>NW_027649862.1:0-306260 GCF_965287045.1 Carcharhinus amblyrhynchos
GGTGGTTTCCAGAGATAAGGGGGGGGGGTGTTTCCAGAGATGGGGGGGGGGATTACAAAGATAGGGAAGCAAGTTATAGGGAGAACAGATCACCGTCAGGCGGCCGCTCCTCTCCTCCAGCCTCACGCAGCCGTCACCCTGGGCGCCGCCATCTTCCGTACAGCTGGGGGTGAAAGGTCAGGCAGCGGCTGGAACGGAAAACAATCGACAATTTCTTTCCCTCCTCTTTGCAGACGCAAAACCTCTGAACCAAAACCCCTAAACGATCCTGTTTCATAAAATAAATCAATAAACCGATTAACCGGAAACCAACCGCCGCGGAGCTGCTCCCTCCCTCTGAGGGGCGCCGCCATGTTGGTTCAGCCCCCATGGCCTTTCCCCCGCTTTAATCTTTACTTCCCGATTTAAAAAAATCCGAATGTCAATACATTTTCACGCTCGTGTGATGACGGGAGGTTGCATCTGTTTGATGGGTGGATGTCGTGGGCATCCGAACGGTGTCTGCAGGGATTTATCGTCCGTTGCTATGGCCGGGATGTCGTCGTTGCTAAGCGGCCTCTTCCCCTCAGCAATTAAATTTAAAAAAACCCGGTTTCTCTTGAACCCAACCGGGGCGGGGGTGGGGGGGTGGGGGGGATTAGGGATCGGGGTGGGGGGGTCGGGGGGTTTTAGGATCGGGGTGGGGGGGGTCGGGGGGGATTAGGGATCGGGGTGGGGGGGGGTCGGGGGGGATTAGGGATCGGGGTGGGGGGGGTCGGGGGGTATTAGGGATCGGGGTGGGGGGGGTCGGGGGGGATTAGGGATCGGGGTGGGGGGGGTCGGGGGGGATTAGGGATCGGGGTGGGGGGGGGTCGGGGGGATTAGGGATCGGGGTGGGGGGGATTAGGGATCGGGGTGGGGGGGGTCGGGGGGGATTAGGGATCGGGGTGGGGGGGTCGGGGGGATTAGGGATCGGGGTGGGGGGGATTAGGGATCGGGGTGGGGGGGGTCGGGGGCGATTAGGGATCGGGGTGGGGGCGTCGGGGGGAATTAGGGATCGGGGTGGGGGGATCAGGGGGATTAGGGATCGGGGGGATTAGGGGTGGGGGGTTGGGGTGGGGGGGTCGGGGATTGGGGAGGTAGGGGGATTAGGGGTGGGGGCGGGGGATAGGGGATTAGGATTGGGGGCGGGGGGTTGTGGGATTGGGGTGGGGGGGTCGGGGGATTGGGGGTGGTGGGGGGTCGTGGGGATTAGGGATCGGGGGGACTAGTGGGTGGGGGGATCGGGGGGGATTAGGGGTTCGGGGGTGGGGGGATTTGGAGGTCGGGGGTCGGGGTTGGGAGGATTGGGGGCGGGGGGTTTGGAGGTAGGGGTTGGGAGGATTGGGGTCGGGGGGATTTGGAGGTAGGGAGGGTGGGGGGATTTGGAGGTCGGGGGGTCGGGGGTGGGGGGATTTGGAGGTACGGAGGGTCGGGGAGATCGAGGGCGGCGTGATTTGGAGGTGGGGAGGGCGGCGGGACTGGGAGTGGGGGACTTGGAGGTGGTGGGTATCTGGAGGTGGGGGGGCTGGGGGCGGGAGGGGGTTGGTGGGGCGGGAGGGGGTTGGGGGGGGCAGGTGAGATCCTGGCCTCATGCAAGTCCCCCTTTTTTTTTGCACAGACAATGAAAAAGGTTTTATTTATTTTTAAAAGTTTTTTTTTTAATCCCCTGGAGAGGGCGGGTGGACAAACTTTCCGTGCATTGTGACGTACAGAGGTGGAGAAATATGAAATAAATTCGCTTTTTTATATATATAAAAAAATTTGAAATAAGAATTAGCCTCCCAGCGCCAAAGGCATGATGGGGAAACACACCCCCCAACCGTGGGATTATTCACATAAGTTGTAAATTTAAAAAAAAATCGACAAGGCGGGTGACCAATTTTATTCAATGCCTTTTGTCCTTCAGAGGTGTGGAAAATGAAAATAATTTTCTCCCCTTTCGGTAAATCAAAAAAAAGTTAAGACTCCTGGCGCGCGAAAGGCATGGCGGGTAAACAGGCTCTCTTTCCCCCCCCCCCCCCGTGCATTTATAAGCAGGACATTGTACATTTTTGTATAAAAAAAAAGTCCAGAAGGCGGGTGGACAACTTTTTCGACGCCTTTTGACAGGCGTCGAAAATGAAAGTAATTTAAAAATAGTTTTAACAAAAATAACAATTAGCCTCCTGGCGCGCGAAAGGCATGACGGGAAAACCGCCCCCCCCCCCCCCCCCCCATGGATCCATAAAGACAAGTTGTAAACTTAAAAAAAGGACCAGAAGGCGGACGGCCAAACTTTTCGACGCCTTTTGACTGTCAGAGGCGTCGAAAATGGAAAATAATGTTAAAATATTTGAAAACAAGTCAGCCTCCTTGCGCGGGAAAGGCACGGTGGGAAAAGGCCCTCTCCTCATCCCAAAGATCCATCAACAAAAAAAAGTTTTAAAAAATTGACCATTCATAATAAAGGAATCGAAACGACGGCGGCTGTTTTTTTTTCTTCGATGCATTTATGTCCGGGGGGAACGGAGTATAATAATTTTGCGTTTTTCTGTTTTTTTTGAATGAAGAAGGTGGCCAAAGGCACGATGGAAAATCAATCACGACCTTGGCCAAATGAGGAGAACAAAAACTTAATAAAATAAAGTTTGTTTTTTCTCCCCCCTTCACTCCCAATGTAAAAAGTTCCCCCCTCAGTAAAGAATGAAATAAATATACCCCTATATAAATTTGGATTGGGGGGGCGGAATTAAAATGTTTTTATTGTGGGTCGCGCGCCAGGCTTAACGGCTAACAGCCGCGCGCAGGGCATTGTGGAGACCCCATTCCTCCCCCACCTTTTTTAATATCGTTTTCCTTTCACCCGTTTTATTTTATTTTCTGGTGGGAGAAGCATATCCCCAGTTGGATTTGCATGTGTTTGGTGTGCCTCCTATGTATTTTTGAGGGGATTTGTTAGCCCCCTCCCTCCCTCTACTTTTTAAAATACTCTTTTCCTTTTGCCGATTTTATTTTTGTTTTCGGCGGCGGCAGGGTGTCGGGGGTTGGATTTGGAGACGTTTGGTGTGCCCGCTGTGTATTTTTGAGGGAATTTGTTCGCCCCCCCCCCCCTCTCCGTCCCCAACCCCTCGCTCCGCCCCTCCCCCTCCTTTGAATATTGTGTTCCTTTTGCCGGTTTTATTTTTAATTTCTGGCGACGGCAGGGTGTTGGGGTTGGATTTGGAGGTGTTTGGTGTGCCTCCTTTGTATTTTTGAGGCGGATTTATCACCCCCCCCCGCCTCCCCCCTGCCCCCTTTCTCCCCCCTCGTTCCGCCCCTCCCCCTCCTTTGAATATTGCTTTCCTTTTGCCCGTTATATTTTTAGTTTCTGGCGGCGGCCGGGTGTCGGGGGTTGGATTTGGAGATGTTTGATGTGCCCCCTGTGTGTTTTTGAGGGGTATTTATTAGCCCCCCCTTCTCCCTACTGCCCCTCCCCCCTCTCTCCCGGGCCGCCCCGGCCGCCATTTTGTGTTTATCTCTCTGTCTCTCCAATGGCGCACTTTGGGTGGCGAGCGCCCGGTGTCATTTAAAACCCCGCCGCGCTGCACACACTCACACACACCGACTTAGTGCATCTTCCGATCATTTAATTCCTCCCTTCCTCCTCCTCCTCCCCCCTCCTGTCTCTCAGTCAAACAAAGCCAAGGAGGATCTCCCCTCCCTATCTATCCCTCTTTGTCATCAGGAGGAGCTCGGGCCGTGTCTCTGTGTGGATATGAAGGTGTGAAGCGGGGGGGGACGAAGACAGAGAGGGGGGAGAACAGGACACACTCACTCACCCCCTCTGGTCAAAGAGAGAGACACACAAGAACAAACGCCACCCCCCCCCAGGATGCCTTTCTGAAAGAGCTGGTTGTTTTTTCAACCCTCCCCCTCTCCCTCCCTTCCCCTCCTCTTCCCCTCCCCTCTCCCTCTTCTCCCCACCCCCCTCCTCCTCCTCCTCCTCATGTGCCATGGCGGACTGTGGAATGGATAATGCGAGAGAATGTTTCCCCTTCTGGTAAGACTGGTCTTTTTTTTTGGTGGAGGGGAGTGGGTTTGTAGGGTGGAGGGAGAGAGTGATGTGTGTTTGAGGCGTAGGGACTGGGGTTGTGAACTGTGTTTGTGGGGAGGGAGGAAGGTTATGAAGTGGGGGAGGGTTGTGAAGCGTGTGGTGGGGAGGGAGGAAGGTTGTGAATTGGGGGAGGGTTGTGATGTGTGTTGTGCAACCCTCCCCACAATGTGTTGTGGGGTGTGATCGGGGTTGTGAAATGTCGTGGGGGAGGAGGGTTGTAAAGTGTGTTGGGGAGGGTGGAAGCAGGGTTGGGAAGTGTGTTAAAGGGGGGGATGTGAACTCTGGGGAGGGAGGAAGGTTGTGAAGTGGGGGAGGGTTTTGATGTGTGTTGTGGGGTTGTAAGTAGTATTGTGGGGAGGGTTGTGTAGTGTTGTGAGAAAGGTTGTGAAGTGGGGGAGGGTTTTGATGTGTGTTGGGAGGGAGGAGGTTTGTGATGTGTGTTTTGGGGGGTTATAAGTGTAGTACTGTGGGAAGGGTTGTGTAGTATTGTGGTGAGGAAGGTTGTGAAGTGGGGGAGGGTTGTGATGAGTGTTGTATAGTGTGTTGTGGGGAGAGAGGAAGTTTATGAAGTCAGGGAGGTTTGTGATGTGTGTTGTGGGGAGGGCAGAAGGTTGTGAAGTGGGGGAGTGTTGCGATGAGGGTTGTGAGGTGGGATCGGCATAGTGAAGTGTCGTGGGCAGGGTTGTAAAATGAGTCTGGGGGGGTGGAAGCAGGGTTGGGAAGTGTGTTAAAGGGAGGGATGTGAACTCTCTTGGGGTGTGTTGTGATGTATGTTTTGGGGAGGGTTGTATAGTGTGCTGTGGGGAGGGATGTAAACTCTCATTGGGGAAGGTTGCGAAGCACGCTGTGGAGAGCTAGGGAGGGCTGCTAAGTGTGTTGGAGTGTTGTGGGGTGGGAGAAGGATTATGAAATGTTGAGGGGAGGGTTCTGTAGCATTGTGGGGAGGGGGGGTTTGTACAGTGTGAACTCGGGTGGGAGAAGGGTTGGGAAGTGTTGAGGGGAGGGATGTGAACTCTTGGAGGGCCGCAGTGTGTGTTGACGGGGCGTTGTAGTGTATGTTGTGGGGAGGAAGGAGGATTGTGAGATGTTGTGGGGAGTGTTGTATAGTGGCATGTGTTGCCAAAGCTGTTATGGGGTGGGGAGGTTTGTGAAGTGTGTTGGGGAGATCTGTGAAGAGTGTTGAGAGGACTGTTACGATGTGTTGTGGAGTGGGAGGAGGGTTACGATGTGTGTTGTGGGGTGAGAGGAGAGTTGTGAACTGTGTTGGGATGCGTTGTGTGTGAGTGTTTTGTGGATGGGGGGGGTGTTGGAGATGGTGGTTGGCTTTTTGGGTGGAGGGGGATAGTAAATGTGACTTACAACTGGTGGAAAGCAAGATTTAAAGCTTGACTGTTGCTGTCTGTGTGTGTGTGTGAGAGATATGCTTTCAGTTCATTACTGACACGTGTTAAAAATGTGATTTGGGTTTTAAAACATTCTGTGATTGTTTTCCCTGACATTTGTCCCTTTGGGTGGGAGGTAGGGATGCAGATGTGTCAAAAGTGGGCCTTTATTGTGCTTTTTACTCTTTCCTTCCCTCCTTCATTTAGATTGTGGGCTCTGTAAGGCTCTGCTGTCCCATGTAACCTGTGTGTATCTTGTGGAGATCGCTCCCCTTTTTTTAACATGCATTCTTTCAAAAAATATTTTCCTCCTTCGACAGCAGTCACTTTTCTAACCCCCTTGTCCCTGACTTTGTGAGTTAGCACGCCTTTATCAATTGGGCAGCTTTGTGGCATGGTAAGTTTTAATTTAAGATGACCTGGCAGTGCCAATCAGTGCAGGTAACTGTCAGTCCTTGTTTTTTTAACCCCCCCCCTCAAGAAACTTGTGTATTGATTTTTCTTTAATTCCGACAAAAGTCTGTCAACTTTCTTCCTCGCACTGTTAATTCGAGTTTTAAGTCGAAAGGCTCTCTTCCAGCGATTAGTTTAAGAATTATGAATAGATTCTTGACATTTCCTGTAAAGTTGTAAGTGTGGCGCCAAATGCATAGACAAATTGTTTAAGAGTACAGTTACTTTCAGTTACTGCTGTTGCATGAGGAAGGAATAACTTCAATTTGGAAGAAACTAATACAACTCAAAGGAAATCCAAGTTGGTGGTGTTTTTTATTTGATGATTTCTCCAAAGGCCTGGTTCAGTTTTAGAAGCAGGCTGTGTCCATACACGTAGAATCCTGACAGGGCGAATGGCCCCCTTCTGCACTATTGAGCCTTCACTGACAACGATCCTATCCAGACCCTATCCCTGTAAACCCCATGTATTTAGCCTGTTAATCTGCTGACATGAAAGGGCAATTTAGCATCGCCAATCCCTGCCCATCTTTGGACTTTGGGAGGAAGCCGGAGCACCCGGAGGAAACCCTGGCAAAGAACCCGGGAAGAATGTCTGTATGGAATTTGCACAGTGACCCGAAGCTGGAATCAAACCCGGCACTCTGGTGCTATGAGGCAGCAGTGCTGACCACTGCACCACGATGCTGCCTGTGTGTTGGTAGTGTATCTGATGTAGTGTTTATGATGATGGTATCTATTTAGCTACCAGAACTATATACGGTACCTGTCGATTTTTAATAAGCCAACTGATGAATTGGGTTTCCAAGCCACGAAACATCTACCTGTATATTAAAGAAATCCTATAGAAACCCTACAGTGCAGAAGGTGGTCAGTCAGCCCATCGAATCTGCACCCATAACAATCCCAACTAGGTCCTATCCCTGTAACCCCACACATTTACTGCACTAATCCCTTTAGCATACGCATCCTGGGACACTAAGCGGCAATTTAGCATGGCCAATCCACCTAACCTGCACATCTTTGGACACCAAGGGACAATTTGTCATGGTCAACGCACCTAATCAGCACATCTTTGTAGTGTGGGAGGAAACCAGAGCACGTGGAGGAAACCCACACAGACACAGGGAGAATGTGCAGACTCCACAGACAGTGACCCGAGGCTGGCATTGAACCTGGGTCCCTGGAGTTGTGAGGCAGCAGAGCTTGTCACTGTGTCATGCATCCATATTCCAAAAAAGCTGGTGGTAAATGTTAACTGGAGTTTACAAAAGTTGACTGTTGGTGTCCAATGTGTGTTAGCCATTACCGTGCCAGAAATATTGGAAGTGGAGAATGAGAATTGCGGTTGTGGTGTTGATAAAGTGATGGATGGCAATGAGTTTTACTTTCAAAGTTTCTACTGAGCAGTAACCGTGCTTGAAGGAGTGGATTTATGCACCGTTTTATTCACCAAAGCGTGTTTAATTTTACAGATACTAATGAGAGCTGTGTTAATGTAACACTGTACAGTTAATATCCTGACTGCTTGTCGAAGTGAAGGCTATTAGTTCAAATTACAAGTCTTTACATTCATCAATGACATCACCTCAGACATCAATGAAAGTGAAACAGTTGACCCTTAATCTTCTTAACGTAAAATAGCATTGGAATGTGAGAGAGAGGACCTTTGGCTACATGTTAGCTGCAGAGAACACATGATGCCCATTTGCAGATTTATTCAAAAGCTTTGTCACGTTTTGAAATGAAAGCTGGTTTAATTCCATTCTGCTTGTTCTAAAAGAAGTGTCCGGAGGGAACTTAAAGAATCCAGAAAGATTGAATGAATTTACGTGGGAACTGACATCAAACAATCTGATTGACAGAATTGCCTAGTTGATAATCCTGCTGTCTGTATGTTGATAATATGGACATTTTCTCAAATCTTGTGCAAAAAGGGGAAAAAAACCAAAACTTGCATCCATACAGCATCCCTGCATGTCCCAAAACACTTTCCATTCTGTGGTATATCCTTGTAGGAAATGGAACTGTTTTGCTTTGTGTCTCTGAAGGCAATCTCAGGTGGCAAACATGTGATCTAGACTGGAATACCAATCAGTGTGGGACTGGGGAGTACTGTGTTCATGGAAGAATCACCTTCCGGCTGTCACGTTTGTCTGTGCGGTGGTTCGGGTAGGATGTGACACTATCATATCTGTACGTCTCATGGTTGTGTGTTGCATGAAATCAAGGTATGGTCTGCCTATATTGGGGTTTAGGTGCTGTTAAACTGAGGTATTGTCTGCCTGTATTGTGGTATTGCTGCCACATTAATGAGGTATGGTCTGCCTGTATTGTGGTATAGCTGTCACGTTAATCTGAGGTATAGTCTGTCTGTATTGTGGTTCAGCTATGACGGACTGAGGTATGGTCTGCCTGTATTGTGGTGTAGCTGTCACATTAATAAGGTATGGTCTGCCTGTATTGTGGTATAGCTGTCACATTAATCTGAGGTATGGTCTTCCTGTATTGTGGTATAGCTGTTACATTAAACTGGGGTTATGATCTGCTTGTGTCCTGGTTTAGGTATCACTTTTATTCATTCATGGGACATGGGTGTCATTGCCTGGGCCAGCATTTTTGCCCATCCCTAGTTGCCTTGAAGGTGGTGATGAGATGCTCTCTTGAACTGCTGCGGTCCATGTGCTGTGGGTTGACTCACAGTGCCTTGAGGACAGGAATTCCACGATTTTGACCTAGCGATTGCGAAGAATGGCCGATTATATTTCCAAGTCAGAATGATGAATGGCTTGGAGGGGAACTTGGAGGTGGTGGTGTTCCCCATGTATCTGCTGCCCTTGTCCTTCTAGGTGGAAGTGATTGTGGGTTTGGAAGGTGCTGTCTAAGGATTTTTGGTGAATTGCTGCAGTGCATCTTGGAGATGGTACACACTGCTGCTACAGGAGGGATGTTTGTGGATGTAGTGCCAATCAAGTGGGGTTACTTTGTCCTGGACAGTTTCAAGCTTCTTGAGTGTTGTTGGAGCTGCACCCATCCCCTCACCTCAGTCCTAAAAGGTTTACCCCTTATCCTCAAACTATGGTCCCTGGTCCTGGGCTTCCCCCACCGTTGAGAACATTTTTTCTGAATCTACCCTGTCTAATCCTGTTAGAATTTTATAAGTTTCTATGAGACCCCCTCATCTTCTAAACGCCAGTGAATATAATCCTAACCGACTTAGTTTCTCCTCATATGACAGACCTGCCATCCCAAGAATCAGCGTAGTAAACCTTCGCTGTACTCCCTCTATAGCAAGGACATCCTTCCTCAGATAAGGACACCAGAACTGTACACAATGATGATGGACAGGTTTTGGGGAGTCAGGTGAGGTTTTCTCCACGGTATTCCCAGCCTCTGACCTGCTCTTGGAGCCACTGTGTTTATGTGGTGAGTCCAGTTGTGTTTCTGGTCAATGGTAACCCCAAGGATGTTGACAGTGGGGGAATTCAGTGATGGTTACACCATTGAATGTCAAGGGGCAGTGGTTAAAGTGTCTCTTATTAGTGATGGCCATTGCCTGGCATTTTTGTGGCACGAATGTTACTTGCCACTTGTTAGTCCAGATCTTGTTTCATTAAACTGAGGTGTGGGTTGCCTGTATTGTGGTTCAGTTGTTGTGATAAACTGAGGTGTGAGCTGCCTGTACTGTGGTTCAGGTGTCACATTAAATTGAGGTGTGGGCTGCCTGTATTGTGGTTTAGATGTTGAGAGGAACTGAGTTCTTGTCTGCCTGTATTGTGGTAAAGGTGTTGTGTTAAACTGAGATGTGGGCTGCCTGTATTGTGGTTCCGGTGTATCTCTAAACTGGGGTGTGGGCTGCCTGTATTGTGGTTCCAGCGTCACACTGGGGTGCGGGCCGCCTGTATTGTGGTTCCGGTGTCTCACTAAACTGGGGTGTGGGCTTCCTGTATTGTGGTTCAGGTTGAAATAAAAGATCTCATTTCACTGTTTGAGAAAAGCCCAGAGATTTCTCGTTAATGTTGCTCCTTCAAGCTATGCTACTAAAAATACTTCCACTTGTAATTCATCTGAATTGCTCTGCATAAATTACTGCTGCATTTGCCTGTGCAATATTCTCTTCAGCTTTTATAGAGTGACGTAATGAAAAGCACACTCAGTATGCAAACACCCAAGTTTCACTTCTTGCTGAAGTTCTATCTGCCCCTGGTGTGGCAAAGACTGTTGCAGAGCAGTCAAGTCAGCTTTACACCTTAGACCCTCAGACTGTGCACAGAAGCATCTTTGATTACAAGTCCATCTGGAATAAAGAGGATTCTGCTGGGTGGTTACCTGTGCAGACTGTCAGTCATTTGGCAGAGTGTCTCCATCAGAACTTTCAAACAGGGCCATCAGATCTTTGGGATCCTTCTTCCCTTTGCTAGCCTTGAGATAATGGACTCAGTAAGAAATCCCACAATATCAGGTTAAAGTCCAACAGGTTTATTTGGAATCTCTAGCTTTTGAAGCATTGCGCCTTCATGTACTTGTCCAGATGCCCCTTAAAACTCACTATCGTATCTGCTTCACTACCTCCCCCGGAAGCAAGTTCCAGGCACCCACCACCCTCTGTGTATTAAAAAAAAACTTTGCTCGTACATCTCCTTTAAACTTTGCCCCTCGCACCTTAAACCTATGCCCCCGAGTAATTGATTCTTCCACCATGGGGAAAAAGCTTCTGATATCCACTATCTTCATGCCCCTATCTACCTTGTAGACTTACATCAGGTCACCCTTCAACCTCCGTCATTCCAGTGAGAACAAACCAAGTTTCTCCAATCTCTCCTCATAGCTAATGGCCTCCATACCAGGCAACATCCTGTTAAATCTTTTCTGTACCCTCTCCAAAGCCTCCACATCCTTCTGGTGGTGTGGCAACCAGAATTGAATACTATATTCCAAGTGTGGCCTAACTAAGGTTCTATAAAGCTGCAACGTGACTTGCCAATTTTTAAACTCAATACCTGGTGAAGGCAAGTGTGCCGTATGCCGCCTTGACTATCTTCTCCACCTGCACCTGTACACCCAGATCCCTCTGCTTATCAATATTATTAAGGGTGCTTCCATGGGTTCTTGAGAGTGGATTACTCTCATTGACTGGGACATTAGCTGAGGTAATAGAGAAAATAAATGGCTGTAGCTATAACTTCTGGGTTGTAAATAAAAATGGCAAGTATTGGAAATACTCAGCAGATCTGGCAGCATCTGTGGAGAGAGAAACAAGGTTAACACTTCAAGTCAAATATGACTTCTTCAGGACTCTTCAGTTGTGGGCCATTTGAACAAGGTGTAAACTTAGCTTATTGTTTCCACTATTAGTCTGCATATATGTGTGTGGTGGGTGACTGCATCTTGCTGGATAGAATTGGGAAAAGGAGGAATGTTGGATGCTAAGATGTGTACGCTGTGTTCGTAGAATCCCAACAGTGCAGAAGGAGGCCATTTAGCCCATTGAGTCCGCACTGACCACAATTCCACCCAAGCCCTATCTCTACTGCTCCATGTACTTGCCCTAGCTAGTCTCCCTGACATGAAGGGGCAATTTGGCATGGCCAATCCACCTAACCAGCACATCTTTGGACACCAAGGGACAATTCAGCATGGCCATTCCACAGAACCAACACGTCTTTCGGACTGTGGGAGGAAACTGGAGCACCCAGAGGAAACCCATGGAGACACAGGGCGGGATGTGCAAACTCTGCATGACAGTGATCCAAGCTGAGAATCGAACCCAGGTCCCTGGAGCTGTGAGGCAGCAGTGCTAACCACTGTGCCGTGTTGTATGCAGTTAGGAACAGTCTTGACTGCTGACCAGGCCACCCACCTTTCTTCTTGCAGAGACAACTCCAGCAGACAATGAGAGAAGGCTGGAGTGGTGATGATTTGAAACATTGTGCTGTATGGGGTAAGGGGTGGGGAGAGAGGGAGGCATCTGGGCCCTAGAGATGTTACAAGCAAAGGTCAATGCTATCACATTTTAATTGTTTATGCAGCAGCTTCAGCTGAGGCCAACTCTTGAGTTTCAAAACTGACAGCTGGGGGACCTTCAGATGTCTGGATAAATGAAACATTTATTTCCAACATGGTGAATTTGCATAGCACCTCGCAGCAGCATTAAACTTCTCACCCAGCCACACAAGGAGACATTAGGTCAGATAACCAAAAGCAAATATCATTGGGGATGCATGTGAGGCCTCAACTAGAGGAGTGTAGATATTTCAGAGGGTTATTGGGCTACAGTTAGGGAAGGGGCATGGCCACAGGGATCTAAAAGCTGGACGAGAATTTTAAAATCCCAAACCTGAAAGAGAAAATGCTGGATAATCTCGGCAGGTCTGGCAGCATCCGGAAGGAGAGAAAAGAGCTGATGTTTCGAGTCCAGGTGACACTTTGTAAAAGCTAAAAGGCACAAAGTGGGAGATATTTATACCGCAGGGGGAGGGAATGAAAGATGAGCCATAGGCATAAAAACAAGGGGAAAGGCTGCTAATGGCAGTTCATAGAATAGAATGTGTGAATGGCCAAACGGCAGAGGAACTGAAATCAGAGGGTAGGCTATGACAGATGAGGGAAGGGAAGGGTGGGAGAGAGGTAAAATCTCGACATTTCTGGATTGGGAGCCAGTGTACAGGGGTGGTAAGAATGAGCGACTTGCTGTGACGGGGCAACAGTTGAGGATGACCTCAAAGTTACAGAGTGTAAGTGTGTACAAGTGTGTGGGGGAACCAGCCAGGAGTGGGTCAAAAGTTGTTAAGTCGAGAGGTAGCAAAGACATGTGAGGGTTTCAGCAGCTGAGAAGAGAAGTTAAGCGATGTTATGGAGATGGAAATGGTGACAGCACAAATGAGCTCGGAAGCTCATCTCAGGATGAGATGTGATCCCGAGGTTGCAGGCAGCCTGGCTTGATCTTCGACCTTTGCAAGGGCAAGGGATGGACCTGGTGGTCGGGGAATGGAGTTTGGAGCAGGGACTGGAAACAATGGTTTGAGTGTTCCTAATATTTAATTACAGGAAATTTCTGCTCATCACCTCTGAATGTTCAGGAAGAATGGAGGAGCTGAGAGGGGTGATAGTGAGAGTGAGTCTGTTGACATGTGGATACTCTACCTTTGGGCGGTGTCGCTGAGATCAGCATGTTGCTCCAAAATAGGAGGGGATGATGGATAGATCTTGGGGGACACTCGGTGGAGGGGGGTGGGGTGTAAGAACAGGAAGAGAAGCTGTTCCAAGTGATTTTACAAAGAATGAAACCAGGTTCGAGCAGTGCCCACTGGAGACTGAGGAGAGAGGTAGTAATGGTAGGTTTAAAAGAGAGTTAGATGACACCTGAAGAGAATGAAGTGTTCCAATAATGTGGGGGCCTGGAGGGTAGGCTGGGAAACAATTTAGTGAGAAGAGGATTGCAGGACCAGGAAGTGGGTCTTGGGGACAACATGAGCTCATAGAGAGAGCCTATGGGGATGTGAATGAGAAAGTACAGAAAGATGAGAGTTTGGACACAGAGGAGCAATGAGGAAACTTTAGTTAGGTGGGCTGGTGGAAGGGTGGGACAAGGCAAAGGAGAATTGAATTGTCTTCATCTTCCTGACAAGTCCATGAGTTGTTCACCGATGTTGTTGGAGAGAATGGGGAGAGGGGTTTTCCAATTGAGAAAATACATTGATTCATGGGAATGTATTAGTTCAATTGGCTGGACAGCTGGTTAGTGATGCAGAGCAGCGCCACCAGCGTGGGTCCAATTCTCATACTGGCTGAGGTAATTGATGAAGGCCTCACCTTCTTTCCCCTTGCCCGAAGAGAGGTTAAATCACCACCAGTCTGCTCTCCCCCTCAAAGGGGAGAGCAACCTCGGGTCATCTGGGCTATGGTGACTTTATTTCATTACACAAAGATGATTGGCTCTTGAAGTTATACAAGTTAAGAAATCCACAATGATAGGATGGGAGCAAATGAGCTGAATGGTCTTGTGACCAACCTGGATACTTGGTTGCTAACCACTAGTTTTCGGAAGCTGTTGTTGCAAGTACAAGGTGGATGTTGGGACCTTCCCCCATGTAGGGTGGGCATTTGATCAAGTAATCATCCTACATTGATGTGTGGCGTCTAGGAGCTGATTCAGAACAGTGGTAGAGTCTTGGAACCAGCTTGTTGTGTCACAAGATGTCTGGTTTGGGAGAACTGGGTCCTAATCCAACACCTTAAATATTGCCTGACCTCAGTGCGTAAATGTTGTACAGTTTAAGTAATGCTTAGGATTATGTAACATGCTGTAGTTATGAGTGAAATGGGTGTGTATGCTTTGGAGCATTATTGTATACTTGATGTTTTTATATACACGTGTATATGAAGCTTATTGGTGAATGGCTGTGTCTGGAAGGAGTGCAAATGTTGTTGACTTGGATACATTGTGTGTTATATCTAAAACTGAGGTTGGAGAGAGATTCTTGATTATCAGGTGAAACAGCCTCAATGGCATCAGACCATGGGTCCCTTCATGGATGGGTCACCCTGCAAACCATGTGATTGGTTAGGGACATTTATCCAGCAATTTGAATCTGTCTGAGTTGATTAACAGGTCATTTAAAGTTTATTTATTAGTGTTACAAGTCAGCTTACATTAACACCGCGATGAAGTTACTGTGAAAACCTTCTAGCTGCCGCACTCCGGTGCCTGTTTGGGTGTACTGAGGGGCAATTTAGCACGGTAAATGTACCCTAACCAGCGTGTCTTTCAGACGGTGGGAGAAAACCGGAGCACCCGGAGGAAACCCACACAGACACGGGGAGAACATGCAGACTCCACCCAAGCTGGGAATCAAACCTGGGCCCCTGGCACTGAGAGGCAGCAACGCTAACCACATGTTGCCCATAAACGAGTGAAAAGGTTTATCACTTTTGTCTTGAAGAAATTCTTCCTGGTCCCAATTAAAGTTCAAGCGAGGATCAGGCAGGGGTTGAGGTCAAGGAAATTGGGCAGTATGGTCGCCTTCTGCCAACGACATTCTGGATTCCAGTTGCGGAATCCATTGTGTGAAATTACTTGACCTCTGTGGCACTCAGCACAAATGTATAGTATTTCTTTCAAAAGAACTTTACTTTGGATTGGACCTTGAAACTTGCTTGTCCTTTAGACGCTGTAGTTTCTGAAGAGATGCTGTTTGATTTTTTTTCTTTTGCCTGACGGTTTTAGATAATATTTCTTTAGCTGATGTTTCTTTAGAAAAGCCAGGCTTTTATTTGTACCTGTGGATTTTCAAAGATCAGTCAGGGTGTCTACTTGCTGCATATCTGTGGCTGTAACAGTTTCTAGAAGGGCCTCTTGGTAATGATTCACTCTGTTACAGGGATTTTTTTTATGAGCATTGCTCAGTTTTGTGATGTGGCAGCAGGCGCTACTGACCAGCGTCGTCACAATTGACTTGTTTATTTCACAGCTGGCAAAGGAGTGTGTGTGTGTTTTTTTTATATATGATCCACTCATGGATGTATTGATTCTGTGCTGTTTGAAATGACTGGGATTTGGGGGGTGGGGGTGCATCTTTGTCGTAATTGGAGCAGGCAAAGCTCTGTTTGGCTGCAGTGTACTTTTTGAGCTGGAATGCTCTGAGTTTTGTGTGGAACCAGTGTTTTCCAAAGAGAAGGAGATGTTGGACTGATTTAGAAGCTGTGCAGGAAACATAATGACCCTTAAGCTAATGTACCTGTACGAAGTCTCACAACACCAGGTTGAAGTCCAACGGGTTTATCCGATAGCACGAGCTTTCGGAACACTGCTCCCTCATCAGGTGAGCAAAGAGTTGGGTTCACAAACAGGGCACAGACTCATTTTACAAGATAATGGTTGGAATGTGAGTCTTAACAAGTAATCAGGTCTTTACAGGGACAGACAATGCGAGTGGAGAGAAAGATAAGCACAGGTTAAAGAGGTGTAAATGGTCTTAAGTCGGGACAGTGAGATTTTGCAAGCCCAGGGAAGTTGCCGGTGTTGTAGTGTGTCATGCACCCAAGATCCTGAACATCACTAACTAACAGCCTTAAACAGGGAATCATTGGCCATTTATGATGTCAAAATGTTACGTTGTGACCCAAAATAGGTCTGTCTTTTTGTCTGATAAAAGTTTAAATCCTGAATTAACCTGAGGTGGATTTATTTATTTTAATAAGCTGCTTATTTATGCACAATGCTCTTAACAATACAGAAGGCAGTTCAATCTTTCGGTTTAACTTGGCAATGTACTGCGGATGCTGGAAAATCTCAGCAGGTCTGGCAGCATCTGTGAGGCGAGAAAAGAGCTGACGTTTCAAGTCCAGATGACCCTTTGTCAAAGCCAAAAGGCACAGAAAGTGGAAGCTATCTCCGACTCTCTATGGTCATCTGGACTCAACATCAGCTCTTCTCTCTCCTTACAGATGCTGCCAGACCTGCTGAGATTTTCCAGCGTTTGGCTTTCTGCTCAACTTATAAAAAGCAAATTACTGTGGACGGTGGAACCTAAAACCATGTGCTTTTGCCATTGAAAAGATTGACAAGATCAAATATTATTGTTTATTGGGGATTCATTTGGGTCTATTTTTCTCCAGTGTAGTAGGCTTCCCTGCTTTTTTTTCATTTCTGGCTGAATAATCCTCATGTCAGCCACTGGAAGGTGACTGGTTCTATAGATTCAATGTTCTTGTGTCACTGGGGAGCCAAGTCCCTTGCTGGTAGCTGGTACTGCTTTCTCTATGGTTGGTTTTTTTTTTCAACTGCACACCAGTTGAGAACTATCATTTCTCCCTGACACTGTGCCACTGCTGTGTTGTTGTATTCATAGAAAACGCGTTCAGGGACGCTATTTGAGCATAACTGCTGGTTGACCTATCTAAAATTAGCACTGTACACAAATCCTGGAGTAGCTGTGAAGGAGCAGGGAGGATTCCACCTCCACCACCACTACCACCCCCCCCCCCCCCCCCACCCCCCCTTCAGTGGAGTGCAGCCATTTGATTTCAGTCAAATGTTAATCCCTGGAGGAAGTAGAGATGTTGTTCTGTTGTTAGGTCGTATCACAGTGGCCCAGCAAATACAATATTTTGCCTTTCATTCTTCTCTTTAAAAAGTCACTTCAATAGCGGTGATGATCCTTTAAAACAGTGATGAGGAGGAATTTCTTCAGCCAGAGCATGCCGAATGTGTGGAACTCTTTGCTGGAAAAGGCTGTGATGCCAGGTCATTGAGTGCCTTTAAGACAGAGGTAGATAGGTTTCTGATTAATAAGGGGATCAGGGATAATGGGGATGGGAAAAATATCTGCCATGGTTGAGTCTGCTCCACCGTTTAATGAGCCGAGTGGCCTAATTCTGCACCAATATCTTGTCGCTTATGGTGTTTGGAGTTTATTAGTGGCCTTATGAAGCATGCTGGTATCAATAGAACTTCAGTCTCGTAGAATAGTGTGTATTGATCTTCTGTTGCTGCCTTTGTCAGCATTAGGCCTCGAGTACTATATAATTTAGAATGCTTGCTCCAAACATACAATTCAGATAGTTACAAAAAACATCCACTTGCCTACCATCCTGCTAAGGCTCAGCAACAACGCCTCTGAGTTATGCTTTGGAACATTAGTGCATAGGGACTGATCACACTGTCTTTGACAGTTTCCCCCTCTGCTATTTTAGTGGGTGTTAATTTATTTTTACTATCATAGAGGAATTCTAACATGTGTGTTTAAGTGTTTTTACTGGTATCCTACAGGGATATTTTTTCCCTAGCTGTAGACTTGCTTTATTCATTACTCACATTTTGATTTGGAAGATTCAAATTTTTTTATTTATTAGTGTTGCAAGTAATTGAGGGTCAGTGGGAATAATTAATCAAAGATGGATTCTGTCATTGAACATTGACAATAATTGCAGTCGATGAATTGTTATTTGTCACAAGTAGGCTTACATTAACACCGCAGTGGTTATTCTGGAAAATCCCCTTGTCACCCCACTCTGGCGCCTGTTCGGGTACCCTGAGGGAGAATTTAGCATGGCCAACTCGCCTAACCAGTACGTCTTTCAGGCTGTGGAAGGAAACTGGAGCGCTCGGAGAGAACGTGCAGACAGTCACCCTAGCCGGGAATTGAACCCGGGTCCCAGACTCTGAGGCAGCAGTGCTAAGCACTGTGCCACCATGTCACCCAAAGTGAGGGTAAACTTATGGATATCCTTCTCATCCCTTTTTGGATCCATGTGAAGTTCACGCAATTGTTGACCAGTGAAGCCACTGGGTTTTTACAGCTTCTCTGTACTTTGGGTGTTTTGCTGTTGTAGAAACTGGCTGAAGTCTCCAGGTATCAGAACTATTTTCAGTGGAATGCTTCAGCTTGTCTTTTCCCGGATCACTTTCTCTCCCCTAACCCAGAGGGAGATGAGCTAACTCTGCACAGATTGTGACTTTGCTGCTCCATATGACCGTGTTGTTGCTACCTGTGCCACAAGCTATGGTGGCACTTGCATTTGTTTAAAACGTGCAGCATGACCAGTGCTGAGAGTTTTGATGGCGATTGGTTCTTCCTTTGTGCTGATGCCAAGCTTTCTGAGCCCTCCAGTCATTTGTTCTTATTCCAGATTAATTTTCAAATAGCAGTTCACCAACTGTAACTTATTGTCATTGTTCCATGCCAGGATCATGAGAGAATTGATCTACTCACGATTTATTATTCCCACTAACCCTCATGATTTTCCTCCCCTCGTAATCTCGTAGACTTCTATCAGGTTGCCCCTCAACCCTTATCGCTCCAGTGAGAACAAACCAAGTTTCCCAACCTCTCCTCATAGCTAATGCCCTCCATACCAGGCTCCATCCTGGTAAATCTTTTCTGTAGCCTCTCCAAAGCCTCCACGTCTTTCTGCTGGTGTGGCAATCAGAATTGAACGCTATATTCCAAGTGTGGCCTAACTAAGATTCTATAAAGCTGCAACATGACTTGCCAGTTTTTAAACTCAGTGCCCTGGCCGATGAAGGCAAACAGACCATATGCCTTCTTGACTACCTTCTCCACCTGCGTTGCCACTTTCAGTGACTTGTACACCCAGATCCCTCTGTTTACATGACCCATTGTTGTGTGGCTGTGTACACTTAGTCTATTCATCTTAACTACTTTCACACTGAGGTTGGACTGCCCTTGAAAGTGCTGAGGGCCATCACTACACATATAACTGTGCTGACAGTGCTTCCCATTGTTTGTGTCACATCCCAACAGCCTTTTACAGACCACTTTCCTAATTGACCATGCTGATCCTTTTACTGAGAGACCTCTGCCCCTCGCATGAGGACAGCCTCAACCGGGATCTTGGGTTCATGTCACACTATCTGTAACCCCCACAACTTGTCTGGGCTTGCAAAATTTCACTAACTGTCCTGGCTGGAGACAATACACACCTCTTTAACTTGTGCTTAACCCCCTCTCCACTCGCACTGTCTGTACCTTTGAGTGGATTACCTGTAACGACTCACATTCCAACCATTATTTTGTAAATTGAGTTTGTATCTGTCTCTGCCCTGTTTGTGAACACAACTCCTCACTCAGCTGATGAAGGAGCGGCACTTCAAAAGCTTGTGCTACCAAATAAACCTGTTGGACTTTAACCTGGTGTTGAGACTACTTACTGTCCTCATCATTTTTGCCACTCTTCCACACTGGACTTGTCTGTCATGATGTTGCCTGAAGCATTTTCTATTTGCTTTATCTGAATGGCAGCAAACTACCCTCTTCTGTGAATTTTAACTCATTCCTTCTATTTTGCAATCTTGAAAGTTTGGTGTGTATTAGAAGGAATCTTCTCTGCTGCTTTTGTAAGCTGGCTTTAATTCTTAATTCTCCCACTGTGTGAAAATAGCTTGCAAGATGACTGGGATGCATCCGAGTTTGCTGAGGGTGGAGAGAGAAGAAGCTCTGACCACCACCTTTGTGTTCTCTATATTTTGGGAGGGTTGTTGGAGGATTGCAAATGTGAAACCCACTGTCAAAGCAGAAGGATGAATGCCAACTAGTCTAATGTCAGTGGTAGGTAACGATTAGAGACTTTATCAAAGGCAAAATAACTTCTCAAGTGAAGAAACATGTATTAATAAGGGAAGGCTGGCGTGGATTTATTAAAGGCAAATAGGATCTGACAGCCTGATTGAGTTCTTTGATGAAGTAGCAGTGAGGGCTGATTGTAGGTAGTGCAGCTGATGTGTATATAAATGGCATCTGATGGAGTGTCACACATCAGGCTTTAGGGAAGACCTCCAAGGCCTTGGAGAAGGTAAAGAGAAAGTTTACTAAGGATGAGACTGTTGTATTTTCCTGTTGTCTGATGTCCGGCTAACTGGCCTGTAGTTTCCTGGTTTCTCTTTCCATTTGAATGGCGGCGTGACATTTGCTAACGTGCAATTCGCCACTGTGTGTTTGAGAAACTAGAGTGTCTTGAAAGATCATATCCATGGTCTCTGCAGCTTCCTCTTTTCAGGACCCTAGGATGCAGGCCACCAGGTCTTGGGGATTTGTTGGATTCTCATCCCTTAAGCTTTTACAGCGTCTTTTCTCTACAGCATTACCTTCATTTGCGCACTCTTTTCACCCCCTGTTTCTGGTGTCCAATTGATGCTACCTGCTGGTTATAGCCAATATCCAAACAGTTATTCAATAAACTTTGTAGGTGCTATTAGTAGTATGTGGACTGAATCTGCATGAGCCTTGGATAGATTCAAGATCTGGCCAAGTCTTTGTTGCAGAGGCCGTAGGAGGCATTGGCATAGTGGTATTGTCACTGGACTAGAAATCCAGAGACCCAGGGTAATGTTCTGGGGACCTAGGTTCGAATCCCACCATAGCAGATGGCAAAATCGGTGGCAAGGCAGCACAGTGGGTAGCACTGCTGCTTCACAGTGGGTAGCACTGCTGCTTCACAGTGCTAGGGACCTGGGTTCGATTCCCAGCCTGGGTCACTGTCTGTGTGGAGTTTGCACATTCTCCCTGAGTCTGCGTGGGTTTCCTCTGGGTACTCCGGTTTCCTCCCACAGTCCAAAGATGTGCGGATTAGATTGGCCATACTAAAATTGTCCCTTAGTGTCCTGAGATGTATAGGTTAGAGGGATTAGTGGGTAAATGTGTAAGGATACAGTGGTAGAGCCTGGGTGGGATTGAGGTTGGTGCAGACTCGATGGGCCAGATGGCCCCTTTCTGCACTGTAGGGTTTCTATGATTCTATGATTTCTATGAAAATTTGAACTGATTAAGAATCTAGAATTAAAAGTCTAATGGTGATCATGAACCATTGTCAATTGTTGGAAAAACCCATCTGGTTCACTAATGTCCTTTTTAGGAAGGAGATTTGATTTGATTTATTATTGTCACATGTATTATCATACAGTGAAAAGTATTGTTTCTTGTGTGCTATCCGGACAAAGCATACTCTTCTTAGAGAAGGAAAGGAGAGAGTGCAGAATGTAGTGATACAGTCATAGCTAGGGTGTAGAGAAAGATCAACTTAATGCGAGGTAGGTCCATTCAAAAGTCTGACACCAGCAGGGAAGAAGCTGTTCTTGAGTTAGTTTGTCTGTGACCTCAGACTTTTACGTCTTTATCCTGATGGAAGAAGGTGGAAGAGAGAATGTCCAGGGTGCATGGGGGTCCTTGATTATATTGGCTGCTTTGCCAAGGCAGTGGGAAGTGTAGACAGAATCAGTAAATGAAAGGCTGGTTTTCGTGACGGATTGGTCTACGTTCACAACCTTTTATGGATCCTTGTGGTCCTCATCTGCTGTCCTTACCTGGTCTGACCTACATGTGACTTCAGAGCCACAGCAATGTGGTTGACTCATAAATGTCTTTAGGATGGCTAGCAATGAATGCTGGCCCAGTCAGCAACACCCACATCCAATGACCTATTTTAAAAAAACAGTCTTTAAAGGGTTTGGGTATGGTTTAATTGAATGTTTCTTCCTCCTGTTCTGAGCGAAAGCTGTTTTAAAACATCCTTAAATCGGCTGTCATTTTTCAATGTCAGTGGGCTGAGGCTCCCAGACAGGTTCTCAATGAACACGACTAAAGAAATAAATATCAGCTCCCTTTTCATCCATAGGTGTTGCCATGGAAATGTCACTCATTCTGTTGGCTGCTACCTAATAGGCGCACAAACAAAATGCTGGATAAACTCAGCTGGTCTGGCAGCATCTGTGTCGAGGGAACAGAGTTAACGCTTTGGATCTCTGTGACTCCTCTTCAGGAAGCTGCAATTATTCTGTATAGGGTTTGTGAATGAAAAAGGCACAAATCTGTGACGCTTGTTGAGTGAATATGATTTGCTGCTATATAAAATCCAATATAGCAATCCTCAGCAGGCATACACGCCCATTCCAAGTTTCTTCCAGCAGACTAACATCTTCTATTTTGGGAAA
Organism: Carcharhinus amblyrhynchos; assembly: GCF_965287045.1. Lineage (NCBI taxonomy): Eukaryota > Metazoa > Chordata > Chondrichthyes > Carcharhiniformes > Carcharhinidae > Carcharhinus > Carcharhinus amblyrhynchos. The sequence goes on from NW_027649862.1 coordinate 22,376, forward strand.
AGTAGTTGTTTTCATTTATATTTCAAATCCAACTAATGCTAAACCCCTTCTTTAGAACTACAGAATCCCGACAGTATAGAAAGAAGCCGTCCAGCCCATCGAGTTTGCACTGACTCTGCAATAGAGCATCCCAGTCAGGCCTTCCCCTCTGCCCTATCCCCACAATCCTGTGCATTTACAATGGCTAATTCACATAACCTGCACATCTTCAAACATGATGTGGAGTTGCTGGCATTGAACTGGGGTTGGCACAGTAAGTAGTCTCAACACCAGGTTAAAATCCAACAGGTTTATTTGGAAGCACAAGCTTTGAAAGCTTGTGCTACCAAATAAACCTGCTGGACCTTAACCTGGTGTTGAGAGTCTACTGACTGCATCTTTGGACACTAAAGGGCACTTTAACATGGCCAGTCCACCCAACCTGCACATCCTGCAGGTTGCACACTACAGTGGCACAGTGGTTAGCACTGCTGCCTCGCAGCACCAGGGTCCCAAGGTTCAATTTGGGCTTGGGTCACTCCCCGTGTCTGCCTGGGTTTACTCTGAGTGCTCCGGTTTCTCCCGCACTCCAAAGACGTGCAGGTTAGGTTGATTGGCCATGCTAAATTGACCCGAGTGTCTGGGGGATTAGCAAAGTAAATGATGGGTTGTGATCGGTACAGACTCAGTGGGCCGAATTGTGGTTGGTACAGGCTCAATGGGCCAAATAGCAGCCTTGTGCACTGTTGGGATTCTATGATTTTGGATGGTGGGAGGAAGCTGGAGCACCCAGAAACCGTAAGATAGAGGAGCAGAATTAGGCCGTTCACCCCACTGAGCCTGCTCTGCCGTTCAATCATGGCTGATGTTTTTCTCCTCCCCATTCACCTGCCTTCTCCTGTAACCCTTGATCCCCTTTGATCAAGAATCTATATTTCTCTGTCTTAAAGACACTCAGTGACCTGGCCTCACAGTCTCCTGCAGCAAAGAATCGAGTACAGACCCAAACTTCACAACGTCTCCTCATATGACAAGCCCTTCATTCCTGGGGTCATGAACCTCCTTTGGAACCCTTCAAGGTCGGCACATCCTTCCTTGGGCATGGGGCCCAAGACTGGTCATAATGTTACAGATAGGGTTTGACCAGAGCCTGAAACAGCCTCAACAGTACATCCCAGCCCTGTTATTCTGGGAGGAAACCCACGCGGAGAAAGGGCAAACATGCAAACTCCACACAGTCCCCCAGGGCTGGAATCGAACCTGACTCCCTCGTGCTGTGAGACAGCAGTGCTAACCACTGTGTCAGTGCCATCCAACTACAATTATCAGGGCTGTATGAATAGATAATATAATTCTGATTAAATGCTGAAAGGGTCATAAAACTGTAGAATGTTAGTTAGTGTCATCATTTGGTGGTCTATGCTCTTAAGTTTTCTCCCTGAGCCCCACAATCCAATCCCAGTTTCCTCTTGGCTCCTTAGATGCTCTAATGTTATGCTCTGTTGGAACAACAGCAAGAAGTTCAAACCAAGTTCAACAAGTTTCTTTAGCTAATTTCCCTGAGAATTATTTTGTAATAATTTTAAAATTGATTTCATTTCATTTGTAAGCAACGTTGCAATGAAAAACTACATTCCCCTTTTTACCTAGAAGTTCTTTCCTGGAGACATGACTGTTAGCGACATGATGTGGAGATGCCGGCATTGGACTGGGGTAAACACAGCAAGAAGTCTCTCAACACCAAGTTAAAGTCCAATAGGTTTATTTGGTAGCAAAAGCCATTAACCTTTGCCAGGTGAGAGTGTGGATAGTCAGAAGCTTTTTGCCAGGCTGGAAGAGTCAGTTACTAGGGGTGTGGGTTTAAGGTATGAGGTCACCTGACAAGGGGGCAGCAAGTGCTCCAAAAGCTTGTGGCTTTTGCTACTAAATAAACCTGTTGGACTTCTTACTGTGTTACTGATGTGGCCAGCGAGTTCTCGATCCTCCTGAACTGATGCAGCCCACGTGGTGAAAGTGCTCTGAATGTTTCTTCCTCCTGTTCTAAGCAAAAAGTGTTTTTAAAATATCCTTAAATTGTCCATTGCAGATCAAATCTCATAGTCTGTATTTAGTCACCATAACCTGGGCTCCAGTGATTTTAAAAAAAAGTCTTCCAACTCAGAGTCCTGATCATCTATAATTTTAGTAAATTTCTGATCAGTTTTCTCAGTGCTGTAGATTTATAACTCTGGCCAGTCTGAAGACCCTGTAGTTGTCACCTCCTCACAATATCCCAAAGCATCCAACACATGACAGAATTGCTTACCCAAAAAGATGCTGCAAGCATCTTTGGACTGTGGGAGGAGGTCGGAGCACCCGGAGACCATAAAGTATAGGAGCACAATGAGGCCACTCGGCCCATAGTCTGCTCCGCCATTCAATCATGGCTGATATTCTTCTCATCCTCATTCTCCTGTAATGAGAGGTTTCAGAAGAGCCTGTAAATAACCCCAGAGTCCCTGTGTCCTTCTGGTGAGTTCTTTGCTTGCGTTTTGAGTTTGTGTAGAAATTCACACTGGGACGGTGAGCTTTTGCTTTGAATGTGGGACTGACTGCGCAAAAGTGATGTGTATTTGCAAGTGCAGATAATTGTGTGTCGGGGGTTTTCCAGCCATGCTTTCACCATAAGTCCACTAAACGGTTGGTAGAATTTGACTCGTTCTGCTAATGTGAATGTCGAACGATGGGTTTTCAAGAATAGCACGTTCCTCCTGTGACTTCTTAATCGTGAGTCAGATTTTATTTCTTTGAATTGAATTGGATTTGAATCATAACTCAAATCCCAACCTTCTCCTAGACTGAAACACTCTCTCATTCTCTCTTCCCCTCTCCCTCAATCTTTCTCCTCTTTCACCATGTATTCCCCTGCCTCTTGTGAGAACTTAACCCTCCTTTCCCTCACATTGCCTCCTGGAACTGAGCAAAGAACCAAGAACAGAGAAAATTACAGCACAGGAACTGGCCTTTCAGCCCTCCAAGCTTGCACCAATCGTGCTGCCTGACTGAACTAAAACCCCTTATCGTCACAGAGACCATATCCTTCCATTCCCATCCTATTCATGTATTCATTGCCCCTTAAAAGTCACTATTGTATCTGCTTCCCTTACTTCTCCCAGCAGCAAGTTCCAGGCACCCACCACCCTCTGTGCAAAATACTGCCCAGTACATCTCCTTTAAACCTTGCCCCTCACACCTTAAACCTCTGCCCCCTAGTAATTGACTCTTCCACCCTGGGAAAAAGCTTCTGATTATCCACTCTGTCCCTGCCCCTCGTAATCTCGTAGACTTCTATCAGGTCGCCCCTCAACCTTCGTCGCTCCAGTGAGATCAAACCAAGTTTCACTGACCTCTCCTCATAGCTAATGCTCTCCAAACCAGGCAACATCCTGGTAAATCTTTCCTGTACCCTCTCCAAAGCCTCCACATCCTTCTTGGTAGTGTGGCGACCAGAATTGAACACTATATTCCAAGTGTGGCTTAACTATGGTTCTATAAAGCTGCAACGTGACTTGTCAATTTTTAAACTCAGCGCCCCGGCCGATGAAGGCAAGCATTGCCGTATGCCTTCTTGACTACCTTCTCCACCTGCATTGCCACTTTCAGTGACCTGTGTACCTGTACACCCATATCCCTTTGCCTATCAATACTCTAAAGGGTTCTGCCATTTACTGTATATTTCCTATCTGTATTAGACCTTCCAAAATGCATGACCTCGCATTTGTCAAGATTAAACTATCAGCCCAGCTGCTGGTATCTGTGTGGTGAAGTTACTCTCTGGTTCCTGACCCCGTAGCCCTCCATCTTCCTTGGCCTCACTGCTTGTCTAAGTTTCTCATAAAGGATTGAATGGTCACTGTCTTACTACTCTGACAAAACCTCAGAGGGATCTTCCCTGCGTCTTTTAATTAGCTGACTGATTATCCCTGAGCATCCTGGGTAAGAAGTCGGTGACTGTCTCCAGGGTAGGGCAGGTATGTGTTAGGTGAAGACTTGGCTGAAGCCTTTGATGGTATGCTGTGTGTCACAAGGTCTAGAAAATGATAGTGACTGGCAGAGTTGATAAATCTGCCACACTGAAAGCTGGTGCCTGTCAAATGGCTGAAGGAATTCTGAGGCTAGAAATGATATCTGCGAAGAGAATATTTCTAACAGCGGTTGTATGCAAAGAGGCAAGTGATTGCAACCTGAAGCCCCACAAGCCCATTTGATATGAATCATGTTGAGTGATTTAATTTATTATTGTCACGTATTAACATACAGTGAAAAGTATTGTTTCTTGCGTGTTGTACAGACAAAGCATACCGTTCATAGAGAAGGAAAGGAGAGAGTACAGAATGTAGTGTTGCAGTCACAGCTAGGGTGTGGAGAAAGATCAACTTAATGCGAGGCAGAACCATTCAAAAGCCTGACACCAGCAGGGAAGAAGCTGTTCTCGAGTTGGTCGGTACATGACCTCAGACTTCTGTATCTTCTTCCTGAAGAAAGAAGGCGGAAGAGAGAATGTCTAGGGTTTGTGGGTCCTTAATTGTGCTGGTTGCTTTTCCTGAGGCAGCAGAAGTGTCTACAGTGTATGTCTATGCTATGATCTGAAGGCTGGTTGCTACATCTTTGGCTGTTTTTTTTCAAGGTGAATTATGCTGCTTTTATCTGGGCTGAGAGAGAACTGGCCCCTCGTACCTACTTGGATTGTGCTGTGTAGCTATGTGCTGAAGACAGGATTGGACTTATGTGATGGCTCCACCATCATCCATCTCCAGGATGCAGAGTAGCTACAACTAAATAAGACTCGCAGTGGAACCGTACTGCAGTCAAATCATCCATGGGAGGGGGTGGGGTATAAAACTGGAAAGCAGAATTAATAAGCTGTGTTTTATTTGTACCAATTTGTATATGAGCTGAGGCATTACTCTATAATCACCTATGGGAATGTTGTGATGGAATTGTATTTTGGCCCAGAGTTGCACTTGAATGTTACAGCTGTCAGCTGAACAGCATTACAAATGTTGGTGATGGATTAGGAGCGGATTGCGGTATGTTGAGTGGTACAGGGCTTCAGCTGCTTTTCAGAAAGGCCTCGCTGCAGCCTGCCCAGCTGTTAATCTTTAGCCTTCTAACTGAGAATGTGATCATTCCTCCAAGGTAAAACTGTGCTGATGGCTGCTGCAAGGAGTTAATCAATTTCTTAATTAAGTATGTTCCAGGTCTGAGACCTGACTGCAAAATTAAATGTAGTCAGACTTACAAAGAACATATTCCGCTGTATAATCCTGCTTCACCTTTATGACCTTAAAGGTCTATCATTCCCACTGCCCCTTTGAGCAGGCATACCAGCTTAATGACTTGTTGCTAAATTGTAATCCAAGTGTTCTTTCCTATGGACATCTTTATTTTTGGAGTTGGATGACTATGGAATCCTGCTTTTACATCTACATCATTACTATCAATAAAGAAAAAGATTCCCCTCGGGCATTTTTTAAAAATCCTGTGCATGATCTTAACTAGGGAGGCAGGTGGAGGCCATTCAGTCCTTTGAGCCTGCTATGCTAGTCAGTCAGCTCATGGCTGACGTTGTGTGGTCTTGGCTCCATTTTGCTGTCTGTCCCCTGATAGTCTATGATGGACAAAGGAGTCAAAAACCTGACTGATCTGGGCTTGAATTTATTCAATGACCCACAATCTCTGCTGCTTTCTGCGGAAGAGGATTCCACAGACTAACCAACCTGTCTATTCTAAATGGTGGACATTTTATTCTTTAAACCCCGACCCCTGCTCAGCTGCAGTAAATTTTTATGTTCCATTCACCTTTCAATAAATAACAATCCTTTTTACCTTTCTAATTGCTCGGATGGATTGGCAGACTAACCTCTTGTGATTTGTGTGTGAGGACACCCAGGTTCCTCTGCACCAACGAGTTTTACAACCTCTCTCTGTTTAAGTAGTACCCTGCTTTACTATTCTTCCTGTCGAAGTGAACAAGTTTTGTATTTATTACATTGTACTCCATCTGCCAGACCTTTACCCCCTTGCTTAACCTGTCCATATCCCATCACAAACTCTTCAGATTCTGCTGCCAACGTACCTTCCTACCTTGATCTTGATTTGATTTATTATTGTCACATGTATTAGTATACAGTGAAAAGTATTGTTTCTTGCACGCTATGCAGACAAACCGTACTATTCACTGAGAAGGAAAGGAGAGTGCAGAATATAGTGTTAGTCATAGCTAGGGTATAGAGAAAGATCAACTCAATGCGAGGTAAGTCCATTCAAAAGTCTGACAGCAGCAGGGAAGAAGCTGTTTTTGAGTCGGTTAGTGCATGACTCCCCGACAGAAGAAGGTGGAAGAGAGAATGTCCGGGGATGCGCGAGGTCCTTAATTATGCTGGCCGCTTTTCCCGAGGCAGCTGGAAATGTAGACAGAGCCAATGGATGAGAGGCTGATTTGTGTGATGAACTGGGCTCAACTCATGAGCTTTTGTAGTTCCTTGTGGTCTTGAGCAGAGCAGGAGCCCATATCACACTGTGATACAACCAGAAAAAATGTTTTCTATGGTGCTTCTGTAAAAGTTGATGACTTGGTGTCATCTACAAATTTAGATGCTACACATCCCTCACCCAAATCATTAATGTAGTGTTAGGGAACCCAAAACTTTGTTTTACATTGATGGTCAGAGACTGGAAACTCCAATCCCCGACAGGCCTTGGGCCTTCTGCACGTACGCTGGCTGGTAAATGGCCTTGCATGTTGGAGTCTTTGGCTCAGGAACTCTGGTCTCCTGTGTATCTTCTGGCTGGGAAGAGGCCAAACGTGCAGTTGATTTCTTTTTCATAGAGAAGGAAAGGAGAGTGTAGAATTTACTGCTGCATATCTCTACAGCCAGCTATGGCTGTGTGTTAGGTTGATTGGCCATGCTAAATTGACCTTAGTTTTGGGTGGATTAGCATAAATATGTGGGGTTACAGGGATTGGGTGGGATTGTTGTCAGTACAGGCATGATGACTTCCTTCTGTGCTGTAGGGATTCTGTGAAGAGGGCTCAAACAGAGATAGGGATCAGAGATGTGTTGGTATAGACTCAGTGGATCGAAGGGCCTCTTGTGTGCTGTTATGATTCTGTGTACCAATGAATTAAGTTAAATGATAGGATTGGAGAAATAGGCTTTTGAGTTAAAAAGAGAACTTGCGGGAACAGACCTGAAGGGAAGTGGATTTGAGAGAAACCCCAAGTAGCCAAAAGTTGGTGACACTATTGCGGGCTATAAGGGAAAAGGTACTGTGGAGCAGTGGTGTTCTGCTTGGCGTTGTGGAAAATCTCAAAGTATGTTTGGCAGGTAACACGAGAGTGTACGTGGAGATCCACGAGGAAGGAGTTTGAGGTGAGATTGTAACCGTGGCAGTGAATCCTTGTTGAAGCGACTCGTGAGGTGAAGAGAGTTCCCAGCAGCGTTCTTCAAGTGTGGAGATCAGAAACCCCATGTGAGCAGAACAGAATTTCAGTGAGCTGGGCTCGTGGTGTGATAAATATCTGGGTAGATTGTTGAGAAATCCATGGAATCTGCTTCAGGACATCTGCCATCTATTTTGGAGTGTGGTATGTCTGACCACAGTTCACCTGTTAGTTCACTCGTACCGTACACTTGCTGTGAATGTTAGATTGATATGGTAAATTGTTTCATCTTTCTGAATTTGTATTTGAGCATAGCTAGGGTGAAGCAATAATTAATCATTTTCTTGTGATTTTTGGATTTTTCACATTTTACTGTAAACGAGTTCATTTTTCTTGTTTTAATAAATGTTTTCTTGATGTTAAAAGTTCAACCAACGGATTCCTGTGAACACGTTCAGAAGCTTTCCTCCGTGCTTTCTGTAGCAAAATAAAAATTAGGATCTATTAAGCCAGGTTTCAGTCTGGGGTCTGATTTGTCCAGCAATAACACCAGCTGGGATAATAGACTAATAGTTGAACCCCTGGCACTGATCCCTGCATTAGTTATAGCTTGCCAACCCAAAAAGACCCATTTATTCAGCTATTTACCATTTATATAGATGATCTGGAGGAGGGAACCGAGTGTATGGTGTCGAAATTTGCTGATGACACCAAGATTGGTGGAATGGCAAATTGTGTGGAGGGTGTGGAGAGTCTACAGAAGGATCTAGATAGGCTGGGCGAATGGGCCAGGAAATGGCAAATGGAATTTAATGTTGGCAAGTGCGAGGTGGTCCACTTTGGTAGGAATAATGGTAGGAAGGATTATTACTTACATGGCGAAAAACTGCAGCAGGCGACGGTGCAGAGGGACCTCGGGGTCCTTGTGCATGAGTCGCAAAAACCCAGCTTGAAGGTGCAGCAGGTGGTCAGGAAGGCGAATGGGATGCTGGCCTTCATAGCGAGGGGGATTGAATATAAAAGTAGGGAGGTCTTGCTGCGGCTGTATAGGGCATTGGTGAGGCTGCAGCTGGAGTACTGTGTGCAGTTTTGGGCACCGTACTTACGCAAGGATATTTTGGCCTTGGAGGGAGTGCAGAGGAGGTTTACTAGGCTGATGCCGGAGTTGAGGGGGTTGAGCTATGAGGAGAGGCTGAATAAACTAGGCTTGTACTCGTTAGAGTTTAGAAGAATGAGGGGAGATCTCATTGAGACGTATAAGATGATGAATGGGATGGATAGGATAGAGGTGGAGAGACTCTTCCTGCTCAGAAAGGACAGTAGGACTAGGGGGCACAGCCTCAAGATAAAGGGGGGGGGGGCTGTTCTATTTTCTCGTTTTCCATTTTCCCACACTTTGTCTACTAAATCGACACTAACTATAATTAGTCGTTTCCTATTTAAATACTTATAGAAACTCTTATTGTTAGTTTTGGTATTACTAGCTAGCTTTCTCTCCAATCCTACTTTCTCCCTCTTTATCATCCTCTTCATCATTCTTGGCTGGTTCTTAAAAATCTGACCAGTGTTCTGACCGAAGTGAATCTTTGCTGATTTGTATAGTGTTACTTTCAATTTGACATTCTCCTCCACTTCCTCCTTCAGCCACCAATGATGCAACCTTCTCTGTGTCTTTCTCACTGGGATAAATCTTTGCTGAGACTTACTAAGTGACTCCTAAAAATTCTGCCACTGCATCTCCTATCTTTCAATCTAGTTTCCCAGTTCACTTCAGGCAGATCTACTTTCAAAGCCTTTGGTTAATTTTCATGTTTAGCACATTAGTCTGAGACTCGCACTTCTCCCTTTCAAACTGAACATATGTTGTGCTCACTATCACCTCGAGGTTCCTTGTACCATGAGGTTATTGATGAATCCTGTTTGCTTGCTCTTTACTAGGTCCAGAATCACCTACTCCTTGCTTGGCTCTACGTAGAATGTGCTGCTTTTAAAACAGTGTCCTGCGAACAGTATATAAACTCATGTTCCGGGCTATCATTGCCAAACTGAATTATCCTATCTGCATGAAGTTACTGATGATTATTGTGATATCTTTTTAACATCTCATTAATTTCTTTGTGTATACTCACTTTGTGTATGATGCCAGTTAGGAAGTCTATAAAATTATTAGTGGCACAAGTATATTTACATTAACACTGCAATGGAGCTACTGTGAAATTCTCCTGGTCACCACGCTGCGGTGCCTGTTCAGTCAATCTATCCTAACCAGCACGTCTTTCAGATGTGGGAGGCAACTGGAGCTGAGACAGCAATGCTAACCCACTGTGCCACCCACTGTTCTCACAATTGACCTCTTAACTTTTTATGTATTTCTACCCAAGCTGTACACCTTGCTTTTTGGAGCCAAGAGCATCTCATGCTGCTGCCTTAATGTTGTCCTTAATTAACACAGCTACCCGACTACAGTTTCCTAAGTTCCTGGGTGGCACGGTGGGTTTTCTCCCACGTTTTGATAGACGTGCTGGCTAGGGTGCGTTGGTCCTGTTAAATTCTCCCTCAGTGTACCCAAACAGGTGCTGGAGTGTGGCGACTAGGGGAATTTCACAGTAACTTCACTGCAGTGTTAATGTAAGCCTTACTTGTGATTAATAAACTTTTTAATGTTATTTTTCTCAAATGTTAAATACCTGTCAATATTTAGAGGCCAGCTTTGGTCATTCGAGCATAATTCCTTGCATTTTAGCTTACTGCATTCTGTTCCTTTTTGGCTGTTAGCATGTTCTTTTTTGTAACAAGGAGTATCTTTCTCCAATACGTTTATCCAGGCGTTCTAAGTCATTGGGGAGTGAAAATCAGACTTTCCGGTGGATTTGTGGCTTCTTACCAACTCCTCACACTATCCTCTGGCTTGTTTTTGAATTGCTGGTGCACATGCCAGACGTGTAACCATCGCCTATTGGACGTTCTCCCACATTTCCCCCTTATTAAGGGAAACATCGCATGGGCTTCACATTGGCTCATGCTTCTTCCTGGCACAAGGCACGTTGTAAAGGCTATCCGTAATTGTATGCACGCCCAGATGCTGGCTTTTGACCGTGTCACTGTTCATGGTGGCGAGAGTTTGAAGTAATCCTTTGTGTGTGCAGCTCCTGAGAAATGTGATGAAAATATACTCTAAAGTTGTACAATTCTCACTAAATCTTTCCATGTATGGTTTCACGGATTGGAGAATTGTTACAGTGCAGAAGGAAGCCATTTGGCCTATCCTGTCTACACCAGATTTCTGAATGAGCCACTTGCCTAGTGCCAGTCCCCTGCCACTCCACAAACCCCTGCACATTCTTCCTTTTCAGATAACAGTTTAATGCCTTTACTGAACCTTCCTCCACCACACCCTGGGGCAGACTCCCAATGACTTGCTGCATGGAAAACATTTTTCCCCTGCTTGCTTTTGCCAATTATTTTGAAATCTTGTTTCCCCTTGAGTCACTGTGGAGGTGGAGTCTGTATGTTCTCCCTGTGTCTGTGCCGCAAATTCTTCAATCTGTCTTCATAGCTGAAGTTCCTGATCCCTGGAACCAATTCTGATAGAATTACAGAATCCCTACAGTACAGGAGGAGGCCATTCAGCCGACTGAGTCTGCACTGACCACAATCCGACCCAGGCCCTATTCCCTGCAGTTACCCTGCTAATCCCCCTAACACTAAGGGGTAATTCAGCATGGCCAATCCACCTAACCTGCACATTTTTTGGACTGTGGGAGGAAACCGGAGCACCTGGAGGAAACCCATGCAGACACGGGGAGAACGTGCAGACTCCACACAGACAGTGACTCAAGGAGGGAATTGAACCTGGGTCCCTGGTGCTGTGAAGCAACAGTGCTAACCACTGTGCTGCCCTATTCTCATGAATATTTTCTGCACTCTCTCTAATGCCTTCACAGCTTTGCTGAAGTGTGGCATCCATAACTGGGTGCAGTACACCAGCTGAACTTGAACTAGGGTTTCATACAAGTTCAGTACAGCCTCCTCAATAACCTTGATCAATTTCAATAATTCCCTCCTTTTAATTGTCAAGCGATGCCTTTGGCAGTACAATAGTTTAAGTAGAAATTATTAGTGAGCTTCTGATATCAGAACATCTAGGAAAAGACATGGGAGCAGATGTCACACAGTTCCTCATCAGTTTAAAAATGAAATCAGACAAGATCTTACTTTTGTCTTGCATGAAATAAACCAGAAGAAGTACTCAGCAGGTCTGACAGCATCCATGGCGAGTTGTAGAATCCCTACAATGCAGAAGGAGGCCATTCGGCCCATCGAGTCCGCACTGATCACAATCCCACCTAGGTCTATTCCCTTTACCCTGCTAATCCCTTTAATTTATGCATCCCAGGACATTAAGGGGCAATTTAGCATGGCCAATACTCCTAACTGCACATCTTTGGAGTGTGGGAGGAAACCCACGCACGGACACGGGGTGTTGGGGGAGAGAATGTGCAAACGCCACACAGACAGTGATCCAAGCCGGGACTTGAACCCAGGTCTCTGACGCTATGAGGCAGCAGTGCATACCCACTGTGCTACCTTGCTGAGAAAGTTAATAAGCTGGATTTAATGCTCTGAGTTCAGAGGCTAGAGGTGAAAGTGGGATACTGTGGATGCTGGAATATGGATAATACTGGTAAATCCCAGCAGGTCTGACAATGTGCGGAGAGAGAATAGAGCCAACTCTTCGAGCCTGGATGACCCTTTCTCAGCTGAAGGCAAAGAATCAGATGAGATTTATGGAGACCAGAGAGGTGACCACTGTTGAATTGTGGGAGGGGGTGGAGTGGAGACCCGGACACCTTCCCAACACCACCCTGATTCTCATCCAACCTGCATTGTGTGCATGGCGATGTGATTTATAACTGTTTGCAGGCAGGAAATAACACTGCAAGTGAGGAAAAATAAATCTTAAATGGCATTTAATTTTCAGTGGTGCTCTCCTGATTCAGAACTCGTAAGATATAGGAGCAGGATTAGGCCATTCTGCCATTCGATCATGGTTGATATGCTCCTCATCCCCATTTTCCTGCCTTCTCTACATAACCCTTCAACCCATTCCCCTTTAAAAATCTGTCTAACTCCTCTTTAAATGTACTCATTGTCCCAGCATCCACCACTCTTTGGGGTAGTGAATTCCACAGATTCACAACCCTTTTGGGAGAAGTAGTTTCTCCTCAGCTGTTTGTGTAGTTTCTTGCGTCTGTTTGCTTTTGTTTTATTATTGCCATAATGTACTGTTTGTTCAATTTGTAACTTAAACAAAATTTCCTCTTGAAGACACGTTCCCTACCAAGCAGTGAATTGATTGCAGAATGAAAATCCGTGCCTTGTTTTGCGAAGTGGTTGAGGAATATAAATTTGGCCCTGCACTCCTTGGAGCAAATCCCTCTGTGTTGAGGTGGTGATTTGTTTGAGGCAAACCCTTCTCACGCAGTGACCTTAATGTCTCTTGGACTGCTATCATGCAGGCGCCCACTTGGGTTTGATTCTGGGAGGCTGGTGTTCCTAAGCCCACACCTATCCTTCACTAACTGAATTATTATGGTGACATAATTATAGGCCTGTAATTCTGTCATTGAATTAAATAAAGAATCTGAATTTAGCAGCAGAAAGTCTGTTTGCCTGTCAGTTCAAGGACACTGCTCTCAGCCTCAATGCCTCAAATGCAGTTTTGACCCAATGTGGGTTATTAGTCTTGGCGCTCCTAATTTAATTAACTCTGGTTTCTCCCGCTGTCATGGCCAGCTTTACATACCTCTGACTACTCATACCAGTCACCATTCTAAATGTGCAATTGTACTGTTCAGTATTCACACTCTTCAATGGGATAGGTGATGTAAATTTTGTAAGCTAATGTTATACTTCATTCATGCCATTGCTTAAAACCACCTCGCACAAGAGCAGAACAATAAGATTTAATAATGCTAAACTCTGAGATGTTCAGATCGTCGTAGAAGAATCATAAATCCTACAGTCAGTGTTGGACTTGTTAGGGCTTTAGTCAGAGAGTGAATGTTCTTTTGTTTACTGTATTCACATGAATTGTGAACCCCCTGCAATAATTTAGACAGGACATGTTGGAGTGCAGCATGGTGGTGGGGGGGGGTACAGAGGACATTTTGAATTGTAAGACACTAGGGATGAGATATCAGCAGTTACATCTTTGTCAGTGGTAGTGCTGAGAGCAATTTAAAATGATGGATTTGGACCAAGAAACAGATTGGCAAGTATTCTTCCGTAAGGACAATATTAAAACTGATTTTGGAAGTCTTGAAACAATTGTTGCGTGTCATTGCTGTGGTACTCACATTGTCATAGAATCAGAGTCCCAACAGTGTAGTAGGAGGCCATTCGGCCCATCATGTCAGCATAGATCCTCCAACACTCTCAATCTCCAGGCTCACTCCACCCCCAACTCCATAATCTCACTCATTTATCCTGCTAATTCCTCTTAATGTACACATGTAGGTGCAATTCGGCATGGCCAATCCACTGAACCGGCACATCTTTGAACTATGGCAGGAAACTGGAGCACCCAGAGGAAACGCATGCAGACTTGGGGAGAATGTGCTAACTCCACACAGTCACCCAAAACCAGAATGGAATCCAGGTCCCTGGTGCTGTGAGGCAGCAGTGCTAACTACTACGCCAGCATGTCTGTACATATACTGTGATATCTGAGCACTTGAATCAATGATATCACAGTATATGTACAGACATGCTGGCGTAGTAGTCTGCACTGCTGCCTCATAGCGCCAGAGGCCCAAGTTCAATTCCCGGCTTGGGTCACTTACTCGAAGGTGTCTGCACATGCTCCCCATGTCTGCATGGGTTTCCTCCCACAGTCGGAAAGATGTGTTGGTTTGGTGGATTGGCCGTGCTAAATTCTCCTTTAGCGTATCCGAACAGGCACCAGAGTGTGGCAGCTAGGGGATTTTCACAGTAACTTCATTGCAGTGTTAATGTAAGACAGATAAGTAGATAAACAGGATGGAGTAGTTTAGCTAGCAATACTGTTAGTCTGTGCCTTTTGAATGATGGGTTTTGATGAAGGAGTAGTGAGCTGTCTGGAGGTAATGAAGTGAAAAAAGTATATTGAGTCGTGAAGAATGCTTTGCGTTCTTCTAATGCCCTTCACTCACCTGCCAACTATCTTCTACAGCTTTGAGAGTTCGGTCCTGTAATATATCATTTGTGCTGACTTACGGATGCATAAATTTAACTGCTTGTTTCTGCAGTAACATGTCAACTGGATTTAGGTTTGTTGTCCTAATAAGATGATATAAAATGAGGTGGGTGATTCCTGGAACTTAACTTTTTTATTGGGAAGAAGGGGCACGGATTGGCAGACTTGTGTTCATGCGAAGTTGTCAATCCTGCAGAGCAAGCAGAAAAACTGTGGCTGTTAACTGTGACTTAGTAAGGGGATGTCATAGACTTGCAGGTGACTGAGAACTCAGCAACAGAAATTTAGCACTGGAGCAATGGATTAGCACTGCTACCTCACAGTGCCAAGGACCTGGGTTCAATTCACAGCTTGGGTCACTGCTGTGCTTGGAATGTGCACGTTCTCCCGTGTCCGCGTGGGTTTCCTCCCAAGGTCCGGAAGACATGCAGGTGAGGGTGCATTGTCCATGTACCTGAACAGTTACTGTAGTGTGGCAACTATGGGATTTTCACAGTAACTTCATTGCAGTGTTAATGTAAGCCTAAAAGTAAAGTTAAAAGCAAATTTGCTGAAATCTGAAACCAAAAGAGAAAATGCTGGAAAATCTCAGACCTGGCAGCATCTGTAAGGAGAGAAAAGAGCTGTTGTCGAGTCCGGGTGACCCTTTGTCAAAGGTTTAACCAAGGATCATCTGGACTCAACTTCAGCTCTTTTCTCTCCTTACAGATGCTGCCAGACTTGTTGAGACTTTCCAGCATTTTCCCTT
Source organism: Carcharhinus amblyrhynchos (assembly GCF_965287045.1). Taxonomy (NCBI): domain Eukaryota; kingdom Metazoa; phylum Chordata; class Chondrichthyes; order Carcharhiniformes; family Carcharhinidae; genus Carcharhinus; species Carcharhinus amblyrhynchos. The sequence continues at coordinate 37,766 of NW_027649862.1, forward strand.
TTCGCTAAAAGTAAAGTTATTTATTTATTTATTAGTCACAAGTAGTGATAAATAAGGCTACTTGTGGCACTAACAAGTAAACTTTGAACCTATGGTCAGCCGTTCTGTAAAATATCCAGAAGTTCAGAGTGCTTTGTCGGAGACTTAGCTTGGACCATGCAGTTCCTCCATCGCTTCACCCCTGTGTTGACTCTGCCCTGTCCTTTATGCACTTCATGCATTAATGGTGGCCATAATGTCTGATGTATACTGTTCTGGAAGAGTCCGAGGGTTTCAAACAGATCTACATGTTCTGCTTGCTTGCTGCATTTACTGTTAGCTGAAGGTTGGCAGTGTTTTGACAGCCAATTATGTCACCAGAAAGTTGTGTATCTGTAATTTTATTTATTTATTCAACTTATTTATACAGGGTGAAAGCAAATTGCATCATATAATTCTTCAAATCCTGACAGTGTGACTGTGCTCATGGATGAGGTAGATCTGCAGCAAGATCCTGTACTCTTACATACCACAATATAATTGACTAAGAGATTTAAAGTCTGTTTCCACTTGCTGAGTTCAGGTGATGCACCTTTTAATCCCCATTTTATCTCCTTTTCTGAAGACAGTGCATTGCGTTATCATTGATTTGGAATAGATGTGGAACATATGAGTGAATATTGGCAGGTTATTTAAGTATGGTCCATCACTGTAGATTCAAACCCTATCCTTGACTAGTACACCCACAGGCACTTCCAATCACAGCGACTCTCAGATGCTCTGGCCAAGGATCTCTAAAAGATTTGATTTATTATTGTCATGTATTAACATAGAGAAAAAAGTATTGTTTCTTGCGTGCTGTACAGACAAAGCATAATCTTCATAGAGAAGGAAAGGAGAGAGTGCAGAATGTAGTATTACAGTCATAACTCAGGTGTAGAGAAAGATCAACTTAATGTGAGGTAGGTCCAGTCAAAAATCTGACAGCAGCAGGGAAGAAGCTGTTCTTGAATTGGTTGGTACGTAACCTCAGACTTTTGTATCTTTCCCCCAAAAGAAGGAGGTGGAAGAAAGAATGCCCAGGATGCGTGGGGGTCCTTAATTATGCTGGCTGCCTTTCCCGAGGCAGTGGGAAGTGTAGACACAGTCAATGGATGAGAGGCTGGTTTGTGTGATGGGACTAGTCTATGTTCATGACCTTTTGTAGTTCCTTGTGATCTTGGACAGAGCAGGAGCCATACCAAGCTACGATACATCCGGAAAGAATGCTTTCTATGGCCATTGTAAATTCCTCATGGCAGCCCTGGTTAAGATGAGCTGAGTTGTCATTGTGTTTGAAGTTGGCACCTTCCTGGTCTGTTGAGTCCAAGCACCACATTGGATGCCAACTATCTACTGGGCAGGGAGTAGGATAGAAAACTTTGTAATAATGGTGTCAATTAGCAGGAGTTAAATAAAAGTCAGCCCTTCAGCTTAAGTTTTTTTTTTGGTTGTTAATCTTTTCAAGACAAGAGTATACATTTATATTGTGTTCCAAGCTGCTTGACAATGAATGGAGAGCAGTGTAGTCAGTATCATTGAGGAAGCTGTGGCAATTACTGATATATGGGTCACTTTACCGTTGTGATGTGTAAAAATGTTTTCATTTCACACTAGTGTGTGTGCTTCCTCTGGTGCTCTGGTTTTCTCCTACATTCTGAAAGATGTGCAGGTTAGGTGGATTGGCCATGCTATATTCCCCCCCTTATTGGCGGGGGGGGGGGGGAAGCTAGGGTAAAAGCTAAAGCTATGGGGATACAGCCTGAGTGGGATTGTGATCGGTGCAGACTCGATGGGCTGAATGGCCTCCTGCACTAGGATTGTATGTATAAATGAGGCGGAACTCGTGGGGGGGGGGGTGAATTTGTAGATCTCGCTGCCCTGTAGCATAGTGGAGTCTGAATCATTAAATGGTTTGAAGAAGGAATTAGATATATTTCTGATTTTTAAAGAAACAGGTTAAAGGGATATGGGGAACAGGTGGGGAGGTGAATTTGAGAGCAGGGAGAGATCAGCCATGATCTGATTGAGCCTGCTCTGCCATTTCAAAGGGCTGAATTGCCTATGGTTGCTCCTAATTCCTATGTTCCTATTATGTTCCAAGCATGTAGCACATGGTGTCCGTAGCACATGGTGTCCATAGCACAGTGGATGATATTGTCGCACAGTGAGTGGTATCCGTCACACAGCGCATGTCTGATCCACGTAGCTTATTTTGAGGATCACAGAAACATAGAAGATCGGAGCAGGAGGAGACAATTGGCCCTTCAAGTCTGCTCTGCCATTCATCGCAATTATGGCTGGTCTTCCAACTCAATAGCCTAATCCTGCTTTCTCCCCATAACCTTTGATCCCATTCACCTCCAGTGCTATATCCAGCCACCTCTTGAATACATTCAATGTTTTGGCATCAGTTACTTCCTGTGGGTAATGAATTCCACAGGCCCACCAGGTGAAGAAATGTCTCCTCGCCTCCATCCTAAATGGTCTACCCTGAATCCTCAGACTGTGACCCCCTGGTTCTGGACGCACCTACCATCGGGCAGAGGATTATGTTGCTCTACAATTGATTTGATAGGTTCTTGTGGAATGAAGGAGACTTGTGTTTGTATAGTACACATTGCAACCTCTGGAGGATCCTAGAGCTACTGCTGTAAAATGTAGTTACCAATGTATTGTAGGGAAACCTGGCAGTGCTCAGTAACAGTAATGAGATAATGACCAAGATAATCAGATCTAATGATGTTGGACGAGGGATAAATACTGGCCAAGACACCAGTGCAACTCTCAATCGATTGCTTGTTTGAATAGCACTATGGGATAGAAGACGGTGCTGAAGTTAATGGTGGTGATTGATGTGGTGTAGAATGCTTTGTGAGTGGTTTCTCTCCACTGTATTAAGGACAAGAGTTTGGATTAATTTTTGTTCAAAAGCGTGAGCAATGTCCTGAAAGTTGCTGGTTTCTGGCATGCAAGGGGATGCCATTGGCATGGCACGGTGGTTAGCACTGCTGCTTCACAGTGCCAGGGACCCGGGTTCAATTCCAACCTCGGTTGATTGTATGTGTGGAGTTTGCACATTCTTCCTGTGTTGGTTTGTGTTCCCTCTGGGTGCTCCAGGTTCTCTCTCCCTCTCTCTCTCATGCTCTCACGCACGCACCCCCAATCCCAGTTGTGCAGGTGAGGGTTGGCTGGCCGACTGTGATAATTGCCTCCTTGTGAAAGTTTATTTATTAGTGTCACAAGTAGGCTTACATTAACATTGCAATGAAGTACTGTGAAAATCTCCTAGTCGCCATACTCCGTCCCCTATACAGGTTACACTGAGGGAGAATTTAGCAAGGCCGTTGCATCTTAAAGAGCACGTCTTTCAGACTGTGGGAGGAAACTGGAGGAAACCCACACAGACGTGCGGGAGACGCTCTGCACAGGCAGTGACCGGAGCCAGGAATAACTCTGGTCCTGGGCACTGTGAGGTAGAAGTGCCACCATTTTAACAGACTATATAGGTGGGGTCACGGGGATAGGGTCTGTTAGTGCAGGCTTGAAAGGCTGAATGGTGACCTTGTGCGCTGTAGGGATTCTATGATTTTGAATAATGTGCATAGCAGAAGTTAAAACCAAGTTGGAGTGTTTGGGATTTGACTTAAGTGAATTTATATTCTGCATCCAAAATTGTTTTGAAATTGTCCCTGTGAACTTGTGCAGCTTAACTGACCAACTTTTTTGCCTTCTGGATTATTTTGTTTGTGTTTGTTTCACCTGCAATAAGAGTGGTCCAGTGGTTAGCACTGCTGCCTCACGGTGCCAGGGACCGGGTTCAATTCTGGCCTCGGGTCACTGTCTGTGTGGAGGCTGCATGTTCTCTCCATGTCTGCGTGGGTTTCCTCTGGGTGCTCTGGTTTCCTCCCGCAGTCTGAAAGATGTGCTGGTTAGGTGCATTGGCTGTGCTAAATTGCCCTTTAGTGTCAGGGGGACTAGCTAGGGTAAATGCATGGGGTTATGGGGATAGGGCTGTGTGGGATTGTGGTCAGTGCAGACTCATTGGGCCGAATGGTCTCCTTTGGCAACTTTGGAATTCTATGCTTTCAATTTAAAACCTGCCACTTGGATTTTTGGGCAAATCTTTGCATGCTGTAGAAATAAGTAATTATCGGTTTATATATCAGAGAATCATAGAATCTCCTACGATGCAGAAGAGACTATTCAGCCCATCAAGCCTGCACCAACTGTCTGACAGTGTATCTTAGCCAGACCCCCCCCTTCCCTGTAACTCCACACACTTACCATGGCTAATCCATCTAACCAACACATTTTAGGACTTCCTCAGTCCACTTAACCTGCAGAACTGTGGATTGTGGGAGAATGTCTGTCTGGACTCGAACCTGGTGTTGAGACTTCTTACTGTGTGGAGTTTGCACAGTCACCCAAAACTGGAATTGAACCCGGGTCCCTGGAGCTGTGGGGCAGCAGTGCTAACAGCCATGCCATCGTCCGCTATGTTAATAATAAAAATCTAAGGTCTAAGATTGCGCCGGGTGTTCCTGTTTCCTTCCACAGTCCAAAAACATGCGAGGCCTGGATAGAGTGGACGCAGAGAGGATGTTTCCAGTGGTAGGAAAAACTAGAACCAGAGGGCACAACCTCAAGTAAAGGGACGATCCTTTAAAACAGAGATGAGGAGGAATTTCTTCAGCCAGAGAATAAATCTGTGGAACTGTTTACCACAGAAGGCTGTGGAGGCTGGGTCAGTCTCTGTCTTTAAGACAGAGATGGATAGGTTGCTGATTAATAAGGGGGTCAGGGGTTATGGGGGAAAAGGCAGGAGAGTGGGGATGAGAAAAGTATCAACCATGATTGAATGGCAAAGCAAACTTGATGGGCCCAGTGGCCTAATTCTGCTGCTGTGTTTTATGGTCTTAGGTTAGGTGCAGTGGCCATGCTAAATTCTCCGAGTGTACCTGAACAGGCATCAGAGTGTGGCGACTAGGGGATTTTCACAGTAACTTAATTGCACTGTTCATGTAAACCTACTTGTGACTAATAAATAAACTTGAACTTGTAATATGTGGAAGGAATGCTGCATCAGTGGAAAGGGGGATCTAAGTTGCTGTTTCAGGTCGACAACTGATTTCAGGATTCCAAAGCCCTTTAGGACTTCTGTTTCGATACAGTGAACAGTATGTGTGCACTGTGATAGATCAATAGTAGATGTCCTGTGGCATTCCTCAAAAGCCTGGTATATGGCACATCAAGTAATTAGGAAAGCTAATAGTGATATTGTTTATGGTGAGGGGAATTGAGAGTAAAAGTAGGGAGGTCATGCTTCAATTCTGCAGGACACTGAGACCATATCTGGAGTCTTGGGTACAGTATTGGTCATCATCTTTAAGGAAAGATCTAAATGTATTAGAAGCAATTTGGAGAAGCTTTACTAGACTAATACCGGCAATGGGCGGATTGCCTTCTGAGGAAAAGTTGGAGAGATTTGGTGTGTAGAATTTAGAAAAGTAAAAGATGACTTGATCGAAACCTTTTAAGCTCCTGAGGGGTGTTGACATGGTGAGTGTGGAGAGGATGCTCTCTCTTGTGGGATAATCTAGAACTTGGGGGTGACTGTTTAAAAATCACAGGTCACTCCAAAGATGTGCAAGTTAAGTGGATTGGCCATGATAAATTGTCTCTTTTTAGTGTTGGGGGACTAGCAAGGGTAAATGCATGGCGTTACGGGGTTAGGGCCTGGGTGGGATTGTGGTCGGTGCAGACTCGATGGGCCAAATAGCCACCTCCTGCACTGTAGAGATTCTATGATGTGAGCAGAAGTTTTTTTGAGTCATGAGACTTTGGAACTCTTCTTCAGAAGGTGGTGGAAGATGAGCCTTTGAATATTTTTAAGGCAGAGCATGATAGGCTGTTGATTAACAAGGGAGTGAAAGGTTATTGGGTTTGGCAGGAATGTGGAGTTGAGATTACAACCTGATCAGCTATGATCCTATTGAATGGTGGAGCAGAGCTGGAGGGGCCAAGTGGCCTCTGACTGCTCTTAATTCTTTTTATATGTTGGGTAGCTTCTGAGCAGGATTATGGTTATAATATAAAATTGCTAATCCAGCCTGTGGTGTTAAGGCTAGTACTTTAAGTAGGGAAATCCAGGGAATTGCAGCGACTACTCAAGTAAATCAGAAGTTACTTATAACTGCTTGTAAATTTCACACTGCATTGACTGAGAATCGGCCCCGTTTTATGCACCGGTTTAGTGTCTTAATAGCTTTTTTTTATTGCATATGGTCTTGTGTCTAACGTGCGTGCTGCTAGATGTGAGACTGCATAAAACAGCCACTGGCTGGTCCAAGATTTTCCCCCTCCAAATTTGTTTAGGGAGAGTATTTGGCTCTGACTGGAACTTGGAGCTCTTCATTCACCCTGATGCGTTGAGAGCACCATGATAAGTTTATTGCCATGACTGAAGTGTGTTGGCTTCAGTGCAATTCATAGAGTCAGAGGTTTACAGCATGGAAACAGGTCCTTCAGTTCAACTTGCCCATGCTGCCCTTTTAACCACTAAGCTCGTCCCAATTGCCTGCATCTGGCTCATATCCCTGTATACCCATCATACCCATGTAATTGTCTAAATGCTTTTTAAAAGACAAAGTTGTACCCGCCTTTACTACTGTCTCTGGCAGCTTGTTCCAGACACTCACCACCCTCTGAAAAAAATTGTCCCTTTTGTATCTCTCACCTCTTAGCTTAAACCTATGCCCTCTAGTTTTAGACTCCCCTAACTTTGGGACAAGATATTGACTACCTATGCCCCTCATTATTTTATAGACCTCTATAAAATCACCCCTCAGCCTCCTACGCTCCAGAGGAAAAAAGTCCCAGTCTCCCCTTATAACTCAAACCATCAAATCCTGGTAGCATCCGAGTAAACCTTTATTGCACTCTTTCTGGTTTAATAATATCCTTTCTGTAATAGGGAATCAGAACTGTACACGGTAATTCTTCCTCCTCCCCAGACCCAAAGAACATTGATCCATTTAAGTAAACATGGTAATAGCATTGCATTTAAAAAAAAATCATCTTGGCTTAATGCAAAAGTGAGGTTAAGCATCCAGAACAGAAGTTTTCAGAGGGTGATGAATGGGGTACTGAAGGGAAGGGTGCACCTCAGTATTTGTCACCCACTGGTGCTTCGGTTGTTGTTAGTGTTGGGGAAAATCCAAGAGCAACGTTCATTTCCCCAATTAATGCTGACTTTTTTTTCTTTTTACAGTGACGGTGAGGCTGCATTTCATCTGGGAACAGTGACCAGGCATCTTGTGTAGTGTCAGTGGCTGCTACAGAAAGCAGCAGCCTGAACGCACAGGTGGATCTTTCTAACAATTCTTCACCAGTACTGGTCGGGAGGTGGAGGGGGTGGGGGGTGGGTGGGTGGGGGGGTGGGGGGGAAGACTGAATAATGGAGCAAAGGAATGCATTGTTAGGATCCCTGAGCCAGCCTCTGAGCGTCGATGCAGAGGGCAACCCCGGGAAGAGTACTCCGGCAAACTGCAGCAACAAAGTTGTCGGCAGGAGAGAGGGGGAGATCGATGGAGGGGGCGCCTTGGAGGAGGAGGATGGTACGGTGAGCTGGAAGCACGAGGAGGGAAAAGCTGACTCGGGTCAAGAGCTTGATCCATCAAACTCCGACCAGCAGCAGCAGTTCTCTGTCAGGGAGACCAACTTTGCAGAGGGCAGCCTGAAACTGAAAATTGGGCTACAACCTAAAAGAACTAAAAAACCCCCCAAGAACCTGGAGAACTATGTCTGTCGACCCGCCATTAAAACCACCATCAAGCACTCAAGAAACAAAATCACAAAAAGTGGGAAATGTGCTGAGGAGAGAGAAGAAGAGAGCGACCTAAAGCGGGTAAGGTTTCCATTTCTGACTAATCGTGCACGATAAATTTTGACTTTTTAATGGATTTCTATTTTTTTTTCTCTTGGAGGCGCCTTGCCCACAGGTTGGTTGAGAGAGTACTTCCCTCCGTTTAGCTCCATTTTGAAAGTAGTCCCAAGTCAACAGGATGTGTAAGCCCTAGGGTGGCACAGTGGTTAGCATGTCTCTCTGTGGAGTTTGCATGTTCTCCCCATTTCTGCAGGGGTTTCCTCTGTTTGCAAGGTTCCTACAGTAAAATGTCTGACAGCACCAGGTTTTAGTCCAACCGATTTATTTGATAGTAAACTCACAAGCTTTCGGGACCTGACATAAGAACATAAGAAATAGGAGCAGGAGTAGGCCATCTAGCCCTTCGAGCCTGCCCTGCCATTCAATAAGATCATGGCTGATCTGTCGTGGTTCAGTTCCACTTTCCCGCCCTCTCCCCATAACCCTTAATCCCCTCTCTTATCGAAAACCCATCAACCCGCATCTTAAAAATATTTAGCGAGGTAGCCTCCACCACTTCAACGGGCAGAGAATTCCAGAGATTCACCACCCTTTGAGTGAAGAAATTCCTCCTCAACTCCGTTCTAAACCCCCCCCCCCCCCTTATCCTGAGGCTGTGCCCCCTAGTCCTACTGTCTTTTTTGAGCGGGAAGAGTCTCTCCACCTCTATCCTATCCTATCCATCCCATTCATCATCATGTACGTCTCAATGAGATCTCCCCTCATTCTTCTAAACTCTAACGAGTACAAGCCTAGTTTATTCAGCCTCTCCTCATAGCTCAACTCCCTCAACTCCGGTATCAGCCTAGTAAACCTCCTCTGCACTCCCTCCAAGGCCAAAATATCTTTGCGCAGGTGCGGCGCCCAAAACTGCGCACAGTACTCCAGCTGCGGCTTCACCAATGCCCTATACAGCTGCAGCAAGACCTCCCTACTTTTATATTCAATCCCCCTCGCTATGAAGGCCAGCATCCCATTCGCCTTCCTGACCACATGCTGCACCTTCAAGCTGGGTTTTTGCGACTCATGCACAAGGACCCCGAGGTCCCTCTGCACCGTCGCCTGCTGCAGTTTTTCGCCACGTAAGTAATAGTAAGTAATTTCGCCACGTAAGTAATTGACGAAGGGGCTAACCCGAAAGCTTCTGAGTTTACTATCAAATAAATTGGTTGGACTAAAACCTGGTGTTGTCAGGCTTTTTACTGTGTTTACCCCAGTCCAACGCCGGCATATCCACATCATGCAAAGTTCCTCCCAGGTTAGGTGGATTGGCCATGCTAAATTGCTCCTTAGTGTCCAAAGATGTGCAGGTTAGGGGATTAGTGGGGTAAAAACATGGGGTCATGGAGATAGGACAAGGATTGGACTTTGGTAGGATGCTCAGTTGGAGAATTGGTGCAGACATGAGTATTATAACTGCAGAATCCCCACAGTGGAGAAGAGGCCATTCAGTCCATTGATTCTACATCGATTCTCTGACAAAATATTTTATCCAGAGCCTTTTTTTCCCCACCCTATCCTTGTAATCCCACACGTTTACCATGGCTAATACCCACACGTTGGCAATTTTTTTTAAGCATGGCCAATCTACCTAACCCACACATCTTTGGACTGCAGAAGGAAACCGGAGCACCCAGAGGAAACTCGCGCAGATACGGGAGAGGAAATGTGCAAACTCCACACAGAGGGTGACCTAAGATTGGATCGAATCCAGGTCCTCAGCGCTGTGAGACAGAACTAATCATTGTACCACTCAGACCCTGTGGCTTTTCCTGGGGTTGGTTAGCAGTATCAGATGAAATAGCTGGTGAAATTGTGCCCATTCTTGTTTTGAATTTAAATATGATTATCTCATCAATTTAGCCCTATAATTACATTTGGAAGTTGCATCAAAATAGAAAACTATTTGTTTCAATTATGGCAGAGTAACTATTGGAAAGAGAAAGCATCTGAAAGTGAGGAAACTAGCTAATGATTTTTAGCAACATTTCACCTATCTGTTCTCCCTCTCACCCTGATATGTCTGTGATGTATGTTCAACTGTTCGTTACTTCAGAGTTTGGGCATTCACTGTTTTGCTTCTTGTATCCATTCTGATAATTCTGGAAACCACTAGTGTTTTCAACAAATATCAGTGATTTAGTTCAGAATGTATTTCTGGCTGAAATATGCACAAGTCTGAGTGGAGGTAGACAGCCACTAAAACAATCCATTAATTCGATCGTGCATCAGGGTTTGGTTCACCTGAAATGTGGGGGTCCACTGGGGCCTGGGAGGGGGGGTGGTGTCACTGTCACGCTGGGGTCCAGGGCAGGGGAGTGTCTCTCTGACACGCTGGGGTCTGGGATGACTGGGGGGGGGGGGGGGATCTCTAATCCACAAGTTTCAGGGCTTGTCCACCAGGATGTGGTGGTTGTCTGGTTGAGATGTGCAGTTTGTCTTGGCTGGTATACCACACATGACAGTTTGTCTCTGGGATGAGAGAAGAGCGACTTGATAAATAGGCACTGTGGGAATAAATGTGGAATGCCTGGCCCTTGTCCAGTATTGGTCCTCCTGTAGGGTGGGGTGGGACAAGGTCAGGCACAAGTCACGAGTGTTTACACTCTTGCTGACGAACGCTTATTCACCAGTGATTCACCCACTGAATAATTTGTGGAATCAGGGTTTTGGGAGGTGGTTGCAATATGCATCTGTTAATCATCTAAGGGCTGCCATCAGTCGTATACCAAGTTGTATATCTATTGGGATTCCTGCTTCCTTTTGAAGTGTTTTGATTCTGTATTTGAAGGTCAGTGTCATTACTGAAGGGGTTTCCAGTATCAGCAGCAAGCACTCCCAGTACAGGTACAACAAGGCAGCCAGAGTGTAGCCTCATTCACCCATCTCCAGCTGATATGTTCAAACTCCTGTTTTCTCATTTTTGCAGAAGCTTTATTATCCCTGTACCCTCTCTCAATGTCATTGTCAATTTATTATGAGTTGTTTTGTGTTGTGATTGCGTTGAGCCAGGAATTGGATTGAAATAGCTGAAGACTGCGTTTTTTTTTGAATAGAATTATTCGCCTCTTCACTGCTGCTATCGTCTGATCTGTCTGGACTGGATTGAGAACGGGTCCCAGATTTGAAATGACAGCTTTCTGGGGGAGGGGGTGAAAAATAACAGCCAGTTTGTCTTTTGTTTTCCTGACTGTCCTTGATGCTGAAAAGCAGCAAGTCTGAATTGTGTGGAGGTTATCTGTTGTACCTTGCATTGGAGTGTATTGTTGGTTGTAGCACATGAGTTGAGCCAGCGTGTGGGACAACCCTATTTTGTAGTTTAGCCAGTGAAGCCCATATCCCTGGAATGCAGTGGGGTGGCACTGGTAGGCACTGCTGCCTCACAGCACCAGGGACCTGGGTTTGATTTCAGCCTTGGGTCACTGTCTGTGCGGAGTCCAAGTTCTCCCTGTGTCTGCGTGGGTTTCCTCCCACAGTCTGAAAGACATGCTGGGTAGCATGCATTGGCCTCGCTAAATTCTCCCTCAGTGTACCCAAGCAGGAGTGTGGCGACTGGGGGATTTTCACTAACTTCACTGCAGTGTTAATGTAAGCCTTGTGAGACTAACAAAAAAACTTTAAAAAGAGTGTATATTTTAAATGAAGTTTCTTAACCGAACAGAGTAATGGCAAAATCTTGGCTGCATCGCAGATCTTTGGATACAGGCAGAGAAGTCCACGCAAAGTTTTCTAACTTCTGTATGTTGTATAGTTCACTAGTTATCACTTTCCAAAACTCTCTAGATTTTGGAAGTATATTTGGAGTTCACAAATGTGCTATAGTTGCCAGCATGTAAGTTGACCTTTGGGAAATTTGTCCACATGTTCGCTAAGTGTAAAAGTGAAGTGCTGGTGTATAGATGTCGCTGTCTTGAAGTATCATCTCATTCATTGCAAAGAACGAGTGTGCCTTAAACTCCTGTGCACCTTAACAACACAGCCCCTTCATCTTTTGTGAACCCTTACACAGTTAATAGCAATCGGTAAATTATGTCTTTGTGGGGAGAAAAGGTGAGGCTGACTACTTAGAACCAGAGAAGTACAGAATCCCTACAGTGCAGAAGGAGGCTGTTCTGCCAGTCGCGTCTGCACCAACTCTCCAAGTGTTTTGACAACGGGTCACCTGGACTCTCCTTTATAGATACCAGACCTGCTGAGATTTCCCAGCATTTTCTCTGGTTTCAGATTCCAGCATCTGCAGTAATTTGCTTTTATACGCCGAGGAAGCATTTTGCCCACCTTCCGTTTTATGCACCATAACCCCGTGCATTTACTATGGCTCATCCACTTAATCTGCACGTCTTTAGACTGTGGGAGGAAACCAGAGCACCCGGAGGAAACCAGAGCACCCAGAGGAAACTCACGCAAGGTCCACACAGTCGCCCAAGGTTGGAAATGAACCGGGGTTCCTGGCACTGAGAGACAGCAGTGCTAACCACTGTGCTACTCACTTCAGTGAATGTGAGTGAAAAGTGGGGTTGGTCAGCTTATACAGAGTATTCACAAAAACATGATTTCAGGATCACCTTGTATCCCAGGTCAACTTGTATGTTGCAAAAACTCTGCTAGTCACGAAAGGAGGAGGGAGGCCATTTGGCCTGAAATTAGTCATGGGGAAAATGCTGGAATCAATTGTTATGAAAGTATCTTAATGTGTTTAACTTTGCCTGATTTAATATTATGGTTTTAAGATGGTTTTGACAAATGTATTTTCGGGTGTAATTGGTAGGGGAGCTCAAGGAGTGCTAGTACATGGAGTGTACTTAGATGTCCAAAAGGCATTTGAAAAGGTACCCCACAAAAGGTTAATATGCAAGATAAGGCCTAATGGAGTTTGGGTGAGATATTGCCATGGTAATCTATTAGCATTTGTAAAGGATTGGATAATGGACAGGAAGCAGGCAGTTGAGATAAACATCATTTTCAAGTTAGTGAGTTGTAACCACGAGTGCCACAGGGATCAGCACTGAGGCCTCACCTGTTTATAATCTACATTAATTTTGACATGAATGGGTGCAGAGTTTGAGGTATCCGAGTTCACTGCTGATGCAAGGTTAGATGAGATTGTAAGGAAGTCTCATGACACCAGGTTAAAATCCAACAGGTTTATTTGGAATCACGAGCTTTTGAAGCACTGCTCCTTCTTCAGGTACCATAAACCACCACTCACCTGATGAAGGAGCAGCGCTCTGAAAGCTCGAGATACAGATAAACTTGTCGGACTTCAACCTGATGTTGAGAGACCTCTTGCTGTGCCCATCCAAGTCCAACGTCAGCAACTCCACATCACAGGTGAGAATGTAAGCTACAGTGTAATTTTGAGTGGAAAATTTGAGGTGTCAAATTCACAGTAACATGGGGAAGTGCAAATTATTCACAGTTTGATGTTTAATAGAAAAGCCAAATACTTTCACAAAGGTATGAAACTTTCAAATGTTGATGTTCAGAGGAACTTGGGTGTGTCCATACAAGGAAGCAATTAGAAATGCAACCTTGGCCTTTATGCGGGGTAATTGAGATTGAAGAATAGAGGTTCTGCTACAATTATGCAGGACTTGGGTAAGATCAGCACAGCGATTTAGCACTGCAGCCTCATTGCCTGTGTTTGACTCCTGGCTTGGGATACTGTCTGCAGAATTGACACCTTCCACATGTCTGCATGGGTTTCCTCCCACAGTTCAAAGATGTGTAGGTTAGGTGGAATGGCCATGCTAAATTCTCCCTTAGCGTCACACAGTCACTAGGGCACAGTCTCAGGATAAGTGGTTGGCCATTTAGGACTGAGGTGAGGAGAAATTTCCCGTTTTTTTTTGTGGATCATTGAGTGTGTTGTAAACTGAGACAAACAGTGTTTTGGGTCTCAGGGAACAAGGCAGGAAAGTGGAGTGGAGGCAGTGGATTTCCATGGATGCACTGAATGGCAGAGAATGTTTGAGGGGTTGAATGGCCAATTCTCTTTTGTATGTTCTTCTGAATTAGTAGACAATACAGCTTGGACTAAAATTGGAGCATCGTGTTATTCTGGAATGTAAATGATGAAAGATGACTGGTGAAGGGATGACGAGGTAGAGCAGTCTCCAGAGTATGAACCAAAAAGCAAGTTGAGGATGTTTTTCCACATAGCATGTTATTAATCATGGATTGTTTGTGACCTAATGAAGAAGGAATCTGCAAAGAGCAAGAATGCAAAGAGTTGGGGAAAACCGTGTTTAAAGACTCTTTCACTTGTATAGCTAGCACAGGTGTGACATGTGGAGATGCTGGCGTTGGACTGATGGGCCCAGTTTAAAAGCCTCTCAACACCAGGTTAAAGTCTACTAGGTATTTTTGGAATCATGAGCTTTCAGAGCGCTGCTCACTTGACAAAGGAGCAGAGCTCCGAAAGCTTGTGATTCTAAAAATACCTGTTGGACTTTAACCTGGTGTTGTGAGACTTCTTATAGGTGTGTGATGTTACTGTGCCTATAAGAAATGTTTTTTAAACCACACTCTCTGTAGTTTGAAAGCAGGTTTTTGTCACCATTGCTGGGCTATCTGCTAAAAGTCCCTTTTTTTTATTGCTGCTTAAATGAGGTTATGTTACTTTTACTCTGGATATCGATACTTTCTAGGTTTTTTTATGATCCTGCGTTTTTAGGTGGAAACATAACAGAATTTAATTAATTTTCGATTTGGCAGTTTAGTTTAGAAGGTGTTTGGACACCAGTGAAAAATCAGTTTTTCTTTTCTCTCTGGTATTGTAAATTCTGCTGGCCAGGTCTGGAAGCTGGTCTTTGGGTCTTCCTGGAGTGAAAGTTGTCCTGTTGGTGGTTTGCTAGCTAGTGCCTAGAGTCTCTCCCTGGTGTTTTGGGAAGCTTTCTGTCTTCAGGTTTGTCTGTGTGTGTCTCAAGAGAACTGCAGCTTTCAACCAAGGGACTAACTTCCAGCATCACATGGGCATTTGTATTTTCTGTGTTAAACCTGTGGCAGGTGGGTGTTTATAGGGAAGTTTGCTTGATTGGAACATTTCATATTGTTGTTAAGGTTTATACAATATCGTGGATTTTTTTTTCTCGTTTGTAATTGGTAAAAGTTATTGCTGTATGTTAGCTGTACTCTTAAATAAACTTTGTTTGATAAAAGCTCCTATTTGAAACATACCTGAAGTGAAACATCTCGTGCTCATCCTACCTAAATTCAGAGCGCAAAATTTATGATCCAGGCTAATTCATAAAACACTTTGGTGTTTCTGACCTGAATTATGACAGGTGGAAGAGTCTTGTGTGTGCTGTACTATCTCTGATTGTCTCAGGTAGCTGATTAGTTAACTTTAAAGGCATTTATTGTTGGAAGGATGGCATTATTGATTAAGAAGTATCAGATTTTCTGGGCCAGTGCTGTTGGTGTGGCCTTTGCAACTTAATACAATGGCTGCATTCTGCATTATTTCACAATCGTGAGTCCGTTCAGAAACCCCCAGAGTTGCAAGCATGGAAGGCGCTGCCAGTCACTGTTTGTTCTGCCAGATGCCCCCTCTCTCCTTAACATATCATGTTTTATTGTTGCAAAATTCATCAGCATTTTCTCACATTATCATTGCAAACCAGATCCTTTCATTTTGAACCAGCGCAGGGCTTATTTTGAGAAATATTTGTATTAAGTATTGGTAAGCCTCATAAAAGTGGAAATGCAATTCTGCCTTAACTAGTCTATGCCCAGCTCACTTTTGTAACCCTTGAATGGTGAATTCGACTTGGAGAGTCTGTTTTAAGCAATGTCAGAGTGCTTACAACGAGGATCCACAGCGTGGGGGAGATATTAGATGTAGCATTGCAATATAAATACTGTAGCAAGCACGATGGCACAGTTAACACTGCTGACTCTCAGCGCCAAGGGACCAAGGTTTGATTCGTTGTGTGCACTCTGCGTGAATTTCCTCCGGGTGCTCTGGTTTCCTCTCAGTCCAAAAGATGTACTGGTTAGGGTGCATTGGCCGTGCTAAATTCTCCCTCAGTGTTACCCGAACTGGTGCTGGAGTGCGGCGTCTAGGGGATTTTTACAGCAACTTCATTATGGTGTCAATAAAGTTTATTTATTAGTCACAAGTAAGACTTAAATTAACACAGCAATGACCGTGAAATTCCCCTAGTCACCACACTCCGGTGCCTGTTTGGGTTAATGCACCCTAACCACATCTTTCAGAATGTAGGAGGAAATGCAGACGCGGGGAGAACCTGCAGACTCCACACACAGTGACCCAAGCTGGGAATCGAACCAGAGTCCCTGGCATTGAGGCAGCAGTGCTAACCGCTAAGGCGCCCCAGTGTAAACCGACTCGTGACGCTAGTAAAACAAACGTTTTTACAGAAATATTTAACCATTAATTTGTATTAACGCGTGCCTGATATTTAGCCAAGGAATATATTTCAACTCTTTGTCAGCTGGTTACTAGAAGCTGTATCGATTGGATCGATGAGATGAAGGTTTCCTTCCTTTGTTTTTGGATTGTTTCTGATCTCCCTGTCAGTTTATAGATGTAAGATTCACTTGTACTGGTCAGATTAATATATATTTATTTCTAATAGTGTGATGTTTGTTGATGCAATGTAGTATAATTCTCCTTAGTTATCCAGTGGAGACCAGTCTGGATGATTGAGTCAGTTTTTGTACAGTTCCTAAAATAAGTTATGCCCACCCAAAAAAATGAACAATTATCCTGAAACCAATTTGACTTGTGAATAGGTGATAAGAATGTAAGAACAAGGAATAGGAGGAGGCCATCGAGCCCCTCAAACCTGCTCCGCCATTCAGTAAGATCATGGCTGATCTTTTTGTGGACTCAGCTCCAGTTCCCCACCTGCTCATCATAACCCTTCATTCCTTTACTGTTGAAAAATCTATCTTTGCCTTAAACGTTCAATAAGGTAGCCTCAACTGTTTCACTGGGCAGGGAATTTCACAGCTTCACAACGTTCTAAGAACGTAAATAGGAGCAGGAGTAGGCCATCTAGCCCTTCGAGCCTGCCCCGCCATTCAATAAGATCATGGCTGATCTAATAAGATCATGGCTCTTCTATGTGAAGAAGTTCCTCTTCAACTCAGTCCTAATTCTGCTCCCCCTTAGTTTGAGGCCATGCCCCCTAGTTCTAGTTTGACCTGCCAGTGGAAAGCAACCTCCCTGCTTCTATCTTATCTGTTCCCTTCATAATCTTATATGTTCTATAAAATCTCCCCTCATACTTCTGAATTCCAATGAGTAAAAACCCCAGTCTACTCAGTAAACTATTCATGATCAATGTATCGGAGCTTGCAATCATTCAAAGCAATAGGCAACTGGACAAGCACTATTTGGATATTTCAACTAATACAATGGTGATCGTTCTGCCCCTGTACAGTAGGACTCATTTTCAATGTGAAGAACAGTTTGTGCAGTGTTTACACTGATTATTTACATAGTGATGGATCACTCAGCGATGCAACTATAGGCCCTGTCATTCCAAACCTGTGTTGTCAGAGAAGTATTTTGGAGCAGTTCTGGTGATTATGGACTGTCTCTGGAATCTTCCCCAGAATTGTGCAACACTATCAAATTCTCCCCATGCACACCACAGCATATTGATGCTCATTATATGGACACTACAGTGCTTAGCACTGCTGACACCCGAGGGTGATACAGCACCGGCCAGTTTTGTCAACCATGCAGTTGGCGAGTGGAGAGATCCTCTGACCTATCTTCCCGAAACCTTTGCAGCTTCACTAACTCCGGCTATGTCACCTTCCTGGTTTGATTCCTGGCTTGGATCATGATCTGCAGAGTCTGCAGCTTCTCTCCCGTGTCCATGTGGGTTTCCTCCCACAGTCCAAAGATGTGTGGGTTAGGTGGATTGGCCGTGCTAAATTGTCTGTGTCAGAGGGACTAGCTAGGGTAGGTGCATGGGTTATGAGATAGGGCCTGGGTGAGATTGTGGTCAGCGCAGACTTGGCCTCCTTCTGCACTGTAGGATTCTGATGTGTTAAATAAGGCGAGTGACAACAGGATGGCAGGTAACAGTTTGTATTGCGCTGTATTTCGCCTGTTGCTTAAATGTCCTGATCTTAACCTAGTGAAATCGCATTGCTTTCAAGCCCAAATATAAATAGTGAATGAAGTGGTTTTCAGTACATCTTTACAAGAAAATAAATTGCTTTTGAAATGTAATAAATGCAAGGGAGTACGTAGGGTCGGCTGTTATCACAGGTCTTTCTTGGAGCAGTTTCCTCTGGGATTGCCCCCACTTGTCAGATCGAATCTGGTTAATATGGTGTTTAGTGTAGATAGACAGATGACTCATTAGTGGTATTGGTTTGCAGATTCCCTTGATAGTGGTGTGTGCTGAAATGACAGACACTGGAAATGATTGAGCTGCTATATGGCTGGCTGTTAAACAAAGACCCAGAGGATTCCTTTAGGACTGGATCAATGTTAGATGATGTGTTACTAGAAGCAGGCTGACCTGTCTGCTTGCACAAATAGTGGGCAGAAATGATTTGGAGTGGTGCAAGCCTACTTGAGTTGCTTCAAATCTGTTTGTGTTTAACCCCATGTATTTACCCTAGCTAGTCCCCCTGACACTAAGGGTCAATTTAGCATTAGGAATGGCCTGCGTGAAGGTTGCAGTACATCTTGTTGTTTTTCTCTGCCTTGAAGCTGCTGTGTTCTGTTGGCCCAACATGGGCAGTCGCCCCAGTGGCTGTACTCCAACCCTCCAACAATTTTGATGCAGCAAATGCCACAGTCAGTCCGAATCTTGTTCTCGTTCTCGTTTCACTTTCATTCTTCCTGACGTGGGCCCCTGGGCTAGTCAACTTTAAACTGGGGCTTGCTAACTTGTGCTGTCTTCAGCCACCTCGGAAGTTTGAAAGTCTCTCTTCCTTCGCTAATTCTGACTTCCATTGGAAAAATGTAAACATTTGCATGTCTGCGCGTGCATCAGTGTAAATCTTGAGTCTGTGCAAGCATCTTGCCAACTTGACAAAGCTGCTGTGTGTGAGGAAATTTCCGGAGAGAATTCTAGGCTATTGGGCTAAGACAGCTGAAGGTGTGATTCAGTTTTGATTTTTCAAGTCACCTGTTGTGTCTTTTTGAGTACCATTCTAATACAATATAAGCTGCCAATGTAAGATTGGCATTCCACCAGCTAGCAGAGGTGCTGTAGGGCAGGCAAGAGCGAGTAATTTGAGTATGAAAACATTCTAAAGACAATTTTGGGTGGCACAGTGGTTAGCACTGCTGTCTCCTCACATTCGAATCCTGGCTTAGGTCATGTCTGCGGAGTCTGCACATTCTCTCCCCCATGTCTGCGTGGGTTTCCTCCCACAGTCCAAAGATGTGTGAATTAATTGGCCATTATAAATTGCCCCTTAGTGTCCAAAGATGTGTCGGTTAGGGGGATTGGCCATGCTAAATTGCCCCTGAGTGTCAGGGGAACTAGTGGGGTAAATACGTTGGGTTGTGGGGATAGGGCCTGGGTGGGATTGTGGTCAGTGCAGACTTAATGGGCTGAATGGTGGCCTCCTGCACTGTAGGGATTTGATGAATTTCCTTATGCCTCCTGCAGACGGTGGTCGGGGTGCTACGTCTCCTAGCTGTTAATGGAAACTGGACCTAACCTCCGTGACAATTCTTGTTCTATCCTTCTATCTTTTTGTGTGCTTTTGCTCTTGGATAATATTGTCCTTGATGCCTTTAGCTCTGAACACTTGAGCACGATAGCAACCACCCCCTCTAGTAGCACCAGTTTGTGACAGCTGTGCCACATGGTGTATGGAATCCTTCTTTCAACTCCTGACACACAAATAGACAATGAGTTCAGCGAGGTTTGGCTGGCATTGAACAATTTTGTGGATTAAACACAGTCGTGTTCTGAAAGTATGGAGTGACAGTAGGGTAATGCTACATCAACAAGTGGGATTCCGTTTCCAGTTGTCCTGGCGTAACACTCACCAGAGAAAGGATTCTCTGTTCCTGTCTTCAGGCGGACATGTTGTTTTTCCTTAGGAAGGAGTTTATTCCTCACATGCCGTGTCTTGGCCAACGCATCATTCCTTTCTTGCCAGTTTGTTTTCGAGCTGTGTTGTAGTTAATATTGTTCAGTTTTATATTCCGATCTTCCAACACATTTCACATCTAGGCCAAGAATTTTCTTTCATTCTAATTCTTTCAGGGAATGTGGGCGGTGCTGGCTGAGACAGCATTTATTACCCATCCTTAATTGCCCCGAACTGAGTGCTTTGCGAGGCCATTCCAGAGAGCACTTGTAACTTTATTTATTAGTGTCACAAGTAGGCTTATATTAACACTGCAATGAAGCCACTGTGAAAATCCCTGTAGTTGCCAAACTCCAGCTCCTGTTTGGATACACTGAGGGAGAATTTAGCACGGCTAATGCACCCCAACCAGTACGTCTTTTGAACTGTGGGAGGAAACCAGAGCACCCAGGAGAAACCCACGGGGAGAATGTGCAGACTCCACACAGAGAGTGACCCAAGGCAGGAACTGAACCCAGCTCCCTGGCGCTATGAGGAAGCAGTGCTAACTACTCTGCCACCCACATTGCTGTGGGTCTGGAGTCACATGTTGGCCAGAACAGATGAGCACAGCAGACGTTGGACCCTCAGAGGATGATGGGGGGGGGGGACTTAGTGGTAGGGGATGGGGAAATGGCTGAGGCCTTGAATAACTTTTTTGTTTTGGTCTTCACGGAGGAGGACGTGAATAATTTGCCGGGTGTTAGCGATGGAAAGATGGTAGGATAGGAGGGTCTCAATGACATTATTGTTACTAGAGAGGCGGTGCTCGACAGACTGGAGGGACTGATTGTGGACAAGTCCCCAGGACCAGATGGAATGTATGCAAGGGTTCTGAAAGAAATGGCGGGGGTGATAGTGGATGCCTTGGTGGTTATTTTCCAAACGTCGTTGGATTCCGGGGAAGTGCCGGAATATTGGAAAACGGCTAATGTTACGCCATTGTTTAAGAAGGATGGCAGGCAAAAGGCAGGGAATTATAGGCCGGTTAGTTTAACGTCTGTTGTAGGTAAAATGTTAGAATCCGTCATCAAGGAGGAAATAGCGAGGCATCTTGAGGGGAATTGCTTGATAGAGCAGACGCAGCACGGTTTCGTTAAGGGGAAGTCGTGTCTGACAAATTTATTGGCGTTCTATGAGGATGTGTCTAGGGCGGTGGCTAGAGGAGAGCCGGTGGATGTGGTCTTTCTGGATTTTCAGAAGGCGTTTGACAAGGTACCTCACAAGAGGTTATTGCAGAAGGTAAGGGGGCATGGAGTTGGGGGTAGGGTGTTAGCGTGGATAGAGGATTGGTTGTCAAATAGGAGGCAGAAAGTGGGGGTTAATGGGTGCTATTCGGATTGGCGGTTGGTGACTAGTGGAGTGCCCCAGGGGTTGGTGCTGGGGCATCAGCTATTTACCATTGATATAGATGATCTGGAGGAGGGAACCGAGTGTATGGTGTCGAAATTTGCTGATGACACCAAGATTGGTGGAATGGCAAATTGCGCGGAGGGTGTGGAGAGTCTGCAGAAGGATCTAGATAGGCTGGGCGAATGGGCCAGGAACTGGCAAATGGAATTTAATGTTGGCAAGTGCGAGGTGGTCCACTTTGGTAGGAATAATGGTAGGAAGGACTATTACGTGGCGAAAAACTGCAGCAGGCGACGGTGCAGAGGGACCTCGGGGTCCTTGTGCATGAGTCGCAAAAACCCAGCCTGCAGGTGCAGCAGGTGGTCAGGAAGGCGAATGGGATGCTGGCCTTCATAGCGAGGGGGATTGAATATAAAAGTAGGGAGGTCTTGCTGCAGCTGTATAGGGCACTGGTGAGGCTGCAGCTGGAGTACTGTGTGCCGTTTTGGTCGCCGCACTTATGCAAGGATATTTTGGCCTTGGAGGGAGTGCAGAGGAGGTTTACTAGGCTGATGCCGGAGTTGAGGGGGTTGAGCTATGAGGAGAGGCTGAATAAACTAGGCTTGTATTCGTTAGAGTTTAGAAGAATGAGGGGAGATCTCATTGAGACGTATAAGATGATGAATGGGATGGATAGGATAGAGGTGGAGAGACTCTTCCTGCTCAGAAAGGACAGTAGGACTAGGGGGCACAGCCTCAAGATAAAGGGGGGGGGGGTGTGGTTTAGAACAGAGTTGAGGAGGAACTTCTTCACTCAAAGCGTGGTGAATCTCTGGAACACTCTGCCCGTTGAAGTGGTGGAGGCTGCCTCGCTAAATATTTTTAAGACGCGGGTTGATGGGTTTTTGATAAGCGAGGGGATTAAGGGTTATGGGGAGAGGGCGGGAATGTGGAACTGAGCCACGACAGATCAGCCATGATCTTATTGAATGGCGGGGCAGGCTCGAAGGGCTAGATGGCCTACTCCTGCTCCTAGTTCTTATGTTCTTATTTCCTTCCCTAAAGGATGTTAATGTATCAGATGGGTTTACTCGCCAATGGTTTTGTGGTGATCATTAGATTCCTAGTTCGAGATTTTAATTGAATTCAAATCCCACCATGCACCATGGTGGGATTTGAACCCGGGTCTCCAAAATATTACCCTAGGTCTTTGGATTGCCATTGATGATACCACTATGCCACCCCCTTCCCATCAATTTATTTACTTGGATTATCCTCCTGTGTCTACAGTACTCAGTAAAGTCAATGACTATTGTTTTTGCAAGAGACATATGGCCTACATCAGTTCTTTGCCAGTATCCAGGTTCCTTCACTATATAAAATCAAAATGCTACAGATGCTGGAAATCAAAACAGAAAATGCTGGGAAGACTTAGCAAGCTTGGTATCATCTGTGGAGAGAGAAACAATTTATTTGCTGTTCAGAGTTGGAAAGAGATAGAAATGTGCTGGGTTTTATACTGCTCTAAAAGTAGCAGCTGGAATGAACTAGTCTGGGGTAGGTTAGAGGGCGGGGGAGATTGAATTACAAAGATGTCATGGAACACAAGACAAAGGGAGTGATAATGATGGTATTAAAATTTAAAGCTTTGGTCCACAGGTGTAAAGGTGATGCCACCACCCAAATGCTGCTGCTTCCCCTCACCTCCCCTGTCAGCGTTTCAAAGGGACCATTTCTTCCGTGACATCCTGGTTCATCTAATCTATCACCCCTAACACTGAATGGCACAGTGGTTAGCACTGCTACTTCACAGCACCAGGGACCTGGGTTCGATTCCTGGCTCAGGTCACTATCTGTGTGGAGTTTGCACATTCTCCCCACGTCAGCGTGGGTTCCCTCCAGGTGCTTCAGTTTTCTCCCACAGTCCAAAAGATGTACTGGTTAGGGTGCATTGACCCAAACAGGCACTGGACTGTGGCAACTAGGAGAATTTCACAGTAACTTTGGGGACTAGTGGAGTGCCGCAGGGATTGGTGCTGGGGCCTCAGCTATTTACCATTTATATAGATGATCTGGAGGAGGGGGCTGAGTGTCGGGTGACGAAATTTGCTGATGACACGAAGATGAGTAGAAAAGCAAATTGTGTGGAGGGTGTGGAAAGTCTGCAGAGGGACCTGGATAGGTTGAGCGACTGGGCGAGGACCTGGCAGATGGAGTATAATGTTAGCAAGTGTGAGGTTATCCACACTTATAATAATAGTAGGAGGGATTACTACTTAAAGGGCAAAAAGCTGCAGCATGCTATGGTGCAGAGGGACGTGGAGGTCCTTGTGCACGAGTCGCAAAAACCCAGCCTACAGGTGCAGCAGGTGATCAGGAAGGCAAATGGGATGCTGGCCTTCATAGCGAGGGGGATAGAATATAAAAGTAGGGAGGTCTTGCTGCAACTGTACAGGGCACTGGTGAGGCCGCAGCTGGAGTACTGTGTGCAGTTTTGGTCGCCGCACTTGCGCAAGGATATTTTGCCCTTGGAGGGAGTGCAGAGGAGGTTCACTAGGCTGATACCGGAGATGAGGGGGTTGGCCTATGAAAAGAGACTAAATAGACTGGGTCTGTACTCGTTGGAGTTCAGAAGGATGTGGGAGGATCTTATAGAGGCATATAAGATAATGAAAGGGATGGATAGGGTAGAGGTAGAGAGATTCTTCCTGCTTAGAAAGGACAGCAGGACTAGAGGGCACAGCCTCAAGATAAGGTGGGGGGGGGGGGGTGGAGAGTTTGGATTGAGTGAAGAAGCTCCTCCTCAACTCCCAAGGGTGGTGAATCTCTGGAATTCTCTGCCCATTGAAGTGGTGGAGGCTACCTTGTTAAATATATTTAAGTCACGGGGAGATAGGTTTTTGATAGACAAGGGAATTAAGGGTTATGGGGAGAAAGCGGGAAAGTGGAACTGAGCCACTTCAGATCAGCCATGATCTTACTGAATGGTGGGGCAGGCTCGAGGGGCTAGCTGGCCTACTCCTGCTCCTATTTCTTATGTTCTAACTTCATTGCAGTGTTAATGTAAGCCTTACTTGTGACTAATTAACTTTAACTATCCCCTTCTCTGCACTTGAAGGTGGTGACCCTCCCATTTACTTCCTTCCTCCTCACTGTCAGAGGCCCTGCACACTCCTTCCAGGTGAAGCCAATTTACTTACAATTCTTTTAATTTGGTCTTGTATACTTGCTGCTCACAATACAGTCCCCTCTGCACTGGGGAGAAAAACACAGGTGAGGAGACCACTTTATGGAACACCAAGTACAACCCCAACCTTCTGTTTGCTTGCCATTTCAATTCACCATCTTGCCCATGTCTGTCTCCTGCCTGCTGTGATGTGCCAGTGAAGGTGGGGAGAACAGTATCTTACAGATCCACATTTACAGCCTTCTGGACTTGACATTGAGTTCAACAACTTAACATCAACTCCATTTTGAATTTCTCCCCAGATGCCAGTGTGCATTTTGCTCTTATGTTTTTGCTTTCAGACAGTGCTGACTGCCTGCTTTTAATATTAACCTGGACCAAATCTTTAAATTTCAATACCATCATGCGCTCATAAGCGATATGAGCACAATTAGACTATTCAGCCCATCGAGTCTGCTCCACCATTCGATCATGGCTGAAATGAATTTTACACATTTATTTATATCATTGCCACTCCCTTTCTCCTGCGTTCCCTGACATCTTCGTCATGTAATCTTCCATACTCTCTAATCTAGCTCAGACACTCCAGTTTGATCCATTTTTTCTCCCCACCCTGCCTTTTTGAAGCTTAAAATCCCATCTCTTCAATTCTGAAGAAGAGTCATATTGGACTCAGTGTTAGCTCCGTTTTTCTCTCTCCACATATGCTGCCAGGCTTGCTGAGTTTTTTCCAGAATTTTCTGCTTCTATTTGCTCACTACGTTTCACAGCCTCACGCAGGTTGGGTCTAGCACTGTGGTTGTGTAAAACTAAAAGGCAGTCACCGGTCTGCAAAAATGTGAAAATTGTTCAGCACTTGAAGTGATTTTGGTTTGATTTATTGTGGCCACATGTATTGTGAATAGTGAAAAGTATTGCTTCTTTGGTGCTATACAGACAAAGCATACCGTTCATAGAGAAGGAAAGGAGAGAGTGCAGAATGTAGTGTTACAGTCATAACTAGGGTGTAGAGAAAGATCAACTTAATGCGAGTAGGTCCATTCAAAAGTCTGACAGCAGCAGGGAAGAGGCTGTTCTTGAGTCAGTAGATATGTGACCTCAGACTTTTGTATCCTTTTCCCAACGGAAGAAGGTGGAAGAGAGAATGTCCAGGGTGCGTGGGGTCCTTGATTATGCTGGCTGCTTTCCCCCAGGCAGCGGGAAGTGTAGACAGTCAATGGATGGGAGGCTGGTGATTGGGAATGTGTATGCATTTCCTTCCTGCTCCCCAGAAATTCTTTTGTTTTAAAGCTCCTCCATGATGCAGTGATGTAATTCGTGCGGTCAAATTATGAATGAGACTGGTTTGAATTCGGAGCATTGGGTTATGGAGCCCAGCAGGAGCAGGCAAGGGAGTGTGAGGGACAAGAAGCCAAATGATCTCTTGAAGGAAGGCTTGCTCATATAAAAAAAATGCACCTCTTTTTAACTTGCCAGAAATAGGGTTTGTGACTCTATCAGTTGATAGCAGCTGCTATCTTGCGCTTGATGTGTAAGCAAGTGTCTGAATGGGAGGGAAGCTCTCTGCCACACAATGATTGCGGTTTCCTCCCACAGATAAGTGGTTTCCTTTTTACTGTTGCTTGTCATGGCACTTGGTTTAAAGACACTGAAAGATCAGCTGGGCAGGAGAGGGGAGTTCTGCAACGTACTGAAAGAATGTGGTGCTGATAAATGATCTTCCCTTGAACCTTTTGTCCTCCTCACTGATCCTGCTGGAACCGAACGTTTTCATCAATTTATCGTAGATTCTCTGCAGTGCAGAAGGAGGCTATTCGGCCCATCAAGTCTACACCGACCACAATCCCATCCAGGCCCTCATCCCATAACCCCATGCATTTACCCTAGCTCGTTTCCCTGGTACTACAGGGCAATTTAGCATGGCCAATCCATCTAACCCACACATCTTTGGACTGTGGGAGGAAATCCATGCGGGCGTGGGAAGGACGTGCAGACTCCACACAGACAAGTGACCCAGTCTGGGCGCCTGGCTCTGAGAGGCGGCGTGCTAACCACTGCACCGCCCTTTTGCCACTGAGAGATTGCGTCCGTCTCTCTCACTGCTTCGCCGAGATGTAGTTGGAGTGGAAAAGAGTTGAAGGAACCCAGAGTTAAATGTTTCAGATTGATGAATACTGTAAGGCCATTGACAAAAATAATTAACTCTGTTTCTTGTTCCCCAGATGCAGCCTTATCTGGTGAGTATTTCCAGCATTTTCAGTCTAAAATCCGTTACTTTACGTTTGCAAGGAATATCCAGTGTTTCAGCCCTTCAGCCAGGAATCAAACCTGAGCTTGGCTGGTTGGTGACCCAAAGGTCATGATTGTACTCTGGGAGTGTTAATGCATTGGCTGGAGGTGGCTACAAAATGATGCTTGTAGGGATGGAGATTCTGAACGAAGCCAGGCATCTGGCTGCTAACCCAGTGCGTCAGCCATGCCTCACTGTGTTCCCTCTGGCTGC
Organism: Carcharhinus amblyrhynchos; assembly: GCF_965287045.1. Taxonomy (NCBI): domain Eukaryota; kingdom Metazoa; phylum Chordata; class Chondrichthyes; order Carcharhiniformes; family Carcharhinidae; genus Carcharhinus; species Carcharhinus amblyrhynchos. The sequence continues at coordinate 64,817 of NW_027649862.1, forward strand.
TAACCCAGTGCGTCAGCCTCGCCTCACTGTGTTCCCTCTGGCTGCTAACCCAGTGCGTCAGCCTCGTCTCACTGTGTTCCCTCTGGCTGCTAACCCAGTGCGTCAGCCTCGCCTCACTGTGTTCCCTCTGGCTGCTAACCCAGTGCGTCAGCCTCGCCTCACTGTGTTCCCTCTGGCTGCTAACCCAGTACGTCAGCCACGCCCAACTGTGTTCCCTCTGGCTGCTAACCCAGTGCGTCAGCCATGCCACGCCCACTGTGTTCCCAGATGTCAGAGTATTGACAAGTCTGGGTCATGAATGGAATCCAGAGGAATAAACACGGAGCAGAATCCTAACACTGACTGACATGTGGCCCTGTAAAGCCAGAAGCTGAAAGGATTAAAGTAAAATACTCTGGATGCTGGAATCTGCAACAAAAACACTTGGGCAGCACGGTGTCACAGTGGTTGGCACTGCTGCCTCTCAGTGCCAGGGACCCAGGGTCGATTCCAGCCTCGGGTTACTGCCCTCCCCCCGTGTCTGCATGGGTTTCCCCCAGGTGCTCCAGTTTCCTCCCACAGTCCAAAGATGTGCATGTTAGGTGTATTGGCCATGCTAAATTGACCCTAGTGTCGGGGGATTAGCAGGGTATGTGGGGTTACGGGAGTAGGGCCTGGGTGGGATTGTCGCCAGTGCAGCCTTAATGGGTTGAATGGCTGCCTTCTGCTGTGTAGTAATTCTATATTCTACATAAAAGGCTGGAAAATCTTAGGAGGTCTGACAGCATCTGTTTTGAGTGTTTTGAGTCTGAATGGCCCTTCATGAGAGCTAAGAAGATAAGGTAGTCTGAGTTAGACAGATACTAAACATCAGTATTTCATTAAAAATTAATTCTTTCATAGGATGTAGGCATCACTAGTGAGCCCAACATTTGTTGCCCATCCCTAATTGCCCACAAACTAAATAGTTTACCCATTTTCAGAGGGCAGTTGAGAGTCAACCACATTGTTGTGGCTCTGGATTCACATGTAGGCCAGACAGGGTAAGGACGGCAGATTACCTTCCCTAAAGGACATTGGTGAACGAGGTGGGTTTTTCTGACAATCGACAAGGTCATCAGTAGATTCTTCATTCCAGATATTTTTGAATTCAAATTCCACCAGTTGCTGTGGTGGGATTTGAACCTGGGTCCCCAGAGCATTACCCTGGGTCTCTGGGTTCCTAGTCCAGCAACAACTGCCTCCCCAATACTTTGTATTGCTTGACTGTCAGTAGTGCCCTTGCATGTTATTGATGGAAGTAATTATCCATTTAAGCTTTGCCAACCTGTGTCTAAACTTCCTGGATTAATGCAAGTGTGGTGTGGCCTGATTTATTGTGGTGGGGAGTGGGAGGGTGATGTTGTGCTCTCTGTACTGGGCACAGAAATCTGACATGTATCCAGTTCGTAATAACTTGCCACGGGACTGTTGTATATCAAAACGGCTTTCAGTGCATCTAGGCACCTGGGAGATAAATTAGAATTCATCATTGCTTCAGCGGAAACTGGGACAAAAAGAGGATCTACTGTAGTCAGAGTGGAACAACCTTTGAGTGTGGTACCAATCTTGGTGTTCAACAGTTCAAACAAGTTTTGGTGTTTACCATCTTTGCATAGTGGGCAGCACAGTGGCACAGGGCTAGCACTGCTGCCACTCAGTGCCAGGGACTAGGGTTTGATTCCAGCCTTGGGGGTCACTGTCGATGTGGAGTTTTCATGTTCTTCCTGTGTCTGTGTGAGTTTGCTCCGGTTTTCTCCCACAGTCCAAAGACGTATGAGTTAGGTGGATCGGCCATGCTAAGTTGTCCCAAGATGTGTAGGTTAGGGGGGTTAGCCATGGTAAATGTGCAAGGTTACGGAGGGGGATGGGGGGGTGCTCTTTGGCGAGCTGGTGCAGATTCATTGGGCCGAATGGCCGCCTGCACTGTGTGGATTCTATAGAAAATATTGTAATTAAAATGATGCAGTGGTTTCTGAACCTTGAGCTGTTGCATGTTTCAGCCCATTGTTAGCATAGTGTGATTGTCCATGCATTGAATCATTCCAGGGGCCGCCTCCCCATACTAGAGAAATAATATTTCTCCTGTTTTAAAAAAATTTGATCATAAAATGTTCTTCACTTTAACGCTACAAATTTAAAACTTTTTTATAATGCTTTTGTAAGACAAGCATGTAGATGTCTTCCATTGCTTCCATTTCATTATAAAATACTCTGACAACATGAATGTAACCCTGAAAAGTGAGGGGTGATCCGCTTTGGAAGAAGTAATTTGACCAGGAAGTATTCAATGAATGGTAAGACATTAGGAAGTTCTGTAGAACAAAGGGACCTTGGCACGTTTGTCCACAGATCTCTGAAAGGTGTGTTAGTAGGGTGGGGAAAAAGCCATATGGGATACCTGCGTTCATCCATCGAGGCATAGGCTACAAAAGCAGGGAAGTCATACTGGAGTTGTATAGAATTTCAGTGAGGCCACAGCTGGAGTACTGTGTGCAATTCTGGTCATCTCACTGTAGGAAGGATGTGATTGCACTGGAGGGGGTGCAGAGGAGATTCACCAAGATGCTGCCTGGAATGGAGCATTGATGAAGAGAGGTTGGAAAGGCTTGGGATGTTTTCATTGGAGCAGACAAGACCAAGGAGTGACCTGATCAAGGTGTGTAAGATTATGAGGGGCATGGACAGGGTGGATAAGCTTAATATGATGTGAGGAAATGGGCTAGACTTGAAATATCATAGCAAAAGTTCAATTTGCGGTTAGAAATCAGAAGTTAAAGATAAGGCATGGTGAGCACAGTCAGGTATTTAGCTAATCAAGTTTAAATCAGATGTTTAGTTTCCAGTCAGGTTAGCAATGTTGGAGTAGTTTTATTGCGTATTTTTAAAAAATCTTTGCATTGCTATGTGAGTGGAATGAGACTAGACAACCCAGAAAGGTGAGCGTTTCCTTGAAGGTGAAGGAGATTGCAAACTGACAGAACATTCCAGAACAGTCAAATGTAATTTTTTACAATATTGCTTCCCTGGGAGGATTTTAAAAAATACGTATTGCTTTTGTTCAGTTTACATTGGCCAGAAATGTTTCTCGTGGAATCGAGAGTGTGCCTGTATTTTATTTTCCTCCATTTTATGCTGATGCTGTTGTTCAGAGCAGCTCCAAGCTGTTGCCACCATTTCGGTGCTTTCTCCCTCTTTCTGTGTTTGACAAAGCATGGGCTTTAATTAGATGAAGGTGCTTTCTTGGGCAGGGGAGCTGTGATGGAGTATGCATGCTATCAAATGGCCTTTCTGTATCCTGAGTTCTGTTTAACAGCCGTGAGCGAGAGGACAAATAAGACGTGGTTTCGATAGGACAGATGGTTAATGCAGGCAGCAGCAATATTACAGCTATTTTTAGCATCCCTCCTTCCACATCTAAATCACTATAGAAGCTGAAAGACAATAGTAGCACAGCACAAGAGAATTCCAAACACCTAGTGTTGTTCCGACCCTTTTAAAAAGCATTTTTTAAAAAAAAATGCCTCTTTACTCCTCCGTGTCTGTGTATTTTGTCATTTGAAAGGACAGTAGCCTGAGTTGGCAATCCCTGTATGAGAATGACGTTTAAAATTGTGAAATGGTGAATCTTTCACTCGAGTATTGGCCATTTTGAATGCTGTTGTCTGAATAAACCATTATCTTTCTTAAAATATCTTTGAAAAGGGGGTCAGGAGAATACATCGTGAAACTGGAGCCCAGCACAGAAGGGGCCATTCAGCCCATTAAGTCTGTGCCACTTCTTTGATGGAGCTATCCAGTTAGTTCCCCCCCCCCACCCACCTCCTGCTCTTTTCCCACAGCAGCTCCCCCTCACCCCTGTAATTTTATTCTCTAAGTATTTATCCCATTCCCGCTTGCACGTTTACTACGGAAGCCACCCTTACCATTTCTGATTGTAACTTGCTGTGTTAGTTTATTACAAGTTTCCTCATGATGCCGCTGGTTCTTTTGTCAGTCACCTTGAATCTGTGTCCTCGGGTTACTGATGCTTGTGCCTATGGAAACCGTTTTCTCCTTGTGTGATCTATCAAAACCGCTCATCGTTTTCAGCGCCTTTATCAGATTCCCCCTTCTCTGCTTTCAGGAGAACAAGCCAGGCTTCTCCACTCTCTCCACGTTACTGAATTCCCTTTTATTCCTGGTGCTGTTTTGATAAACCTTCCTATTTGCAGAGCATTTGCAAGTGTTACTTGCCTTCAAAAACTTCAATGTTGTCAAACCAAGGTGAAGATTTGGTTGACTCATTGGTTAGTGCACTGCTGCCTCCCAGTGCCAGGGAACCAGGTTCAATTCTGGCCTCGGGTTCTCCCTGTGTCTACGTGGGTATGCTCCAGTTTCCTCCCAGTCTGAAAGACGTGCTGGTTAGGGTGCATTGGCTGTGCTAAATTCTCCCTCGGTGAAGCCGAACAGGCACCGGAGTGTGGTGACGAAGGGATTTTCACAGCAACTTCATCGCAGTGTTACTGTAAGCCGACTTGTGACTAATTAGGAAATAAATAAAAATAATATTTGTCTCAAACCTGAATATTAATTCCTCCAGATTCTAATTCTGCTGTATAATATTGTAAGCGTGCTTCCATTCATCATTCCTTCAGCATAGTCATTTACACAACTTGACCAGAATTCTATTGATTCTCTCTATTTCCATGACATCCTGATCTGGTCAGTCCATGCGATATTTGTATTCACCTGTGCAGCTGGAGAAGTTTGAACACTTGAATTGCATTGTCAGCCAGTGGACCTTTCACAGAATACACCAGACTCCTCGAGTGGACAGTGAACCCAATGCAATCTAATCCTTTTGCTTTCCACGTGTCCTGTCCTGCTCAATCCAACTTCTTCCTCAGTATGTTCCCTTCTTGTGTGAAGGCTGCCTGACCACTTAAAATTTAAATTTCTGATTTATGAGTCACAAGAAAGATTGACATTAACACTGCAATGAAGTTACTGAGAAATTCTCCTAGTTGCCACACTGGTGCCTGTTCGGGTAAATGCACCCTAACCAGCTCGTTTTTCAGACTGTGGGAGGAAACCGGAGCACCTGGAGGAAACCCATACAGACACGGGGGAGAACTCCACACAGGCAGTGTCCCAAGCTGGGAATTGAACCCGGGTCCCTGGCACTGTGAGGCAGCAGTGCTAACCCACTGTGTCACCGTGCCGCACAATGGGTTGTGTTGCCCAACTCTTGGAAACTGCAAAGAAACGTCTCTGACTGCGGTATCCTTGGGTTTGGCAGTCTCGACTGCTGCTCTGTCGATTTTGCCCGGAGAACACGTGGTTTTCATTTTATGAAAGTGGGTTCAAGCTCAACTGTGCATAGTTTGCTGTGGGTAGTCCGCTGACCCCTCCTGTCAAAGTTCACACATTGTGTAAGTTGCTGGAGGGCAAAAGGAGTTACTATCTTCACCAAGTGAGTGGGTGAAGTTGTAATCAAAAGCAGTGCCTGACAGTTTCACGACTTTGATTTGATTTATTATTGTCACATGTATTATGTTTTTTGTGGGCCATGCAGACAAAGCATACTGTTCATAGAATACATTAGCTTTGATTTATTATTGTCATATGTATTGGGATACAGTGAAAAGTATTTGTTTCTTGCGTGCTATATAGACAAAGCATACTGTTCATAGGGTGGGAAAGGAGTGGGTGCAGAATGTAGTGTTAGTCATAGCTAGGGTATAGAGAAAGATTAATGTGAGGTACGTCCATTCAAAAGTCTTGATGGCAGCAGGGAAGAAGCTGTTCTTGAGTCGAGAAACTGAGGCAGAATTATTTTGATTGCCGATGGAGGTTTTGGTTTGGGAAGAGTATGGGACCATCTGGCCTGTGTCTCTCCCCCACACCCACTCCTGTATCTAATTTCAGATGTTTGACTTTTGCTTCTTATTTCCAGGCACTGTTTGAGCTGCCAAAAGCTGCAGTAATGTGTTGCAGCCAAAATGGTTACCATGTCACCACTGTTTTTTATTATTGCACTTTGCAGTGCTCATTAAACTCTGGAGCTCTCGCAAAAACATTTCTGTTTTAAATTCAATTAGTTTTTGAAACGCTGAGATGAAAAATTAGCTTCTTTTGGAATGTTACTGGTCTCATACTGGAGTCTGTCAACATGATGTCATTATGGTTCCCTCAGGGTAAGGATAATTAGTTTTGAAAATTTCAGTACAGGTCGTACATTTCAGCATCGTCTTGCTGTGGTCTTAGTGGGTGGTGACCAGACAGCACTGGGAGGAGCCTCTGTTCTTGAGAAATTCCATCATCTATTGCAAGAGATAATGAAAAAGGCGAGGCTTCCAGACATCTTTCACCTGTGGAATATTCTGATTTTTAGTTAGTCGATGCTTCAGTAGTAATCTCTATCCATTACTAATCAGAAGCAAACAAAGAAAATTACAGTACAGGAGCAGGCCCTTTTGGCCCTCCAAGCCCGCACTGACCATGCTGCCCAACTGAATTAAAACCCCCTACTCTTCTGGGGACCATAATCCATCTATTCCCATCCTATTCATGTATTTGTCCAGACGCCCCTTAGACTCACCATCGTGTCTGCTTCCACTACCTCCCCTGGCAGCGAGTTCCAGGCATCTACCACCCTCTGTGTAAAAAAAAAGCTTGCCTTGTACATCTCCCTTAAACCTTGCTCCCTAGTAATTGACTCTTCCACCCTGGAGAAAAAGCTTCTGACTGTCCACTATCCAATGGAGCTTGAATTCCTTTGTTTTGTGGTCGCTGGCTGAAGCGTTCACTGAGGTATATGAGGGAGAGAGAACTGGAGTCGTTTCAGGAATACTGCCATGTCTGATGTTGTGATTGTGCTAAGACAGAACATTGAGACTGCTTGGCTCCACAACACAGCAATCGACATAAATTATTCATGTACATAGCCAGAGCAGAACAAACCTATTGCACTCAACGCTCCTGACATTGTGAACAGGCTTTTTTTTAAAACCAGAGTTTGGTTTAAAGCTGTGCTGTCTTTGTGCCTGGAATTATGGGGAAAATGTATTCAGTAAAAAGGATGGATTTTACTTGGTCATCTGTGTTCATTGTGATTTTTGGGATAATAAAATGCCATCACTTTTAATAGCTTTCTCCTCACAAAGAGAAAGTTATTGATCTAGAATCCTGCAGTGCAGAAGGAGGCCATTCAGCCTGTTGAATCTGTACCGACAGCAATATCACTCAGGCCCTACCCCACATATTTACCCTGTTAATTGCTCAAATCTAATGCGTCCCAGGGACCAGGGACAAGGGACAACTTAGCATGGCCAATCCACCTAACCCGCGCATCTTTGGAGTATAGGAGAAACCAGAGCATCGGGAGGAAACCCACGCAGACATGGAGAGAACATGCAAACTCCATATAGACAGTGACCCAAGCCAGGAATCGAACCCAGGTCCCTGGAGCTGTGAGGCAGCAGTGCTAACCACTGTGCCAATGTGTCGCCCTAGATCAGAGGTCTCGTTCAGTATAATTTTGAGTATTTGATGCCAAGGATATATCTTGCTTTGTTTTTGCTTGGGCATGGTACATATCCTGTCAGTCTGCACAGCGGGGTAAAACTCTGCATGCTTTCCTTATTCGTATTGTCTGCCTCTGTTGAGGATATTTGCTATTCTTGTGAGGGCAACAAGGTTGTCTGTTATGTTAGAAGTGAATTGGTTGCATTTTGTGTAGGTGAATGTAGCGTGTGAGGATAACTGAAATGTTTTCACGTTGTAGCTACAGAATGTACAGTGCACCACATCAATTCACCAAGGCTACTTTGATAGCATCTTCCTTCCTCTTAATCTCCACGAAAGGCGAGACTAGCGGTGTCATGGGAGCCTTATCACTTTCCGTGTGTGTGTGTGTGTGTGTGTGTGTGTGTCCGTCCGTCCGTCCCCAGCCAAATTGCACACTGCTCTAACTTGGGTGTTTCATCACCAGCGTCACTGTGTCAATACCCCGAGATTCCCAACTGACTGCCATTGTGGTATGATGGCTCAAGAGCTGCAGTGGATCAAACAGAGTGCAAATAGGAATGATATTAAAGCACTCGTACGTTCGGATTTCTTTTGATAGCTATTTTAATTGTAACCACTTACCTTTCTGCAACTCCTATTTGGAAATGTTTAAACGAAAGAACGCCATCATTTCTGTGCTGTTTCCTGTGCACCAGCGAAAGACTTTGTTTGCAACTTTTGCTTTCATTTTGATTTATTATTGTCACAAGTATTGGGATAGAGTGAAAAGTATTTCTTGTGCGCTATACAGACAAAGCATAACATTCATAGAGAAGGAAAGGAGAGACTGCAGAATGTAGTGTTACAGTCATAGCTAGAGTGTAGAGAAAGATCAACTTAATGAATTAGAGCATTGTCAGAGAGTTTAAAAGAGTTAGGATGAAGTTTTAGAAGCAGAGGCCAAAAGTAAAAGGTGGAATTAGAAGGTATGCTGGGCACAGCTCACAAGAAATTGCCTCACTTCTGCACCATCTTGGTCAGTTCTAATTGATTTTAATTTTACGTGGACGATTAGATGTATTAGCTATGCGAAATTCTCCCTCAGTGTACCTGAACAGGCACCAGAGTGTAGCGATTAGGGGATTTTCACAGTAACTTCATTGCAGTGTTAATGTAAGCCTTACTTGTGACACTAAAACTTTATAAATGTTTAAAATCCACATCCCCAAGCTGCTTCCCATCCATCTTCTAATCTTAACATATCTCTCTCTATTTTTTCCTCCATCTGCTTACGTAGCTTCCCGTATTTAAATACCCCTCTGCTGTTCCTCCCAGTTGCTCCTTGCAGTGGGTGATGCTGAAAGCAATAGAATTGAATTTTCTGTTAGCTGCAAAGTTTCTAACAAACATCACGGGGGATTGTATATTGTAACTGCATTCCAGCAATGTCTATGTGGAAAATTCCCATAACTAACACCATGTGTTGCAGTCATGTCCCAGGACGTTTCCTTAGGGTTTGCAAACCCCTGTAATTAAATCTTTGGCTGTTTTTCACAAATCACATTTTAAAATCCAAAAAAAAACAAACATAAGCTTTGGCTAAATGTGCAAGTATTCTGAGTTCTGTGCTGCTGCTGTTTTATGTTGTAGCATTATTGTTTAAGTTTTAAAGTTTTATTTATTAGTGTCACAAGTGTGCTTCCATTAACACTGCAATGAAGTTGCTATGAAAGTTCCTGAGTTGCCACACTCTGATACCTGTGTGGATACACTGAGGGAGAATCTAGTTTGGTCAATGCACCCTAACCAGCATGTCTTTCAGATTGTGGGAGGAAACCCACGCAGACATGGGAAGAATGTGCAAACTCTGCACAGACAGTGACCTAAGTTGGGAATTGAACCTGGGTCCTTGGTGCTGTGAGACAGCAGTGCTAACTCATTGTGCCACCATACAGCCCCACATATAGATAGATTATAGACTATTCTTCCTCCGAGGAGATTTGATGGAGGTGCTCAAAATCGTGAGGAGTCTGGGCTTAGTAGATATAGGGAGAAAAATGTTTTTGTTGATGGACAGGGAGGACAAAGAATTTCAATTGATTCTTTGCTTCTTCAGGCAATCTGAAGAGAAAGCTTTTTACCAAGCAGATGTTTAAGTTCGGAATGCAGTGCCTGAGAGTATTGTGAAGGAAGATTCAATTGCAGCTTTTTGAAATAGAATTGGATAACTAGTGCAAGAGAAGAAGACTAAGGGAAAGGGTTGGGGAATGGGACCGTTGTGCTGAGAGCTGACATCGATGTGAACATGTGGAGCCTCTGCCTTTTGCAGTCTGTGAAATATTTGGTGCTAAGATAAGTATTATATCAGGAAGGATGACTTTTCTCAATGTTAAACGTTTTGTTGAGAAAGTGCTTACTCTGCAGCCTGGAACAGACAGTTCTGCTGTGCAGTTTGCCCTGGGGAGTCACCGGGGCCACTGTTGGTCTGCATGCTGACCTCTGTGTTGGCGTGCAGCGGAGACTATTTCCCTGCCCTTCCAAGGCTGAAGGGAGAAATGCATCCTCAATATCCTATCCTCAGCAGAATAGGAGACACAAAACAGTGGGATGTTTGTAAGATTGATTGGTGACGGTTCATGCTTAGGGTCTCAGCCTTGCTGACCGGATTCTCACCTCATGCGACAGGGGTCTCGAGCTGAAGCCCACCCAGAGCCTTGCTCCATATGTGAATCATTCTTTGGTTCCATTTGTACTCCTTACACTCGGCTGTGGGGGTGGTGGACCATTGTGAGTTCCACTGTCCTTTTTAATTCCCCTTCTGATAACGGGATTTGACAGTGTGACTCTGTTTACATTTGGTGCGTTCTGAGTCGAGGCAGATCCAGTATCTGAGTGTTGGCAGTAAATATCAGGATTACTGATCAATGTTTGAGTGAATTGGGTGGCACAGTGGTTAGCATTACTGCCTCACAGCTCCAGGGACCCAGGTTCGATTCCTGGCTTGGGTAACAGTCTGTGTGGAGTCCTCATGTTCTCCCTTGTGTCTGTGTGAGTTTCCTCCAGGTGCTCTGGTTTCCTCCCACACTCCAAAGATGTGTGGGTTAGATGCATTGATCTGAACAGGCACTGGAGTGTGGCGACTAGAGGAATTTCACAGTAACTTCATTGCAGTGTAAATGTAAGCTTTACTAATGTATTTTATTTTGAATTGGTGCCAGGTTAAGCACCTCCACTTGGAGAAGTGGCTTTGTGCCAGTGTTGAACCCACACATATTTCTGTTAAATAAAAATTAAAGAAGTTAGGGTCCAAATTAAAACATCATATATGATTTTCTCTGGTGGCTACCTGAACCTTGGACTATATAACATCAGATTAAACAGAATTCGATGCATTTCTCAAACCATGGTGTTTTGATTTGAGGCACTGATAGCAGCGCTGGGGAAAGAGTGAGCTGTTCAGTTGGGATGCATGCCACGTGAATTGGGCTGGAGCCAGTGTCTTGGTCAATGTTATAACATAGAAAATGGGCCTTTTGACTCTTGAGCCTGCTCCACATCCTTCATCATCATCGTCATCAACAAATTCATCATCGTCATCAACAAATTCAGCATCATCATCGTCATCAACAAATTCAGCATCATCATTGTCATCAACAAATTCAGCATCATCATCGTCATCAACAAATTCAGCATCATCATCCTGCCCCCTCCTCATAACGAGGGCTGTGGACAGAGTGGGGGTTTGGTGAATGGGGATTTGGAAATACAAAGAGAATGGCCAAGGTATCGAGACGATTTAGTGATGTGGGTAAAGACAAACAGAGCAGGAAGGGTAAAACGTTTAACAAATGGCAGTGAATTAGGCCGATACAAGGACTAGAAGCAAAAGAAGATTAATGTTCTTCATCCAAATGGAAAATTCATCCTCAGTTCAATGAATTAGTCGCACAAATATGGGGGTAAATTATTTAAATCTACTCACCATTACAGAAACATGTTTATAAGGTTATCAAAGTTGGCAAATATTCCAGGATGGGCAATATTTCAAAGACAGAATGACAAAGGAGTAGCCCTTATTAAAGAATGACCTGAGATGTGAGTGAGAAAGGATCTAGCCTCAGAAGATCATCAGGGAGGCAATTGACTTGTGGTCTTATTGCTGGGCTATTAATCCAGAAACTCAGCTCATGTTTTGATTTGTTTATTATTGCCATATGTATTAGCACACAATGAAAAGTATTGTTTCTTGCGCGCTGTACAGACAAAGCATACCTTTCATAGAGAAGAAAAGGAGAGTGTGCAGAATGCAGTGTTACGGTCATAGCTAAGTGTGGTGAAAAACAAATTAATGCAAGGTAGGTCTAGTCAAAAGTCTGACAGCAGCAGAGAAGAAGCTGTTCTTGAGGCAATTGGTATGTGACCTCAGACTTTATCTTTTTCCTGACGGAAGAAGATGGAAGAGAGAATGTCCGGGGTGCACAAGGTCCATAATTATGCTGGTTGCTTTCCCAAGGCAGCAGGAAGTGTAGACAGAGTCGGTGGATGGAGGCTGGTTTCTGTGGATTGGGCTACATTCACGACCTTTTGTGGTTCCCTGTGGTCTTGGGCCGGGTAGGAGCCCATACCAAGCTGTGATACAACCAGAAAGAATGTTTTCTATGATGCATCTGTAAAAGTTGGTGAGAGTCGTAACGAACATACCGGATTTCCTTAGTCTTCTGAGAAAGTAGAAGCATTGGTGGGCTTTCTTGGTGTAGTGTCGGCACTGGGGGGAGCAGGACAGAGCTATAGAGTCAGAGGTTTACAGCGTGGAAACAAGCCCTTCGGCCCAACTTGTCCATGTCGCCCGGTTTTTACCCTAATGCTAGTCCTAATTGCCTGCATTTGGCCCATATCCCTCCATTCCCATCTCAACTGTTTAAAACAACAAATATTTATCTAGGAAGGATGTGGCTTTAAAACTAGAACATCCAGGTTTCTGTGGCGGTTTAAACTGTAGAAAGTGACAAAAATCGCATGTTTCTGATACCAGCAACTTCTAGAGCGCATGTTAGGATTTATCCCCAGGTGTAGCAGCAGTCACAAAAAGGAGTGCTTTCCAGGCCCACTCAACTCCGAGGACAAGAATGCAAATAAGAAATGAGAGCATAAATATTGTAGATAACTTGGGCCTCGTGCACTAGCCCTTGGACAGCAGTTGAATGCCTTGGCTCTAACATGTTCTTATGTGACTTGTATGGGACTGTACGATGTGATTCTTGGGCACCCACATTTAACGTTCTCAGCTCAGTGTTGGCCAAAACCAAGTGTTCCCACCAGAGGAGAAAATACGAGGCAGACCCATGGTGCTAAAGGCTGTCCAGTGCCCAGGAACTGACGTTGAGAACAAGGCTGCTACCATTTAAGATGGCAAAGAGGAATTGTTTCGCTTGGAGAGTTATTAATCTTTGGAGTTCTCTGCTCCAGAGGACACGGGAAGTTGGGTCATTGAATGCTTTCAAGGCTGAGTTAGTTAGATTTCTGATACGAGTGTGTTCAGGGTTATAGTGGAGGCAGAAAAGTGGCCAAGGTCATTGTTAGATGAGCTATGATCCCAGTGAATGCCACAGCAGAGTCAGGGTTAATGTTCCTGCACCTAGGTCTCATGCTCATGAGAGACAAGAAACCTTTTTGGATGGGAGTGGAGAGGCAGTAGAATGAAATTCTTTCTCCATTTTGTTGTAAACTTTATGCTGACTTTTATTAGTCACAACGTTTACATTAACACTGCAGTGAAGTTAAAGTGAAAATCCCCGAGTCACCACACTCAGGTGCCTGTCCTGGTACACTGAGGGAGAATTTAGCATGATGAATGCACCTAACCAGCATGCCTTTCAGACTGTGGGAAGAAAATGGAGCACCTGGAGGAAACCCACACAGACATGGGGAGAATGTGCAGACTCCACACAGACAGTGACCCAACCTGGGAATCGAATCTGGGTCCTTGGCTCTGATGCAACAGTGCTAACCACTGTGCCATCATGCTATCCTATGTGGGGTCCCTGGTTGGGTTTCAGTGCTCTCACCACTGTGTCCTGGGGCCAGTTCCCGGTCAGGGAATAAAGACTTTGCAGTGACACGATAGTTAACACTGTTGCCTGACAGCGCCAGGGACTGGGTTCAATTCCTGGCTTGGGTCACTGTGGAGTTTGCACGTTCTCCCCACATCTGTGTGGGTTTTCTCCCACACAAGATGTGCTGGTTAGGTGGCTTGGCCGTGCTCGGTGTCCCAACATGTGTAAATGAGATGGATTAGCCAGGGTGAATGCGTGGGGTTAGCGTGGGGAAAAGGCCCTGGGTAAGGTAGTCTCAGAGTCGGTGCAGACTTGATGGGGTGAATGACTCCTGCACCATAGCGATTCTACAGAGTAAGTAAGCTTCCGAATCTTGTAGTTGTTTTGAGATCTTCAACTAAAAGTGATAGGTAGGAGCAGTTTGAGGTGCCTGGAGTTAGGGAGTGGCATGTGAGACAGCCCTATTGGCAAGCTCTGTGAGGGTTGACATGTGGAAATACTTTAATGTGCAGTCTATAATTGTGAAGGATTTCTCCAGCGTGTTTAGCGTGCGATGCAATGTTGTATGTCTTCTGTTTAGAACAATGAGAGCTTTTGATTCTCTTTCCTCTTGCTCTCAACCACAGAGATCCAGCCCAAGTGTGTTCAGCTCTTTCTAGGGGGAGGGGAAGTGGTGGAACAAGGGAGGTTGTTCTGAATCCTGAATTTTGGTTGGAATGAAAGATTTGCTGATGTGAAATGTGTGTGAACGTCAGTGTTATGGAGTTTGGATTTTTGCACCAAAATAAAACTACTTATTAGTCACAAGTAAGGCTTACGTTAACATTGTAATGAAGTTACTGTGACATTCCCCTAGTTGCCACACTCCACCTATTTGGGTCAATGCGCCCAATCAGCACGTCTTTCAGACTCTGGGAGGAAACCCCCGCAGACACAGGGAGAATGTGCAGACTTCACACAGACAGTGACCCAAGCCGTGAATCGAACCCAGGTCCCTGGCACTGAGGCAGCAGTGCTAACCCATTGTGCCATGCTGACCTAGCAATTAGAGGCTCAGATGATACCAAAAAGAACCACTGTGTTTGCTGACCACATGTCAGCTACAACTCTCTCAAACTTTTTCAGATGCACCATAGAAAGTACTCTTCCTGTTTGTATCACAACTTGGTATGGGCTCCTGCTCTGCCCAAGACTGCAAGGAACTACAAAAGGTGTTGAATGTAGCCCAATCCATCATGCACATCAGCCTCCCATCCATTTACTTTGTCTACACTTCCCATGTCTCGGAAAAGCAGCCAACATAATCAAGGACCCCCCCACGCACCCCCGGACATTCTGTCTTCCACCTTCTTCCTTCAGGAAAAAGATACAAAAATCTGAGGTCACGTACCAACCGACTCAAGAACAGCTTCTTCCCTGCTGCCGGACTTTTGAATGGTCCTACCTTGCGTTAAGTTGATCTTTCTCTACACCCTAGCTTTGACTGTAACACTACATTCTGCATTCTCTTCTTTCCTTCTGTATGAACAGTATGCTTTGTATAGTGCTCAACAAACAATACTGTAATACATGTGACAATAATAAATCAAATCCTTTTCCTTCTCCCCTCTGTACTCTGAATGGTATGCTTTGTCTATATTAGCGCGCAAGAAACAATACTTTTCACAATATCCCAATACATGCCACAATAATAAATCAAATCCTTTTCCTTCTCCCCTCTGTATTCTATGAACGGTATACTTTGTGTATATAGCGCGCAAGAAACAATTTTCACTGTATCCCAGTACATGTGACAATAAATCACATTATTTTCCTTCTCCCCATACTCTATGAAAGTACGCTTTGTCTTTATAGCACAACAATATTTTTAACTGTTAATACATGTGACAATAACTCAATCCTTTTCCTTCTCCCCTCTATGAATGGTATGCTTTGTCTGTACAGCGTGCAAGAAACAATTTTCACTATCTCAATACATGTGACAATAATAAATCAAATAAAATGAAATTCATTGCTTTAATTAAATGCAGACAGGTGCTAAAGTTCCAAATAGCCCACACAAAAGTATTTAGCACACCACATCCAGCAGCTTCGATCGTAGCTCTGTTTATAATCTGCTTCAGGCTAAAACACTCAGCTAGCTGCCACTGCCTGGTTTCCACGCTGGAAAATGAATTGTTTGTTTCAGAGGGCAGTCACGCTTTAAGGGTTTAATGTATTTCAGTGGCAAACATAGATCTGGCATCCAGCCCAGCCTCTTCATGGCAGCCGCACTGGTATGCAAATGTGCCTTGAGCTACACATTCCGCCGTACTTTCAGTCACTTGCCCACAGCAAGCAGCTCTGAGCGAGAGAGCCGTGATCCTCTGCTCGGCACACCAGAAGAAGGGGGCGGGCGGAGAGAGAGAAAAAAGACATATCTCTCTTCTTCCTCCAAAAATATCTCGGCACACATTCTAAATGCTGCACAAGATTATGCAATTGTGACCAGCAGAGCAGGAAGCCTGAATCAAGAACGGAGCAGTCAAATACCACGGGGAACTATTTTATTTGAAATAACTAGAAATAGTTCTGGATCAACCAACTGAAATAAATCATTTCCGTCACACCTTTTTTCCCCTCCCCTCTCTCTTCTCTTTTTTTCTCCCCCCCCCCCCCCCCCCCAACCAACCCCCTCCCCCAGCCAAAATAAAATCTTAATAATTGAGCATTTGTAGGTCTGTCAGATTTTTGAATGGTGATGTGTGCAGTGCCAGGGTTTTTTTTAAGATTTGATCATGATTTCTGTGTCACTGGATGTGAACGGCTAGTCGCTCCCTCACATTGAAGTAAATCCCTGGAGCAGACTCGTGCATCGATCAGGTATGCATTCATTTGGCTTTGATTTGTGTGTGCAGCTCAGCCCGTGAACTACTAAATCAGTGTCGGTGGGCAGGGAAAATTCCTTGCCGTGCACTGAGCCGTTGTTGGAAGTGGAACGGTTAAAATGCTAAGAGAGGGACCTGGTGGAGTTGTGTGACAATCCAATTGAGCTGCCTTTTTGTGTGATTACAATTACACTCCAGGTGTATCGAGTGGGGCGCTACAATCCATGCTTCTGCGGTGGGGGGGAAAAGAAAATCAACCTTGGGGGAGGAGTAGGTCTTGTATTCAAGAATTGTTTTGATAGGAGTTGATTTTTTTTGCTGCTTCGGTCTGTCTGCTGGGGGGGGGAGGCGTGGGGAGGGGGTAGGTGAACCCTATAGCCCAAATATTTTCAGGGTCTGAGCAGAATGTGTGTAGTTTGTGCAGGAGCTTAATTTGGCTCCTGTGAAGGGGATTATCGGAGCCGTCACTTCCAAATTGAGAGCAATTAGATTTGTAGGCATCTCCTAATTTGACGATTTAATTTGAGGGAGGCACAACATTAATCATTGTATCCTCATTACGTATAACAACCCACATTCAAATTTTTTTATAAAAAGTCTTCTGTTCGAACACGATTACCGCAATTGTGGTTTTATCTAAATCTCATTGAGTGGAAAATCTGATTCTGCACAGGATCACAGGCTATTGCCCAGCTGAGACCTGGGTTTTTCAGTATTTACACTCCTCCTGCAGATATCAAAGTGAGTCATTCAGACACACAATGGACCTCCGTGAGGCAGTGTATCCAGTTGCCAGGCGATGGATGATGTGGGTCAAAAGTTGACTGTCAATTTTTAGTGTTTCAGCCTCCGTACTGACAACCCAAAGTGTTTGGGCTGGATTTTCAGGCAAGTTTTCTGGCCGCCACTCCTCTCACTGCGAAACAATATCTAAGTAGCGTTCTGTTATGACTTTATCCGGATGCCCCAAGCACCTCACACCAACGGACTTGTATTTTCGAATTGCATTGTTATGTAGGGAAAGAGTTAATTTGCACGTAGCAAGACCCCACAAGCAGTGACAAAGATCATTAGCATGCTCCTCTGCTTTTAATAAGTGGTGAAAGCTGTGTTGGCTGGGATACCAGGTGAACCTCCTACCCTTTGTCCATAGTGGCTACAGGCAGCCAACATGCAACCTAGCATTGCAGCATCAGCCTGTGTAGGTTGCACTGTGGGGCCTACACAAAGGATTTTGGATGGCATCGATTACTGACCCCAGGAAGATTATTTGAAGAACATTGTGAAGTAATTAGCCGACAAGCTAGTAAAAATAACTTTCTTTTGAAGAGAGGGGAGGAGGGTGGTGGTGGTGGGGGGGGGGGGGGGGGGGCGTTGACAGTTGCCTTTAATATTTATTACAATGACCTAGTCGTCTTCTCTAAATTTCCTGAATGAGTAAGCAGTGACTCTGAGAAATCTATTTAAATACTAAAGTCAGTGGTCAGCGTTGAAGAATCTTGGTTACATGAGTCAGAGTAGTATGACGGATTGTGCCAGAAGATTGTCTCATCAGGAATGAGAACAAGTCGTTTGAAAGTCAAGGCACAGGAGATCTTCCTGGAGAAAGATGGATGCAACACAACCTCAATTGTATTCGAGGGTGAGATGGACACTGAGGAAGCTCTAGATTCTACGCACAGCTTCTGTGCCATGGCAGAGTTGGCTGTCTAAACCCACAGTCAAGGAGCATTAGCAAAGCTGTTGACTTGCTTGCCATTGGCAAGTCTGTAGAGATGAATGCTTTACCACCTGGATTCATCAAGCATGGAAAACTGGACTCTTACACTTATCTGGACAAACTTCTCTGTCTCTGCTTCAGGGAGATGGGTGCCCCAGGATATGTGCTATGCAAAGATTGTTACGCTGTACAAGAACAAATGCGTCCACAGTGAGTGCAACAACGATAGTCATATTTTTTTCTGCGTATCGTGGGATAAGTATTAACCAGTAGTGACCTTGTTAGATCCATGGCTGAACACGTCCATCCAAAAATCCCAGGGTGGTTTTGGAACTACAACAATGCCAATCGATGTGATCTTCTCAGTCTGACAGCTGCTCAAACAAAGGAGACCATTATATATTGCCTTTATCAATCTCTCCAAGGCAATCGATAAGAGGCAACCTGTTGAAACATCTGAAGAAAATTGGCTGCTCGCTTGATCTCCTCTCTCATAATGTGGTAGACAACGCAGCCAACTATGGCTTAGCAACATAATGTTCTGATTTATGGTGGGGTCAAACAGTTGTGTTCTGCTGCCAAACCTCTTTAGTATATTTTTTAATTTGCTGCTGTTATATGCCTTCAGATCATCTATAGGAGGTCATCTGTATACCAGGACTGGTAGCTGGTTAACCTTGCTCAGCTGAGGTCCAAGACAAAAGACCGAGGCCTCAACAAAAAGTTGGTTGATGTCAGTGATGCTGCACTAGCATTCCACACCACGGAACACTCGTATGGACAAATACAGACACTGTCCGACCTGTGAAGAACTAAGTTTGGCCACCACTATCAGGAGGACCAGTATATGGCTGACGGTGTTGCCACATCACAATGAACAATGTGAGCTGGAGTTGGTTAGCTTCCCATATCTAGGCTCCACAATCGCCAGCAATCTGTTACTTGATGTTGAAAACACCATGCACATTGCAGAAGCTGCAGCTTTACATCATAGAATCCTACAGTGCAGAAGGAGGCCATTTGGCCCATTGAGCCTGCACCACCAACAATCCCATCCAGGCCTATCCCCATAACCCCATGCATTTCCCCTAGCTGGTCTCCCTAACACTTGGGAGCAATTTAACATAGCCAATCAACCTATCCTGCAGATCATTGGACAGGAGGGGGCAATGTAGCATGGCCAATGCACCCTAACCAGACTGTGGCAGGAAACCGGAGCACCCAGAGGAACCTCATGCAGACATGGGGAGAACGTGCAGACTCCACACAGTGACCCAAGCCAGCATTGAACCTGGCGCTGTAAAGCAGCAGTGCTAACCCACTCTGCTGCCCAACCTAAGTAAGGGTATGAAAGAACAGCAATTTGACAGAGACCAAACTGTCCATCAAACCTGCATCCTCAGTGCATTCTTTGATAGTGGTAAGGTTGGAGAACCTATGTGAGGCAGGACAATAGTTTTCACCTTTTACTGACTGAGATGTACTCTTACCATCAGCACTTCCAAGGTTCTCCACTTTGCTAATTCTATCAGCAAAACCCTCTTAAGGAAGCCAGTGATGGCATGGCCACACTGCTCAGATGGATGGTAACTGGCCAAAGACTACTTAAAATTCATTTGTAGGACATTCAGCTGCCCTTCCAAGGGCAACTATGGATGGGCAATAAGAGTCAACCACATTGCTGTGGCTCTGGAGTCACATGTAGGCCAGATTGGGGTAAGGACTGCAGATTTCCTTCCCTAAAGGGAACCAGATGGTATTTTCTGAAGATGGGTCATCAATAGATTTTTAATTCCAGATTGTTTTTAATTGAATTCAAATTGCACCATCTGCCATGGTGGGATTCGAACCCGGGTTCCCCAGAACATCAGCTGAGTTTCTGAATTAATAGCCTAGTGATAATACTACTAGGCTATCGGCTCCCCCGCCCCCCCTCCCCTTTCTAAACCTGCTGGGGGTCTACATCTCTGCTGTAAATGAGAAATGAAGATGGCACAATCAACTAGGATACAGATACCGAGGGGCGTGACTTCTCAAGGTGGGCTGACACACTGTCTGGAGGGGCAGCGGAAGAGAAGAGGGGACTGGGGAGAGAGGGAGCTTGGCTGTCTGAGAAGGTGCGGAGCCAGTGAATGGTGCACCTTCTCAGCCCCATTCTTTCCCTCCGCAGCTGGCGCAGCAGATACTCCCACATCCGAGGTGAGGCTCCTGAGCTTCACTGGGTGATGCTTTGCTTTGTACCAAGGCACAAATCTTTGGCAAGGTTTGTTTCACGCAGTAGAAACATGAGCATGATTTTGATCTCAACCCATGCCCTGCTACCTGAACGAACTGGTTTGGTATTCCCGTGATTGTGGAGGGGGCTTGTGGACTGCCTGAGAATGTGCTCGAGGCAGTTTCGATCACTGCTGTCAAAGGGGGATTTGGAGAATTATCTGGAGAGAACTTGCAGGGGTACTGGGTGAAGGCAGGAGGAGGTGAGATGATGGAGCCGACAGGGACATGAGCGGTTGAATGGACTCCTGTGCTGTAACCATTGTGGCAGACTGCTGCAGCGTTGGTATTAAGTAAGGGTTAGGCACAGTGTGATCACTTGAATAACAATGCAATGAGGTCATCGATCCTGTGAAAGTGGGGTTGTATTTTCATGACACAGCTGTATGAGAACTGAGTGGTTACAGATCTGTCACCGGTGATGGAAGCAATTTGAAGCCGTCCATCATACAGCATTAGACTGCATTGGCTGAAATGCCCCCTAGGGAAGCTGCACACAGTATTACAAAAATTGCAGTCGCATTGACATTGCAGTTTGTATCAAAGAAGTTCTGTACTCTGCATTTCAACATTTCTGGTAAAATTCCAAATTTGCAGTTGATTAAACCATTCCGTGCACCTCTAATGCTAACGTACTAGATAGATTTTAAATTGATAACCTGGCATTACGAACTGAACTTGATCATTTCCTGTGTGACTTTCCAAACAATATCTCACCTAGAATGATTATTTCAGTAAAGATTGTGACCCAGTAAGTGTGCACTGTGTTATAGGGTTTAGGATTCAGTACCCAGTGTATGATGGGACCACGTGGTTCAGCCTGACATTTCAGTGCAGCATCAAGGGAGCACTGAACTGTGTGTGTGTGTGTGTGTGTGTGTGTGTGTGTGTGTGTCCAGCTGAAGGTAAAGATCCCAGGGCAATATCAGTGCAGGTTCAATGGGCCAAATGGTCATTTTCTGCACTGTGGTGAATCTCTGATTCTGAGAGGGTGGGGTGAGCAGGGGGATTCTTCTGATGCCTTGGCTAACAATTTATCCTTGTGCTGCGCCATCAAAGACAGACGAACTGGCCATTTTGTTGGCCTTTTGAGACCTTGCCGTGTATAAATTTCCATCTGTGTTTGCCACGGTAACTTTGCAAAAGAGATTTTATTTTGGATTTTAATCCCTTTGGAACATCTTGAAGCTGATTTGGAATTATTGCAGATGCTGGTACAAAATTAGCTTTCCAGGTAAGCTATTGGGCTTCATTACGAGGAGTTTTTTTCCCCAAATCTGTTGCTTTGTTTCTGTTGAATAAGAGTTTGGGTAAGAATTGGTAATGTAACAAAAGGAGGAGTATGAGCTTGGTACATCCACATGTAGACGTCTGGACAATGAGGGTAAGGTTTATCTGATTGATCCATATGTACGATTTGTACGAGTGCTGATCTAAGCACCCAAAAAATTTAAATGTTCGTTTATTAGTGTCACAAGTTGGCTTACATTAACACTGCAGTGAAATTACTGTGAAATTCACCTAGTTGCAACATTCTGGTGCCTGTTTGGGTACGCTGACGGAGAATTTAGCGTGGCCAATACACCTCATCAGCACTCATTTCAGGCTGTGGTAGGAAACCAGAGCACCCGGCAGAAACGCACGCAGACATAAGAACATAAGAACATAAGAAATAGGAGCAGGAGTAGGCCATCTAGCCCTTCGAGCCTGCCCCGCCATTCAGTAAGATCATGGCTGATCTGTCGTGGCTCAGTTCCACTTTCCCGCCCTCTCCCCATAACCCTTAATCCCCTCTCTTATCAAGAACCCATCAACCCGCTTCTTAAAAATATTTAGCGAGGCAGCCTCCACCACTTCAACGGGCAGAGAATTCCAGAGATTCACCACCCTTTGAGTGAAGAAGTTCCTCCTCCGCTCAATTCTAAACCGCCTCCCCTTTATCTTGAGGCTGTGCCCCCTAGTCCTACTGTCTTTTTTGAGTGGGAAGAGTCTCTCCACCTCTATCCTATCCATCCCATTCATCATCTTATACGTCTCAATGAGATCTCCCCTCATTCTTCTAAACTCTAACGAGTACAAGCCTAGTTTATTCAGCCTCTCCTCATAGCTTAACCCCCTCAACTCCAGAATCAGCCTAGTAAACCTCCTCTGCACTCCCTCCAGGGCCAGAATATCCTTGCGCAGGTGCGGCGCCCAAAACTGCACACAGTACTCCAGCTGCGGCCTCACCAATGCCCTATACAGCTGCAGCAAGACCTCCCTACTTTTATATTCAATCCCCCTCGCTATGAAGGCCAGCATCCCATTCGCCTTCCTGACCACCTGCTGTACCTGCAAGCTGGGTTTTTGCGACTCATGCACAAGGACCCCGAGGTCCCTCTGCACCGTCGGCGAGACAGGGGGAGAACGTGCAGACTCTGCACAGGCAGTGACCCAAGCTGGAAATCGAACCTGGGCCCCTGGTGCTGTGAAGCAGTAGTGCCAACCACTGTGCCAATGGTAGCACAGTAGTTAGCACAGCTGCTTCACAGCACCATGGATCTGACTTCATTTCCAGCCTTGGGTGACTGTGTATGGAGTTTGCACCTTCTCCCCATGTCAGTGTAGGTTTCCTCACACCAAAGATGTGCAGGTTAGGTGGATTGGCCAAGCTAACTGGCCCTTCAGTGTCAGGGGGATTAGTGGGGTAAATATGTGGAGTTATGAGGCATGGGTGGGATTGTTAGTGCAGATTCAATGGACCAAATGGCCTACTTTTGCACTGTACAGATTCTGTGATTCTGATGCAAGTCTTTTTAAAATTGACTCAGTGCTGATAAGATGAGATGAGCTGTATGTGTTACTGATTGAGTATATATGGCTTTCTTTGTCTTGTCCTCGAGTAGCCCAGGCTGTAGGAAGTGGCTGTGAGTTGAGCTGTGCTGAATTAGTCAATCCTTTATCAGGTGAGACACTTGCTGTGTGGAAGTGATCCAAATCTGTAATCCAGCCACCAAATTCGAGACTAACTATTGAAGATGTTTCTGAAAATAATGGCCAGTAGAAAGTTTCCTACCCTGCCATAAGATGTAGGAGCAGAAGTAGGCCATTTGAGTCTGCTCCACCATTCAACGAGATCTGAAATTATAATCCTCAGCTCCACTTTCTGCCTTATCCCTGTGACCCTTAATTCATTTATTGGTTAAAACTATGTCTATTTCGGCCTTGAACACCCTCAGAAGATCCCATAAAATCCATATCAATTTGGGTGCATAAGAAAAAACAAGCTTGCGCTCCTGACATCCAAGATATCAAAGTACTTTACAGCCAGTGTAGTCTTTGTCACTGTTGTTGTGTAGGGCACCCAGCAGCCAATTGCCACACTACAAACTCCAACATACAGTAGTGTGTTGATGAATTCATCTCCCAAAATAGCAGCATTTTTCAGAAAGAGTGCAGAAAGAGGTCGTTCGGCCCATCCTGTCTGCACTGGCTCTCCAAACGAGCATCATGACTTGATGCCATGCCCTTGCCCCACCCCTGTGCACATTGTTTCTGTAAGCCCGACTGCCTCCAGGCACTGTGTTCCAGATCCGAACTGCTTGGTGTGTGAGAAGAGTTTTCTCACATCACGTTGAGAGTTTTTGCAAATCACTAAATTCGTGCCCTCTCGTTTTTGATCCTTTTACGAGGGTATCAGTTCCTCTCTGTCGTCTCCTTGCATCTCTCAGATTTACTCATAACATCCTGTTCTCCAAGAAAAACAATTCTAACCTCTTCAGTCTGTCTTCATGTCCAAAGTTTCTCATCCCTGGAACCGTTCCTGTAAACTCGTTTGTACTTTCTCCAGTGTTTCTCATCTTCCAGTAATCTGGGGCCCAGAATTGTACACAATATCCAGCTGAGGTCTAATTTGTGTCCTGTACAACTTCAGCATAACCTGCTTGCTCTTGTACAGGGATTAACACTGCTGCCACACAGTGCCAGGGACCCAGGTTCGATGCCTGGCTTGGGTCACTGTCTGTATGGAGTTTGCACGTTCTCTCCATGTGTCTGTCTGGGTTTCCTCCGGGTGCTCCAGTTCCCTCCCACACTCCAAAGACATGCTGGTTAGGGTGCATTGGCCATGCTAAATTCTCCCTCTGTATCTGAACAGGTGTTGGAGTGTGGCGACTGGGGGATTTTCACAGTAGCTTCATTGCTGTGTTAATGCAAGCCTACTTGTGACTAATGAATTAACTTTAACTTGGAGTTTGTAGTGTGGAAACTCTCTGCCCCTGTTTAAAAAAGTCCAGGATACTGTGTGCTTTATCAATAGCTCTCTCCACTTGTCCTGTCACCCTCAATGATCTGTGCACATGCACAGCCCAGTCCCTCTGCTCCTGTACCCACTCAAGAATTATAGCCCTCACTAATTTACATTATCCATGTTCTTCCTACCAACGTCACATCCCTCTGCACTGAACTTCATCAGCCACTATCTGACCACTCCACCCTGCCTGTGTCTATTTGAAGTTCTACACTGTTCCAGCACACAGTTTGCAGTGCCACCCAAGTTTCATATCTGCAAATTAATATTTCCCCCTTCACACCAAGATCTAGATTGCTCTACGTATTAGGAAAAGCAAGGGTCCCAGTACTGACCCCTGGGAAACACCACGATAAACCTTGCTTCACTTGCAGCTACTGCCTGCTTCCTATTATTCAGCCATTTCTGTAGGAACATTGCTACTGTCCCTTTTATTTCTCACAAGTCTGTTGTGTGGAACTGTATCGAATACCTTCTGAAAGCCCATGTACACCACATCAACTGCATTATCCTGATTGACCCTTTGTTACCTCCTTGAAAAACTCCAGCAGGTTAGTTAAACACTATTTCCCTTTTAGAAATCCATGCTGACCCTTTCTCATCAACCCACTTTTCCCTGTAGTGGCTTATTCCATACTGAATTGTTTCTGGAAGCTTGCCCACCACTGCAGTAAACTGACTGCTCTCTAATTGCTGGGGTGATCCTTACAGCCTTTTTTTTGATCCACTGTTGTCCAAGAAGACTTGGATTATGGCTGGCACCACGCAATTTCCATTCTCACTTCAATATCCTCGGATGCATTCCATCCGGTCGCAGTGCCTTGTCAACTTGCAGTGCTGACAATTATTCAACACTTCCTCCTTTATCAGTGTTGTATCCTTCTAGGGACTGAGTTTCTTCATCTGCTTCTGTGGTAAATATGAATACAAAATATTCATTGAAAAGCCTAGCTGTGTGAAAATTTCCTTTTAGGTCTTTACTCCACCTTTTACCACTCTTTTACTACATATATGCCTATAGAAGACTCGGACCTCCCTTTTCTGTTGGCTGCTTTTTAACTTCTCGAATGTGCTTTGTCCACTTCCCTCAGGGTGATGTTGACTGAGGGATTAATGCTGTTCAGGATACAGTGAAGGTTTCAGCTATGATATTGTTTCCTTACCGACTGAAATGGAGTGTTTTACTTTCCTGAAACATTTACCCTGCTGGGTGATTTTGTGTAGACATTGAATGCTAGCCTGCCTGTACAGGGTACAGGATTGGTGCTACTTGATTCAGAGGCTCAACCCTGTAATGCTGAGGGAGTTAAATAATGAGGAGAGTTCATGTTTCTTTTATTGTATAGAATTCCCGCAGTGCAGAAGAGGCTGTTCAGCCCATCGACTGTCCAACAGAGTATCCTACTCAGCCCTCTTCTCCCACCCTGAACCGTAACTCCACAGGAGACCTCACTGAAACTTGGAATACTGAGAGGCCTGGATAGTCATGATGTGGGTATGCCGGTGTTGGACTGGCGTAAACACAGTAAAAAGCCTGACAACACCAGGTTTTAGTCCAACCTATTTATTTGATAATATAGGTTGGACTAAAACCTGGTGTTGTCAGACTTTTTACTAGGCCTGGATAGGAAGGTGTTTCCATCAGAAGAAGAGACTGGGATCTGAGGGTGTAACCTCAGTAAAGAACTGGGAAGAGGAGGAATTTCTTCTGTAGGATGGTGGATCTGTGGAATTCATTTCCGTCGAGGAGGCCCGGTCATTTAAGACAGAGCTAGGTTCTTGGGCGGCACGGTGGCATAGTGGTTAGCACTGCTACCTCTCAGCTCCAGGGACCGGTTTCGATTCCAAGTTTGGGTCACTGTCTTTGTGGGGTTTGCACATTCTCCCTGTGTCTGCATGGGTTTTCTCCAGGTGCTCCAGATTCCTGCCACACTCCAAGGACATGCAGGTTAGGTTGGCCACGCTAAATTGCCCCTCAGTGTCTGGGGGTGCATAGTTTATAGGGATTGGCAGGGTGAATTTGTGGGGTTTGCGGGGGTGGGGACTGGGTGGGATTGTTGTCGGTGCAGACTCGATGGGGCCAAATGGCCTCCTGCACTGTAGGGATTATATAATTTTGATTGTAAGCAGATCAAAGGTTACAGAGGGTAACACGTGGGAGGATGGGGTTGAGGAACTTAACAGCCATGATTGAATGGTGGAGCATAATCGACGGGTCAAATGCCCTAATTCTGCCAGATGAAGTAGTGAAAGCGGGCTCACTTTTAACATTTAAGAAAAACTTGGACCAGTACATGATGAGAGGGTGTGGAGGGATATGGTCCAGGTGCAGGTCAGTGGTTTAGGCAGAAAAATGGTTTGGCACAGCCAGGAAGGGCCAGAAGGCCTGTTTCTGTGCTGTAATGTTCTATGCTCCTGTATTTTACAGTCTTATTTAACATGGTCAATCCACCGTACCCACACACCTTGGGAATGTGGACAGAAACTGGAGCAGGTGGAGCAAGCCCACGCAGAGGGGGAGTATGTGCAAACTCCACACACGATGTTGAATGCCTTCTAAAAAGTTCCCAGTTTTGTACTTGGAGTTTTATTTGAGATTTCCTGCAGCTGGGTATGAAACATAGGTGCCAGGATGCATGGACTCCCTGTTCACGCTGAATGTGCCTGGTGAAATATTATTTTTGGTGATGGGAACAATAAGGTCTGTAGCAGGTGTTGGAAAGCACGACTCACTGTGGAAGTTTCTTTTTAACCTGATCTGACATCTGGCATCTTGTATGTGGGTGGAAGCCTGAAACGCCTTAGCTGTGTACAGCAATAATTTGTGTTACTCTTGAGCCTCCAGATACTTTGGATTTATCTGCACGGTTCTGCAGTCAGAAAAAGTGAAAACAAGAGACAAGGATATCTGCCAAGTAGGCCTTTGGAAATCAGAGCCATATTTTTGTAACCACTCAGGAGTTGGAGCTGGAGCCTGAAAGAAATCCAGTTAATCAGTCTTCTGAGTACAACACGGAAGAAATTACGTTTGACTTAAAAGTTTTGGAATCACAACTGACTAATGATTCTGGCCTGTGTCGGAGCGCATGAATTTTTGGGTGGAGTGTTCACCTAGGGTCTGAAAGGAGGTGGAATTCCAGAGACATGTAGCAAACAGTGGGGTCGAGAGGGTGAGAGCATCTTAAGAATTAGAACAGTACGGTGTTTCTGGAAGGTTATGGAGGAGACAGATGGGATTTGAATAAGGATGGACTATAGAGAAGTGACCAGTGCAGAAAGAGGCCATTCAGCCCATTGTGCCCGCACCAGCCAGGGAGAGAAAACCAAAACTAGCTGGCCATTTTGATCCCACTTTTCCGACACCTCACAGGTTCCAGCTTTTCAGGCGCAGGTCCATGTACCTTTTTTAAAATGAGCTCAATGATCCAATCCAGCCTCAGTTACCAACTTATCCAGTGAATTCCAGACTCCCACTGCACTCTGGGTGCAAAACATTTCCCTCAGACCTCCTCTAATCCTTCGTTAGTCTTTGCCCCCTGGGAATTGACCACTCAGCTGGGGTTTCTGTCTGTCCTATTTTGGCTTCTCTGAATTTCGTTCGCCTCAATTAGGTCACCCCTTAGCTGCCTCCTGATCTAAGGTAAAGAACCCTACCTTATCCAATCTCTCCTCACAGGTGTAATTTTCAAGCCTTGGCAACATTTTTTTTATTTATTAGTCACAAGTAAGGCGTACGTTAACACCTCGATGACGTTACTGTGAAATTGCCCCAGTTGCCACACTCCGGTGCCTGTTCAGCCAGTGCACCCTAGCCAGCCCGTCTTTCAGAATGTGGGAGGAAACTGGAGCACCCAGAGGAAACCCACACAGACATGTGCAGACTCCGCACAGACAGTGACCCAAGCCGGGAATCAAACCTGGGTCCCTGGCGCTGTGAGGCAGCAGTGCTAACCACTGTGCCACCCTAATCGTAAATCGCCTCTGCACTCTCTCTCCAGAATAATTTTCCTTCCTGTGATGACTAAAACTGTACACAGAACTCCAGCTGTTGCCTAGCTGCTGTTTTATACAGTTCCAGCATTACTGGGTGGCGCATCCAGGGTTGTAAAGGAAAACATTCCGTATGCTTTCTTGACCACCTTCCAGGATGTGTGGATAGGTCCTTGACCAAGGTCTCGCACTTTCTCCATAAATGGGAAGATATCGCGAGCAGTTGAGTACTCCCTTGCTTTGTTTGCCCTCCCTAAATCCATTACACCTCACT
Source organism: Carcharhinus amblyrhynchos (assembly GCF_965287045.1). Classification (NCBI taxonomy): domain Eukaryota; kingdom Metazoa; phylum Chordata; class Chondrichthyes; order Carcharhiniformes; family Carcharhinidae; genus Carcharhinus; species Carcharhinus amblyrhynchos. The sequence continues at coordinate 93,792 of NW_027649862.1, forward strand.
TTTCTGGATTCAGTTCCGTTTGTCACTACCTTGCTCACTCAGCCGCACTATTAATATCACTCTAGAGTCAACAGTATCTTCTTCACTCTCAACTGCATGGCTGATTATTTGTGTCATCTGCAAATTTCCCAGTCATGCCACCCACATTTGAGTCTAATTCATTAATATATACAACAAACAGCAAGGCCCTAACACTGAGCCATGTGGAACAACATTTTGGTGCTGGAACATCACTTTGCATTTGCAAAAACACCCATCAATCATTATTCTTTGTTTCCAGTTGCTGAGCTAATTTTGGGTCCAACTTGCCGCCACCTCCTGTATCCCATGAGATCTCACTTTTCCGATCAGTCTGCCATTTGGGACCCTGTCGGTTGCCTTACTGAAATCCATGTACACAACATCCACTGCATTCCCTTCATTCATCCTCCTCATTGCTTCCTGAAAATACTTTACCAAGTCAGTAAGTCACCACCTTCTGTCCTGTGACTCTTGCGCAGTTCTACGACTGCGTGCTATCCCGATTTCAAAATGCTTCATTTTGAATTCCTCATTTTTGTGGCGCGGCGTTGCGTATAGTTGGACTGTTCGATTGCTCAAGATATCACAGCTTACTCAAAGGAAAGAACTTTGCTGAATGACTCTCCACCCCAAAGGTCAATTGCAGCTCTAATTAACATAGATTTGCCCAGTCACAGTTCAAGGACTTCTGACCTTTTACATGTTGTGGCTTTAACAGTTGAAGCTGTAAGCAAGATATCGTCTGTTGTAAAATCATTCACAACAAAGTAGTTGCAGTCGATATTGAACCAACTTGCATGCTTGGAAACGAGTAAGGAAGCAACAATAAAAGCTAACTGCTATGAATAATTGTTAACTAACTCCAGAATGTTGATACTGGTCTGTAATATATTCATTGGTACACAGTTTGAATATGCATCAAGAGTTGTCTTGTGTATATTTATGTTATAATCCTGATAGGATTGGTTACGTTTAAGCAAAGAAATGATGCTGCAAAAGTTTAAAACAAATGTATTTTACCACACAAGGAGCAGGTAAAGAAAACACTTCCAAATGAACTCCGTCCTGGGTGAATGCATGCACTTTATATCAAAAATAAATAAATTTGATTTATTATTGTCATATGTATCGGGATGCAGTGAAAAGTATTGTTTCTTGAGTGCTGTACTGACAAAACATACCATTCACAGAGAAGGAAAGGAGAGAGAGCAGAATGTGGTGTTACAGTCACAGCTAAGGTGAAGAGAATCACATTTACTTTAGAAATCACATTTACTTAAGAATAAAATTCTGAACCCCACTTCAAATCTTTGGGGCCCTATCTGGTTCTTGAAGATTAATTCACTTTCTCTGGGACCAACCCAGTGTAGCTGTCTGCAGTGCACTCTGATTTCTCCTCAATGTTCCAGCTGTTTGAGTTTGATGGGAGACCCTTCCATTGGGATTTGTCTAATCCATTCACCAATTTCCCTTCATAGTTTCATGACTGGGCTTCTCTGTTCAAACTTTGGCATTTTTTCTTATGCCTCCAGCTGAAGAAATGCCCCCTGGCCTGCAGCTGTTACTGAGCAGACTGTCTTTCTCTGCCTGCTGAACTCCGTGTGCACACCTTCCATCTTTGAAAGTTTTAGCTCCAACCTTGGAGACAAAGAACAAAGAAAATTACAGCACAGGAACAGGCCCTTCAGCCCTCCAAGCCTGCACCAACCATGTTGCGCATTTGAACTAAAACTCCCTACCCTTCTGGGGACCATATCCCTCCATTCCCATCCTATTCATGTATTTGTCAAGATGCTCCTTAAAACTCGCTATCATATCTGCCTCCACTATCTCCCCCCGGCAGCAAGTTCCACTGCTCTGTGATTTTTAAAAAAAAACACTGGCCTCGTACATCTCCTTTAAACCTTGTCCCTCGCAACTTAAACCTCTGCCCCCTAGTAATTGACTCTTCCACCCTGACGGAAAAAGCTTCTGACTATCCATTCTGTCCATGCCCCTCATAATCTTTGTAGACTTCTATCAGGTCTCCCCTCAACCTCTCTCAGTCCAGTGTGAACAAACGAAGCTTCTCCAACCTCTCCTCATAGCTAATGCCCTCCATACCGGGCAACATCCTGGTAAATCTTTTCTGTACCCTCTTCAAAGCCTCCACATCCTTCTGGTAGTGTGCCTTCTGGGAAATTCCCACTCTCAACTTCTTATTAGCCTCGGCCCTGAAATAATCATCTCTATGGCAACATAATTAATTGAAATGTCTGACTTCTAGATTAATTAACTTTTAGCTTCAAAACCAAACTCTAGGACCTACCTGAATAATTTAAATTTCCAATGAATTCAGAGCAATTCTTCTCAGACTTGCTGTCTGCAGTTCCCTGGCTAAATGAAGGCTACCTGCAGTCTTTATGGCTTTTACCCTCCTGACTCTGACCTCGTGAGTGTGCATGGAACCCTTTGAACTGCTCTTATGAGGTTGTCTTGCAATTTCTAAAGTGCAGCATTTTAATTACCTTCCTCTTAAAACTTCAATCTTTATTAAAAATGACCCCAAAAGTGCCAATAAGAATCATGATTATGGCTTGTATGTGTGGCTGTTTCGTTGTAAATGTTTTGTGACGTGATTTTGTGCACTCCACATATGCCAGGTGCACAGTTCCTTCCATTGAGGGTGTGTGTATTTGTAAAAAATGCTGCACTTTGCCTGCACAAGATCTGCTCTGTGTATTGCTGTGATATGGTTGCATAACATGTGTCCTGTTACATACTCGATAAAGTTATTCAGCAGTCGAGAGGCAATAAATCTGTAAATGGTGGTTTTGGTTGGTTATATTTTATGCAGGGCACAGAATGGAGTTGTAGTGTCTTTTTAGGATGTGAACAAAAGTACAGCAACAGGCCCTTCAGCCCCTCTGCGACGATCATGATTCCTGCCTAAACTAAAACCATATACACTTAAGGAGTCCGTATCCTTCCATTCCCATCCTATTCGTGTATTCGTCTAGTTGCCTCCTTAAATGCTGCTATCGTACCTGCTCCCACCATCTCTGCAGGCAGCGTGTTCTAGACATTACCGCCCTCTGTTTTTCAAAAAAAACTTGCTTGCCTCATACATCTCCCAACTTTTCCCCACATGCTTTAAACTATGTTTTTTTTACCCGAGGGGAAAAAGTGTCTGATTATCCACTGTCAGTGTCATTCATAATCTTGTAACCTCTATCAGGTCACTCCTCAACCTCTCTTGTTCCAGTGAGAACAAGATGAGTTTCTCCAGCCTCTCCTTGGAGCTGATATCTTCCAGACCAGGCAACGTCCTGGTAAGTCTCTTCTGTACCCTCTCCAAAGCATCCACATCCTTTCTGGTAATGTGGCGACCAGAATTGTACACAATATTCTAAATGAGGCCTAACTAAGGTTCTGTACAGCTGCAGCATGACCTGCCAATTTTTATACTCAATGCCCCAACCGATGAAGGCAAGCATTTCTTCACTAGCTTTCTTGACTACTTTATCCACCTACATTGCCACTTTTAATGGTCGGTGGACATGTACACCCAGATCTCTCTGCCTGTCAATACTCCTAAGGGTTCTACCATTTACTGTATGATTCCCACATGCATTGGACCTTCCAAAATGCATTACCTCATTCTTGTCTGGGTTAAACTCCATCTGTAAAAAGTCTGACAACACCAGGTTTTAGTCCAACCGATTTATTTGATAATAGACTCACAAGCTTTCGGGGTTAGCCCCTTCGTCAGGTGAATGGAGAGTTCTGGTCTCAGACAGAGCATATAAAGCAGACAGTTTAGAGATTACTGATTAGAATGCAGATCCTTACACCTAACCTGCTGTTCAAGACCTGAAGTGGCTGACAATGTGAGTGGAAGGAGCACTGATCACAGGTTACAGAGATGTGTATTGTCTCCAGACAGTACAGTAAGTGAGGTTTTGCAAACCCAGGCAAGTCACGGGGGTTACAGATAGTGCGACATGAACCCAAGATCCCTGTTGAGACCGCCCTCGTGTGCGGAACTTGGCTATCAGTCTCTGTTCAGCGACTCTGCGCTGTCGTGTGTTGTGAAGGCCGCCTTGGAGAATGCTTACCCAAAGGTCAGAGGCTGAATGCCCGTGACCACTGAAGTGTTCACTGACAGGAAGGGAACAGTCTTGCCTGGTGATTGTCGAGCGATGTTCATTCATCCGTTGTCATAGCGTCTGCATGGTCTCCCCAGTGTACCATGCTTCGGGACATCCTTTCTTGCAACGTATCAGGTAGACAATGTTGGCCGAGTTGCAAGAGTATTTACCACGTACCTGGTGGATGGTATTCTCATGTGTGATGATGGTATCCATGTCGATGATCCGGCATGTCTTGCAGAGGTTGCTGTGGCAGGGTTGTGTGGTATTGTGGTCACTGTTCTCCTGAAGGCTGAGTAGTTTGCTGCGAACAATGGTCTGTTTGAGGTTGTGTGTTTGTCTGAAGGCAAGAAGTGGGGGTGTGGGGATAGCTCTGGTGAGATGTTTGTCTTCATCAATGATATGTTGAAGACTCCGGAGAAGATGTCGTAGCTTCTCTGCTCCGGGGAAGTACTGGACGACAAAGGGTACTCTGTCCACTGTGTCCTGTGTTTGCCTTCTGAGGAGATGGGTGCGGTTTTTCGCTATGGCGCATCGGAACTGTCGAGCACCATATCCTGCTCTTATGAGGGCATCTTTCAGGGCCTGGAGGTGTCTGTCACGATCCTCCTCATCTGAGCAAATCCTGTGTATACGGAGGGCTTGTCCATAGGGAATGGCGGCTTTAACACGTTTAGGGTGGAAACTGGAGAAGTGGAGCATTGTGAGATTGTCTGTGGGCTTGCGGTACAGTGAGGTGCTGAGGTGACCGTCCTTAATGGAGATGCGTGTGTCCAAGAATGCAACTGATTCTGGAGAATAGTCCATGGTGAGTCTGATGGTGGGGTGGAATTTGTTGATATCATCATATAGTTGTTTCAGTGATTGTTCACTATGAGGCCAAAGGAAGAAAATGTCATCGATGTATCTAGTGTATAGCATCGGTTGAAGATTCTGTGCAGTGAAGAAGTCTTGTTTGAACCTGTGCATGAAGATGTTGGCATATTGAGGTGCAAATTTGGTCCCCATGGCTGTTCCATGTGTCTGGATGAAAAACTGGTTGTTGAAGGTGAAGACATTGTGGTCCAGGATAAAGCGGATGAGTTGTAAAATTGCATCTGGAAACTGGCAGTTGTCAGCATTGAGTACTGAGGCAGTTGCAGCAATGCCATCATTGTGGGGGATGTTGGTGTAGAGTGCCAAGACATCCATTGTGACGAGGAGTGTCCCTGGTTCAACTGCTCCATGTGTGCTGAGTTTCAGTAGGAAGTCCGTAGTGTCGCGACAAAAGCTGGGGGTTCTTTGTACAAATGGGTTTCAGGATGCCCTCGACGTAGCCGGAGAGGTTCTCACACAGAGTCCCGTTGCCCAATACGATGGGACGGCCAGTTGTGTTTGCCTTGTGTATCTTTAGGAGGCAGTAGAGATCTCCAATGCGGGGAGTACGTGGAATGAGAGCACGGAGGGTGCTCTGAAGGTCCGGATCAAGGGTCTTGATCAGATTGTTGAGTTGACGAGTGTGTTCTTTGGTCGGATCTGTGGGTAACTGTCTGTAGTGTTCCTCATTGTTTAGTTGTCAGTACACTTCTTTACAGTAATCCGTTCTGTTGAGTATGACGATGGCCCCTCCTTTGTCTGCTGGTTTAATGACAATGTTGCGGTTTGTCTTGAGAGCGTGGATGGCGTTGCGTTGTGCTTGGGTGATGTTCGGGGCTGTCTTGTGAGTGCGGTTGATGAATCTGGTGTCAACGCACCTCCTGATGGTTTGGGCATACAAGGCCAGTCGAGGGCAGCGGCCTTCCGGAGGAGTCCAATTGGATTCCTTCCTCTTAGGTTGTTGCACTGCGGATCTCTGTCGGCTGTTCTGGTTTGTCGGCTGTCTCATTGTGTTCGCTGTAGGCCTCTTGGGGTTTGTAGAAAAACTCCCGCAGCCTCATTCGCCTGATGAATTCCTCTGTGTCCGCTGCAAGACTGGGATCCATTTTGGTGTTGGGGCAGAAATTGAGCCCTCGACTGAGAACTTCGATTTCATCTGGTTGAAGTGTGTAGTCCGACAAGTTGACAATAGACCTCCCTGCGGTAGTGCTGTTTTCTACTGTGGTGCCGGGTGAGGCTTGGTTGTTGCTGGCGGCGATGCCGAGTTTTTCAAGTTTCCTGTTCTTGGTGTGCATGTAGGTGGTGTAGTTTCTTTGTCTCATCTGCTTGGCAGAGTTTCGCAGTTGGTCTGCATCCTGAGCACAAGTTGAGAATATGTATTAAACTCCATCTGCCATTTCTCCGCCCGAGTCCTTAACTGGTGCAGTTCCAAATATTTATGGAGTGAATTTAAGAACAAGGAACAGTATCTCACAGGAACAGGCCATTCGGCTCTCCAAGCCCATGCCAATTTTGATGCCCTAACTAAACTTAAAAAAAACCTTCTGCCCTTAATCGGTCCGTATGCCTCTATTCCCTTCCTATTTACGTTCCCGTCCAGATGCCTCTCAAATGTTGGTCATGTGTCTGCTTCCACCAGCTCCTCTGGCAGCGTGTTTCAGGCACCCACCATTCTATGCTTGAAAAACTAACCCCGCACATCTCCCTCAAACTTTCCCCCTCTAACCTTGAACCTGTGCCCCCTTGTAATTGACACTTTCCCTGGGGAAAAGCCTCTTGACTATCCACCCTGTCTATGCCTCATCATTTTGTAGACCTCTATCCGGTCTGTTAAAATCAGATATGATGGGTAGAGAGACGAGCTCTTTGAGTTGAGTTTGGGGCTGATCCTAATGTAGTTGTGCTAACCTTTACTTCAGTGTCCTGTGTTTGATGAAGGGAAAATCAATGATGATCCCCGTTTCCGATTTACTCTCGATCAATATCTGGAAGTTTACAGTTGGTTTTCAGATGAAGATGGAATTTAGTCTATTGTAATGGCCCTTGTAGTGAATGGTCCTCAGCTTGTATGTAAAGGCTGGTGCTGGTTTAGGGTAGAAGGTAAATACTGGTGAAGGGATGACTGTCGAAAAGAGTGATTCGCCAAGAAATTGAGGAAGAAAGAGTTGAGTGACATGGTGGCACAGTGTTTAGCACTATTTCTGTGCCAGGGACCCGCGTTCGATTCCGGCTTGGGTCACTGGGAATCTGCCTGTTCTCCCCGTGTCTCCTCCAGGTGCTCCAGTTTCCTCCCACAGTCCAAAAGACGTGCAGGTTAGGGTGCATCGGCCGTGCTAAATTCTCCCTCAGTGTAACCTGAACAGGCCCTGGACTGTGGTGACTCGGAGGATTATCACAGTAACTTCATTGTAGTGTTAATATCAGCTTATTGTGACACTAAAAAACAAACCTAAAATGGAAGTAATGAAGGACTACATGAAAAAGTTAGTGGTTTAAAAATATCTTGATCTGATTGCCCGTTCCAGCAACAATAAACCCAAATCTAGTCCAATGAACACCAGTTGTATATGAAAGGTAGCATCACGTTGACTGAAATATTTATCTAGGACCTAATACATGTTCAGCTTTGAATATTACAATCATCCCCTGGCTCATTTTATGTTGGTGGACATGATACAAGACCTGGATTAATAATCCAGATAACGTGAATTCCAACCTCACCGTGGTACTTTGGCAGTTATAACGGCACCTCAAAATGAAAAGTTGGTGTTCAGTGAAAGTGACCACACATTGAGCTGCCCTTCAACGGAGGAAACCTACCATCCTCACTCATTGCAAAGCCGTCAACGTAATCAAGGACCCCACGCACCCAGGACATTCTCTCTTCCACCTCCTTCCATCGGGGAAAAAGATGCAAAAGTCTGAGGTCATGTATCAACCAACTCGAGAACAGCTTCTTCCCTGCTGCTGTCAGACTTTTGAATGGACCTACCTTGCATTAAGTTGATCTTTCTCTACACTCTAGCTATGACTGTAACACTACGTTCTGCACCCTCTCTTTTCCTTCTCTATGAACAGTATGCTTATAGCACACAAGAAACAATACCTTTCATTGTATCCCCATATATGTGACAATAATAAATCAGATCACTCACTGACCTGTTTCCCACTCTAACCCAGCCACCCTGTTATAATGTTGTTTCACCAGTCAGACTGCTGTGGGTTCTGAAGAAGGGCCACCATCTGCTCAAGGCAGCTAGGCCTGGGTAATGTATCTGAGATTTGCCAGTGATACGCCACTGTCCTATATAATCTTTTTAAAAAGAGCAGTGTGGACTGATCACTGCAGATTATTGCCAGTCACCTTCCTTAGAGGATTAATTAAACTGATTTTTGCCGAAGTACTGCAAAGACCTCTGATTCTGGGATGTTTTTCTCTCCTCTTCCAGTATATTACAGGGATAATTGTGCGCTGCACATCCTTTGACAGTTGTTTGCAATCAGCACTTCACAATGTATTCAGTTCCATTATGAATAGGAAATGAATATCTTTTTGTTGTCTTCATCATAGGAAAATGCTTGTACAGCACCTTTCACAATCTGCAGATGTCCCAAAGTGCTTTACAGCCAATAAAGTGTTCTCAAAGTTGTAGATACTTTTCTAATGATAAACACAGCAGCCAATTTGTGCGCTGAAAGCTCCCACAGACAATAATGTGATTAAGACCAACCAAATGAAAATCATCTCTGGCGTTCGGGCAGTGGATGCTAAGTGCTAGAGTTTTAGCTTTCATAAGAACATAAGGAATAGGAGCAGGAGTAGGCCATCTCGCCCTTCGAGCCTGCCCCGCCGTTCAATAAGATCATGGCTGATCTGTCGTGGCTCAGTTCCACATTCCCGCCCTCTCCCCATAACCCTTAATCCCCTTGCCTATCAAAAACCTATCAACCCGTGTCTTAAATATATTTAGCAAGGCAGCCTCCACCACTTCAACGGGCAGAGAATTCCAGAGATTCACCACCCTTTGAGTGAAGAAGTTCCTCCTCAACTCTGTTCTAAACCACCCCCCCCCCCTTTATCTTGAGGCTGTGCCCTCTAGTCCTATTGCCCTTTCTGAGCGGGAAGAGCCTCTCCACCTCTGTCCTATCCATCCCATTCATCATCTCAATGAGATCTCCCCTCATTCTTCTAAACTCTAACGAGTACAAGCCTAGTTTATTCAGCCTCTCCTCATAGGTCAACCCCCTCAACTCCGGCATCAGCCTAGTAAACCTCCTCTGCACTCCCTCCAAGGCCAAAATATCCTTGCATAAGTGCGGCGACCAAAACGGCACACAGTACTCCAGCTGCAGCCTCCCCAGTGCCCTGTACAGTTGCAGCAAGACCTCCCTACTTTTATATTCAATCCCCCTTGCTATGAAGGCCAGCATCCCATTCGCCTTCCTGACCACCTGCTGCACCTGCAGGCTGGGTTTTTGCGACTCATGCACAAGGACCCCGAGGTCCCTCTGCACCGTCGCATGCTGCAGTTTATCGCCATGTAAGTAATAGTCCTTCCTACCATTATTCCAACCAAAGTGGACAACTTCACACTTGCCAACATTAAATTCCATTTGCCAGTTCCTGGCCCATTCGCCCAGCCTATCTAGATCCCTCTGCAGACTTTCCACACCCTCTGTACAATTTGCTGTTCCACAAATCTTGGTGTCATCAGCAAATTTTGACACCATACACTCGGTTCCCTCCTCCAGATCATCTGTAGAAATGGTAAATAGCTGAGGCCCCAGCACCGACCCTTGGGGCACTCCACTATTCACCGACCGCCAATCCGAATAGCACCCATTGACCCCGACTCTCTGCCTCCTATTTGACAGCCAATCCCCTATCCACGCTAACACCGTACCCCCAACTCCATGCCCCCTGACCTTCTGTAATAACCTCTTGTGAGGCACCTTATCAAACGCCTTCTGAAAATCAAGAAACACCACATCCACCGGCTCTCCTCTGTCCACTACCCTAGACACATCCTCATAGAACTCCAATAAATTCGTCAGACACGACTTCCCCTTAACGAAACTGTGCTGCGTCTGCTCTATCAAACAATTCTCCTCAAGATGCCTCGCTATTTTCTCCTTGATCACGGATTCTAGCATTTTACCTACAACAGACGTTAAACTAACCGGCCTATAATTCCCTGCCTTTTGCCTGCCACCCTTCTTAAACAATGGCGTAACATTAGCTGTTTTCCAATCTTCCGGCACTTCCCTGGAATCCAGTGACATTTGGAAAATAATCACCAAGGCATCCACTATCACCTCTGCCATTTCTTTCAGAACCCTTGGATGCATTCCATCCGGTCCTGGGGACTTGTCCACAATCAGTCCCTCCAGCCTTTCGAGCACTGTCTCTCTAGTAACAATAATGTCATTCAGGCCCTCCACTCCTACCATCTTTCCATCGCTAACACCCGACAAATTATTCACGTCCTCCTCCGTGAAGACCGATACAAAAAAGTTATTCAAGGCCTCAGCCATTTCCCCATCCCCTACCACTAAGTCCCCTCTCTCATCCTGTAAGGGTCCAACGTTCACCCTAATCAGCCTCTTCCTTTTTATATATTTATAAAAACTCTTAGTCCAGTGGGATGCATAGAACATTGTCTGAATTCATACAGTGTGTTTATTATGAGATGGAGAAACACAACAAGAAGTCTCACAACACCAGGTTAAAGTCCAACAGGTTTATTTGGAATCACAAGCTTTTAGAGCACTGCTCCTTCATCAAGTGACTCACCTGATGGGTGGGGTTATTTTCCTTGGAACAAAGACTGAGGGTGACTCCATAGAATCCCAACAGTGCAGGAGGAGGTCATTTGGCCCATCGAGTTCTGTACTAAACACAATTCTACCCCGGCCCTATTCCCGTGACCCTTGTTTAACCTGCTCATCTCCCGAACATTAGGGTCAATTTAACATGGCCAATCAACCTAACCCGCACATCTTTGGCGTTTAGGAGGAAACCGGAGCACCTGGAGGAAACCCACGCAGACACATGGAGAAAGTGTAAACTCCACATAGACAGTGACCCAAGCTGGGAATCGAACCCAGATCCCTGGTGCAGTGAGGCAACCATGCTAACCACTGTGCCGCCCTTGAAAGTGATGTATAAAATTGAGTGGATGAAACAGTAGGTAGAATAAAATTGTTTTCCTTGGAGAATTCTAGAACCAGCGAACTTGGATTCCAGATAAGTGGCAGTCAGTTTAGAGGGGACGTGATGAGGAAGAACCTTTTTTACACAGAAGGTGGTGAGTGTCTAGAATTCTCTGCCCGAGTTAGTGGTGGATGCAGAGACCCTAAACTCCTTGGGCAGCACAATGGTTAGTACTGCTGCCTCGCAGCGCCAGGGACCTGGGTTCGATTCTTGGTTTGGATCACTGTCTGTGCGGAGTTTGCAGGTTCTCCCTGTGTCTGCGTGGGTTTCTCCCAGGTGCTCTGGTTTCTTCCCACAGTCTGAAAGATGTGCTGGTTCAGTGAATTGGCCGTGCTAAATTCTCCCTCAGTGTACCCAAACGGGCGCCGGAGTGTGGCGACTAGGGGAACTTTACAGTAACTTTATTGCGGTGTTAATGTGAGCCTTACTTGTGACTGATAACTTAACTTTTAAGAAGTACTTGGACCTGCACATTTTAAGTGCTGTAAAGGGTATGGACCAGGTGCAGGAAGGTGGGATAAGAAGCGGTACCTGGATGTCCTCAGGCTGGGATGGATAAGATGGGCTGAATGGCCTCTTTCTGTGCTATAACATATCTATAGTTCTAAAGCTGGAGTGTGAGCTTGGTTAAGACTGACAATCTCACTGCATATAGTTGGCAAGTGAACCTTTACAGCCTGGTTGTAAATGGTTCCTTCCCAGGCGCGCATATTTCTAATTATGCCTCAGTGTGCCAGCTATTTTGAGTCAGCCACCTCTTTATCGGTAACACAGTGATTAAGGGGTTTTGTCTGAGCCCAAGCAGAGGCTGTTGAGCATGAACTAAAACCTTCTTCAACCTTTACAGTTGGCAGATTAAGTTTCTTAGTGTATGCACCAGAAAGGGTTAAAAGTACCACAGACTGGCATGTTGGTGTTCCAAACCATGGTGCTGTTGAGTGAGTGTGCTGATTTAGATTGAGGTACCAGCAAGCCAGATGCATCCTGCACAGGAAGGAATGGGGATCTAGGAAACCGTTGTGCGTGGCCTGCATAAACCATAGCCGCAAAAAGCTATTTGTGTTTCTGTGGAACATATTTACGAATATGTTAATGTGTGGGGTTACAGAGGTCAGTGAAAGTGGATGAAATACAAGTGGGACTGGAAACTGGATGTACCGTGGCTACATGGCTATGTTAGCAGAAAAAATAATCTCTCAAGTCTTCTCCTGGACAAGGTACAACTTTCAAATACCCTTCTCAGCAGAGACAGGTGAAAGCACTATCCTGCTGCCTGCCTGTTTTGTAAAATACCTGCAGTGGTTGAGTGAAGTGCTGGATATTAATAATCCAGAGGAGTGCAGATCACATCCCAAGGATTATCTGTTGGTGGCTGATTGCCACTTGCTAAAATGATCCTGGGCAGTTTGGGGGCGGGGGGCAGGCACCAACTCCCACAGGGTCAACAGTAATGAGTGAGTGCCGATAGGTACATTTTTTTTTCATTCATTTCCTCCTTTCTTTGAACATTATGCATGTGCTTTACCTCATCAACCATCCCAGTTAACATTGGTTTAAAAACTCGAATGTTATCCTGTAACCTGAGTTGAAAGCACCATGGCAGAATTTTTGTATAGTATTTACAGTGAAGAAACGGGCCCAAAGGAGTTAATGCTTCCACACCTGCCTCCTCTCACCTTACCTCATCTGACCAGATCTTTTATTCCATTCACCTTCGTGTGTTTACGCAGCTTCCCTTTCAACTAATTTATGCAGGTTAATTTATTTAGCCACTCCACATTCTCAGCATTCTGAATAAATAGCTTTCTCCCAAATTCCCGCTTCACCTACTCGTGAATTTCATTGGTTGCCCCCTCGTTCCATCTCATTCTGTTAAACGCTGTAATCCTGAAGACTATTGGGGAGGTGGAATGGGGAAGGGGAAGAAGGGAGTTGGGGGGGGAGGGTGGTGGCAGGGATTTGGGTTCTACCCCTCTGTCAATCCTCAGCGTATCCCTACCATCATCATCAGCAACTAGACCCTGTCTGCGTGGAGTTTGCATATTCTCTGTGTCAGCTTGGATTTCCTTCCACACTCGAAAGATGTGCAGGTTAGGTGGCTTAGCCATGCTAAATTGCCCCTTAGTATCCAAAGATGTGCGGGTTAGGTGGATTGGCCATGCTAAATTGCCCCATGGTATCCAAAGATGTGCGGGTTAGGTGGATTGGCCATGCTAAATTGCCCGTTAGTATCCAAAGGTGTGCGGGTTAGGTGGATTGGCCACACTAAATTGCCCTTAGTGTCGGAGCGATTAGCAAGGTAAATAACGTGGGGTTTTAGGGATAGGGCCTGGGTGGGATTGTTGTTGGTACAGGCTCGATGGGCTGAATGGCTTCTTTCTACACAGGGTATTGTATAACAAAATGTCACTTGTCAGCCTGCTGAAAAAAGCCCCAGCATTTCATGCAGATATAAAGTGCTGTTTTGTATGTCAGTGAAACTTGTAGCCTTTGAGAGTGGGATTGCCCCTAATTACAAAGTTGCAGGCACTTGTGAACTAAGATGTGTACTTGCAGTTCACCGGAACATCTTTATCCAGAAAAGAGAAGCTCTGGTCCAGATTTAATTCCAAGCCCCAGCACTGTAAGATCAGTTTGGAGTGCCAGTTGTATGGATGTTGTGAGATTGCTGGTGCTCCTGAAACTGTTATAATGCTGGAAATAAGTAGTCAGTCTGGCAGCGTCTGTGGAGAGAGAAACGAAGTTAAAGCTTCAGGTCACTGATCTGCCATCAGAATAGAACATCTAATATTAAAATAAAAGTCAATAACTATTAATTCTTCTAAACACTGCTTATTCTATATTCCCTCCCCAAACACAGAATCCCTAAAGGGAGGCCCTTCAGCCCATTGAGTCTGCACTGACTCTCTGACAGAGCATCTTACACAGACCCCATCCCCATAACCCCACATATTTGCCTCTCTACCTTCCCTAACCCACACGTCCTGGGTCATGAAGGGGCAATTTAGCATGGCCAATCCACCTAACCTACACATCTTTGGATACTAAGGGGCAATTTAGCATGGCCAATCGACCTAACCTGCACATCTTTCAATGTTGGAACGAAATTGGAGGAAACAGACACGGGGAGAACATGCAAACTCCACGCAGAGAGCGACCTGAGGCCAGAATTGAACCCATGTCTGTGGTGCTGTGAGGCAACAGTGCTAATCACCATGTTGCCCCTTTCAATCCATTCCTCAAAGTTTTTTCTAATCAGACTGTAATATTTAGTTCCACTGGCAATTCTTCCTTTTGTTGAAGAATTGTGATCTTTTAATCTTGCGTATTGAATGTCTGCTACGAGTTCACACATATGGATACTCTAGTCGGCTGGACTTGGCATCGGAAATATTTGTGCTGTTTGGCCTTGTCGTATTTCTAGAATTTGGGAATCCGATCACATTGCCTTCCTCTCCAACCTGGACCAATTCACGCTGAAGTGTATTTATTTTATTGTTAACGGTGTGTGTATCCGGCTTCTCATTTTAATATAAGTATGGTGTCAATTAACTACAGAGGTCAGTCTTACTGTGGGAACAGCATCAGGTTTCCTGTGTCATTTCTGTACAGTTTATAACTGACCGGAATGTGGATTTCAACAGTATTACGACTTCCCCCTCCCCAGAGCTTTGCTGTTTTTATATGTCGGTCAGTGTTTGGAGAATTGAGACAGATTGGGAGATGAGGGAATTAGTGGGAAGGTAGTCCTGCGATCATTCTTGATTGAGTCGGTGACGTGTTTTTACTTTGACTGCTGGGTGAGTGGTAGTGGAAAATATTTGGAGCGTTGTGTCACAGCTCTATTTGATTTTGTTTGGCACTTTGTGTTCATCAGGATGCTAACTCATGTCTAGTACAGTGCCACAGAACACAGGCCCTCTCCAGTTATCTGAGCGCAGTGACATGTAACCATACAATCTGAGTGCTGTCAGGTTAATTAACTATTTGAGTATTGCACTTGAGTCTAATCCTTCATTAACCCACTTTATCCATGCATCATTTCATAGGTTAATGATCAGCGTAAAGGCAGCCTAATCACAGAATTGTTAGCATGTTGAATGGGGCCACTTGGCCCATCATATCTGTACAAGCTCTCAAGATGAGTTTATAACTACCATTCGATTTTCTTTTCCCCTGCACGTTGTTTCTGTTCAATTAATCATCTAATGCCCTCTTGGACACCTTGAGCCTGCCTCCACCATACTTCCAGGAGAAGTAGTCCAAGATGTGCAGGTTAGGTTGATTGGCCATGCTAAATTGCCCCTTTAGTGTCACAGAGTGCATAGGTTAGAGGGATTAGCAGGGTAAATGCGTGGAGTTACGCAAGTGGGGCCTAGGTTGGGATTGTTGTCGGTGGAGTCTCGATGAGCCGAATGGCCGCCTCCTGTACTGCAGGAATTCTGTGATTCTATCTATGAAGAACATTCCCTAACTACTCGCTGTGTGAAAAAGATGCTTCTCATATTATGTTTGCTTCTTTTGCAAATCACTCTAAATCTGTGTCCCCCTAATTCTCGATCCTTTTGTGAGCAGGAACAGTCTCTCCCTGTCTGTTCAGTCCTCCTCGTGATTTTGAACACCTCTCTCAAATCTCCTTTTAGCCGTCTCCTCTTCGGTAGTCCCAACCTCTCCAGTCTACCCTCAGAGCTGAAGTCTCTCATTCCTGTAAGCTCATCTGCACTCCCTCCAATGCATCCACACCTTTCCGGTGGTGTGGGCCCAGAACTTTACAGAATACTCCAGCTGAGATCGAACTAGTGTCTGATACGAGTTCAGCATAACTGCCTTACTGTTCTACTTTTTGCCCCTATTAATGAAGTCCAGGATACTGTGTGCATTAACAGCTCTCATCCTGTCACCCCCAATGATGTGTGCACATACACACCCAGGTCCCTCTGCTCCTTCACCCATTTAAGAATTGTAGCCCTCACTAACTAACTTTGTCCATGTTTTTCCTACCAACGTGCATCACCTCTCATTCCTCTGCATTGAACTTCATCTGCCGCTATCCACCCGCTTGCCAGTTTGAAGTTCGTCACTGTTCCACCACATTGCCCCCTTCACACCAAGATCACGATCGCTCTACATATTAGGAAAAGCAAGAGTCCCAGTAACGAACCCTGGGAAACACCACGACAGACCTTCCTCCACCCTGAAAAATATCCATTCATGGTTACTGCCTGCTTCCTATTATTCAGCCATTTCTGTAGGAACATTACTACTGTCCCTTTTATTCCATCAGCTATAACTTTTCTCACAAGTCTGTTGTGTGGAACTGTATCAAATGCCTTTTGAAAGTCCACGTACACCACATCAACTGCATTATCCTGAGTGACCCTTTGTTACCTCCTTGAAAAACTCCAGCAGGTTAGTTAAACGCGACTTCCCTTTTGGAAATGCATGCTGCCCCTTTCTCATCAACCCACTTTTCCCTGTAGTGGCTTATTCCAAATTGAATAATTGTTTCGGGAAGTTTGCCTACTACTGCAGTAAACTGACTGCTCTCTAATTGCTGGGGCGATCCTTACAGCCTTTTTTGAGCAATGGTGTAACATTTGCAATCTTCCAGACTTCTGGCATCTCGCCTGAGTCTACAGAAGATTATGGGTGGCATCCCGCAATTTCCGTTCTTCCTTCAGAGTCCTTCGATGCATCTCATCCAGTCCCAGTGCCTTCCCAACTATCTATTCAACAATTCCTCCTTATCAATTTTGAACTCTTCCAGTGACCATGTCCTGGGTACTGTCTCCCTCTTTGGCAAAGACAGTTGCAAAGGAGGGCAGTGGTATTGTCACTAGACAGTAATCCAGAGACCAATAGCAAGATCTGGATCCAAATCCTGTTGTGACAGATGGTGCATCGTAGAATCCTACGGTGCAGAAGGAATCCATTCAGCCTATCGAATCTGTACCAGCCCTATCCCCATAACCCCATACGTTTACCCTCGCAAATTCCCCTGGCACTAAGGGGCAATTTAGCACGGCCAGTGCACCCTAACCAGCATGTCTTTCAGACTGTGGGAGGAAACCGGAGCACCCGGAGGAAACCCACGCAGACACAGGGAGAACATGCAGGCTCCACATAGACAGTGACCGAAGTCGGGAATCGAACCAGGGTCACAGGCGCTGTGAGGTAGCGGTGCTGACCGCTGTGTCACTGTGCCACCAATGAAATTTGAATTCATCAAAAATCTGGAATTAAAACTCTGACCAGGAAGCCATTGTCTATTATTGCAACAACCCATCCAGTTCACTCATAGAATCCTACAGTGTGGAAGGAGCCATTGAGTCAGCACTGACCACAATCGCACTCAGGCCTTATCCCCACAATCCCATCCATTTACCCCAGCTAGTCCCCCTGATTCTAAGGGGCAATTTAGCGCAGCCAATCCACCTAACCTACACATCTTGGGACTGTGGGGGAAACCAGAGCGCCTGGAGGAAACCCACGCAGACAGGGGAGAACATGCAAACTCTTCACAGACAGTGACACAAGCTGGGAATTGAACCCAGGTGCTGTGAAGCAGCAATGCTAACCACTGTGCCACCCATGAAATTTGAATTCATCAAAAAATCTGGAATTGAAACTCTGGTGACCATGAAACCATCATCTATTATAACAACCTATCCGGTTCACTTAGATCCCCTTTGGGGAAGGAAATCTGCCATCCTTAACCAGTCTGGCCTACACGTGACTCCAGGCGTGCACGTGCCCCCCCCCCCCCAACAAGAACACACACACAGCAATATGGTCGACTCTTACCTGTCCTTCTGCAATGGAGGGCAGGTAGCGATGGGCAATAAGTGTTCAGATCCTGTAAAACTAATTGTTAAAAAAGTATTATCACACAGTCTTCTAACTTCCTTCTGTCTGCCCAGCACAGAGCAGGAATCAGGTTGGTAGCCTTTCCAGCCAATATAAGAACATAAGAAATAGGAGCAGGAGTAGGCCAACTAGCCCTTCGAGCCTGCCCCACCATTCAATAAGATCATGGCTGATCTGTCGTGGCTCAGTTCCACATTCCCGCCCTCTCCCCATAACACTTAATCCCCTCTCTCATCAAAAACCCATCAACCCGCGTCTTAAAAATATTTAGCGAGGCAGCCTCCACCACTTCAACGGCAGAGAATTCCAGAGATTCACCACCCTTTGAGTGAAGAAGTTCCTCCTCAACTCTGTTCTAAACCGCCCCCCCCCTTTATCTTGAGGCTATGCCCCCTAGTCCTACTGTCCTTTCTGAGCAGGAAGAGTCTCTCCACCTCTATCCTATCCATCCCATTCATCACCTTATACGTCTCAATGAGATCTCCCCTCATTCTTCTAAACTCTAACGAGTACAAGCCTAATCTATTCAGCCTCTCCTCATAGCTCAACCCCCTCAGCTCCGGCATCAGCCTAGTAAACCTCCTCTGCACTCCCTCCAAGGCTAAAATATCCTTGCGTAAGTACGGCGCCCAAAACTGCACACAGTACTCCAGCTGCGGCCTCACCAATGCCCTATACAGCCGCAGCAAGACCTCCCTACTTTTATATTCAATCCCCCTCGCGATGAAGGCCAGCATCCCATTCGCCTTCCTGACCACCTGCTGCACCTGCAAGCTGGGTTTTTGCGACTCATGCACAAGGACCCCAAGGTCCCTCTGTACCGTCGCCTGCTGCAGTTTTTCTCCACGTAAGTAATAATCCTTCCTACCATTATTCCTACCAAAGTGGACCACCTCGCACTTACCAACATTAAATTCCATTTGCCATTTCCTGGCCCGTTCGCCCAGCCTATCTAGATCCTTCTGTAGACTCTCCCCACCCTCTGCACAATTTGCCGTTCCACCAATCTTGGTGTCATCAGCAAATTTCGACACCCTACACTCGGTTCCCTCCTCCAGATCATCTGTATAAATGGTAAATAGCTGAGGCCCCAGCACCGACCCATGGGGCACTCCACTAGTCACCATCCGCCAATCCGAATAGCACCCGTTGACCCCCACTCTCTGCCTCCTATTTGACAACCAGTCCTCTATCCATGCTAACACCCTACCCCCAACTCCATGCCTCCTGACCTTCTGTAATAACCTCTAGTGAGGTACCTTGTCAAACACCTTCTGAAAATCCAGAAAGACCACATCCACCGGCTCTCCTCTATCCACCGCCCTAGACACATCCTCATAGAACTCCAGTAAATTTGTCAGACACGACTTCCCTTTACGGAAACCGTGCTGCGTCTGCTCTATCAAGCAGTTCCCCTCAAGATGCCTCGCTATTTCCTCCTTGATGACGGATTCTAACATTTTACCTACAACAGACGTTAAACTAACAGGCCTATAATTCCCCGCCTTTTGCCTGGCACCCTTCTTAAACAACGGCGTAACGTTAGCCGTTTTCCAATCTTCCGGCACTTCCCCAGAATCCAGCGACGTCTGGAAAATAACCACCAAGGCATCCACTATCACCTCCGCCATTTCTTTCAGGACCCTCGGACGCATTCCATCCGGTCCTGGGGACTTGTCCACAATCAGCCCCTCCAGTCTGTCGAGCACCACCTCTCTAGTAACAGTAATGTCATCGAGACCCTCCAGTCCTACCACCTTTCCATCTCTAACATCCGGCAAATTATTCACGTCCTCCTCTGTGAAGACAGAAACAAAAAAGTTATTCAAGACCTCCGCCATATCCCCATCCCCTACCACTAAGTCCCCCTTCTCATCCTCTAAGGGTCCAACGTTCACCCTAGCCAGCCTTTTCCTTTTTATATATTTATAAAAACTCTTGCTATCCTTTTTTATATTAAGCGCAAGCCCAGCTTCATAGTTTCTCCTACCCTCCTTTATCAACTTCTTTGTCAATCTTTTGTTGACATTTAAACCTCTCCCAATCCTCTTTTCGCCCACTACTCTTAGCTAC
Organism: Carcharhinus amblyrhynchos; assembly: GCF_965287045.1. Lineage (NCBI taxonomy): Eukaryota > Metazoa > Chordata > Chondrichthyes > Carcharhiniformes > Carcharhinidae > Carcharhinus > Carcharhinus amblyrhynchos. The sequence continues at coordinate 113,952 of NW_027649862.1, forward strand.
TCTAAACGCCTCCGCTTTTAATTTAACACTTTCCTTCACCTCCTTCGTTATCCACAGCTTATTACCTTTCCTCCTACGGTCCTTTTTGACCATCGGAATAAATTTCCACTGAGCACCAAGAAAGATCTCCTTAAAGATCCTCCACTGCTCCTCAGCAGACCTACCTTCCAATGCGCTCCCCCAGTCCACATTCGCCGATTCTTCTCTCATCCTACCGTACTCCCCTCTGTTCAAACAAAGGACGCGTGCCTGGGAACCCACTTTCTCCTCCTCCATCTGCACCAGAAACTCCACCATACAATGATCACTCTCCCCAAGAGGATACTTCACTGCAAGTTCCCTAATTCTACCCGCCTCATTACATAGCACCAGATCCAAGATAGCTCGCTCCCTCGTCGGCTCCAACACACACTGTTCGAGGAAACTATCCCAGCAGCATTCCAAGAACTCCTCCTCGAGCCCACCGCGTCCAACATGGGTCGACCAATCAATACGCAGATTGAAATCCCCCATAACTACGGCCGTCCCATTCCTGCATGCCGCACTTATTTGGGCGTTAACAGCCCGCCCCACCTCCAGATCATTATTGGGGGGCCTATAGACGACACCCACCAGCGTCTTCCTCCCTTTGCTGTTCCTAATCTCCACCCACGATTCCACCTTCTGCTCCTTGGCTCCAATATCGTTCCTTACTACCACCCTGATGCTATCCTTAATCAGCAGAGCTACGCCCCCTCCTTTTCCCTCCTGCCTATCCTTCCTAAACACTTGATACTCCTGGACATTCAGCTCCCAGTCCCTGTCACCTTGCAGCCACGTCTCTGTAATGGCCACCAGATCATATCCATTTGCGTCGATCTGGGCCACCAACTCATCCACTTTATTCCTAATGCTTCGCGCATTCAGATAAAGCACCTTCATCCCAGCCTTCACCTGGACCTTATTTGCTGGAACGCTACCAACCATACTCACGCCCCTTACTCCCTCTATTATTGGGACATCCTCGGCCTCTATCCTTACCTGTACCGTCTCCTTAACTTTAGACCCCATAATGTGGCCTACCCTCACACCCTCCCCCCCCTAATTAGTTTAAAGCCCTGTCTACAGTCCTCTTTACACGATTAGACAGCACTCTGATCCCAGCACGGTTCAGACCAACCCCGTCCCACCTACCCCAATACTGGTGCCAATGCCCCATAAATTCAAACCCATTCCTCCCACACTAATCCCTGAGCCACCCATTCACTTCCTTAATCCTATCAACCCTACGCCCGTCTGCACTCGGTTCAGGCAGTAGCCCAGAGATGACCACCTTGTCGGTTCTACTTTTTAATTCCATTCCCAGCTTTTCATACTCCCTCCCCAGATCCTCAGTTTGCATTTTGCCTACGTCGTCGGCACCCACATGAACAACTACGACCGGATTCTCACCCACTCCAGGTTCCTCTGCAGCCCAGATGTGACATCCCGGACCTGAGCACCAGGCAGACAACACACCCTTCTGTGCACTTTGTCATTGTGACAAAGAACAGTGTCAATACCCTTCACCCCACTATCCCCAATTACTACTACGCCTGCAGCACTGTACCGTGTGCAGTCTGCTCACCGACCTCACCTCCCTCGTTCTCGTCCAGACTGGAAGCAAGAACCTCAAACCTGTTATGCAGCTTGAGAGGATGAGGCCTCCTCTCCCCACCCTCCTCCCTCCTCTCAGCAGCCCCCTCTTGTTCCTGATCCTTAGAGTTAGCCAGTCTAGGGAGGGTGGATGTTACTTGCACCCCATTGACAATGGCACCCTTTCTCCCCCTGATGAGCCTCAGCGTCCGTAGCTCAGAGGCCAGCTCATCTACCTTGAGCTGGAGCTCCTCCAGCATCCTGCACTTACTGCAGACATGGTCACTGGGAAGGACCCTGGGGTCCACCAGTTCCCACATCATACAGAAACCACACATCACATGCCCCTCCATTATTCAGTGCTGTAATTTTGAAAATTTCCACACGAACTCACCTGGCCTTTTTTCTCCCAAGCCCTTTTGATATTAAGCCCTAATTGCTCACTCTGCTTCCCCCTCACTCTGCTGCCCGCTCAGACGCTGCCCGCTGTCTACACCAGGCCTCCTTTTAAACCTGGCACTGATTTAAAGCTGGCTGGCCCACAACTCCTTCTAACCACTCCCTCAGAATTCTTAAAGCAGTAAATACAATAAAATAAATGCTTTAAACAGTTCTACAAAGAACAAAGTGCTTTAAACTTATTTAAACAGGTTTTTAACAGGTAAAACCTTATCTCTCTCTGCTCCTTCACTGGCTCAGTTGTGATGAGTCACTGGAATTCTGTTCTATCATTGGACCATCCCTGTGTTGCTTAGTGCAGAGTAGCATTGATGGCACCTTTTTGGGAAGCCCAGTGTTTAAATGAGCATGCCTTCTTGGTCAAGAGATAGTACTTTGGCAACAGGACATGACATTAAAGCCACAGATAGCAGGATCTTTCGTAATGCTGTGTATTTTTATGGCATTAAATCATTTTTAAATTTAAGGTTTGGAAAGGAGGGATAAACTTTTGTTGCAGCTATTCTCAACATCAGTTTACAAAATTCCTGTTGTAGACAAATTATTGTTTAATTCTGGTTGCCACACTATCAGAAGGATGTGGATGCTTTGGGGAGGGTCTGGAAGAGGTTTACCAGGATGTTGCCTGTTCTGGAAGGTATTCGCTCTGAGAAGAGGTTGGATGCACTTGGTTTGTTCTCACTGGAATGATGGAGGTTGTGGGGGTGATAGAAGTCTACAAGATTGATTGGCACTGACAGAGTGGACAGTCAGATGATTTTTCATTGGATAGAAAAGTCAAGTACTAGAGAAACCCAAAAGAGAAAACGCTGGAAAGTCTCTGCAGGCCTGGCAGCATCAATAAGGAGAGAAAAAAGCTGACGTTTCGAGTCCAGGTGACCCTTGGTTAAAGCTTTGGCAAAGGATCACCTGGACTCAAATGTCAGCCCTTTTCTCTCCTTTATAGATGCTGCCAGACCTGCTGAGGTTTTCCAGCATTTTCTCTTTGGGTTTCAGATTCCAGCATCCACAGAAATTTGCTCTTATCAAGTACTAGAGGACATAGGTTTAAGGTGTGTGGGGAAAAGTTTAGAGGAGATGTGCGAGGCAAGTTTTTTTTTTACACAGAGGGTGGTGAATGTCTGGAACACGCTGCCTGGGGAGGTGATGGGAACAGGTACGATAGCAGCATTTAAAGGGGCAACTAGATGAATATCTGAGTAGGATGGGAATGGAAGGATATGGACTCTAAGTGCATACGGTTTCAGCATAGGCAGGCATCATGATCACCGGGCCTGTTCCTGTGTGTACTGTTCTTTGTTCTGCTTCCATGTTTCTCCTGAAGGGCTATTTATATGACAGTGACTGATCCAAATTAAAGGCGATTGTCCAAGGTTTATTCTGGTGGCTGCTTGGGCACATGTCACGTGCTTACCAGTTTGAGATAGCCAGTGCAATCACAGATTGAAGCTTCCAAACAGGCCAGTGGCTGTGCAAATCAGCACAGTGAACCAGCTACTGGATTTCAAGGTCAGCGCTGAGTTTCCTCACGTAGGAACACTTTGTGGCAGCCCTTTTTTTAAAAATAAACTGTCTGTCTACGGCAGACGAGTACCTTCGCAGTTGGATCTGTGTCTTGCAGATTGGTATTTTTTTCAAACTGCTGGTCCTCTGTCCTGTGGCTCCCATTGCTTCAGCGATGGCCTCTGTTGTGCTTTGTCACAATGAAGGTGCAGAGATTTCAATCCAGCCTTTATCCTAGCCTGATGTGAATCTCTGCTTCTCGGGTCAAACTTGAGCTGAAGCAGTTACTCTGAATGGGATAACTGCTTACTCATCGTTCTGTGCGGTTAGGCAGTTTATCAGAAGTCAGCTACAAATGTGGCATTGTTCAACTGTAGCACTGTACTCCAGTCAAGATGCTGAACAGACTGTTGTAAATTAATATGTACTGGGGAGGAGTAGAATCCCTATAGTGCAGGAGGAGACCATTTGGCCTACTGAACATCATCCCACCCAGGCCCTATCCCATAACCCCACGTATTTACCCTAGCTAATTCCCCTGACGCTAAGCGGCACTTTAGCAAGGCCAATTCCCCCTAACCCGCACATCTTTGGACTGTGGAGGAAACCGGAGCACCTGGAGGAAACCTATGCAGATACAGGGAGAACATGCAAACTCCACACAGACAGTGACCCAAACTGGGAATCGAACGCGGGTCTCTGGCACTTTGAGGCAGCAGTGCTAACCACTGTGCCACCATGCCACCTGTTACTTCATCAAAGACCTTGATTGCATTAGCCAAATGCAACCTGCCTTCAAATTGTGTTGGGACGTTTTGAGTTCAGGGAAGATGTTGCAAGTCTTTTTAACCGTTTGCCCGCAGCACTCGAGCGATCTTGTTCAGAGTCGCTGACGTCCAGATTCAAAGCAGAAGGTTGGGAAGCTGGAGGAATCAGGCTCCTGACCAGGGAAGAGATAGAGGCAGAGGGAAATCGAGGTGGTGGTACCATTAATGCATTATAGTGTGTGGCCTGATTATTGTGTCTGGCCTGCAGCTCCCAGTGTAAGTACAAAACTGGCCCAAGCAAGTCCTCAGAAATCTTGATGACCAGTGCCATAACTCTTGAGGAAAGAACTTTTCCTCCCCCATCTCACCAGTGCCCCCATGTCATTAGCAAAGTTTGTAAGGTTTCTAACTTTTAAAGGTGAAACAGAGGCTGGGAGCAGTGCTAACCTCCACTTGCTTATCTTCAGAAGCACAGCTTTTCAAACATTGTCCAAATTAAAAAGTATCTTCTTATTTTCAGTTTTGCTGCTTTGAAATTATGCATGTCCTTTTTTTTGACCACTTGCCAAGCAGTCAGGTGAACTGATGAGAAAACAGGCAAAACTAGGACTCCTTCAAGTGCACAGCAAGTCCTTTTATTTTATATAAAGCAGGTTAATAGAGCAGGTGGGAACAGTTCTGTTGGTCTCCATCAAAGCATCAGCGTTTTATGTGATGCCACTTACATCAGTGAATCCTCCAGGGTGGCTCATAGAATCCCGACAGCGCACAGGAAGCCATTTAGTCCATCAAGCCTGCACCAGCAAGGAGCCCACCCAGACCCTATCCCTGTAACCCCATGTATTTATCCTGCTAATCCCCCCGACACACTAATGGACAAGTTATCATGGCCAATTCACCTAACAGTAGCTTAACAATTCCCATTCACAGGAGTGTAACCAGCCAAAAGTTAACAGCAAGCCAAAGATGAGATATTGGGAGGGATGGCAAAAAGCTCAGGTAGGAAGGCAAGTTTAATGGAGAGTCTCAGTAAAGGAAGCTCAAAGGTTTAAGGAAAGATCCCAAAACTGTGACTACTTGTATCTAGAAGGACAAGGGCAGCATGGGTAACTACCAATTACAGATTCCCCTCCAAGCTGCTCACCACCCTGACTTGGAAATCTATCGGCTGTTCCTTTGCAGTGGCTGGCTCAAAATCCTGGAATTCCCTCAGCACATGGACTGCAGTGATTCAAGAAGGCAGCTCACCACCACCTTTTCAAGGGACAATAAATGCTGGCCCAACCAGCGACGCCCATCTAGCACACATGGATTTCTAAAACAGAATTCCTAAAGCTTGTGGCCTGGGCAGCTGAAGGTAACAGCTGTCAGGGGGGGAGGGCACAAGGGCTCCGTGACAAGCCAGAGTAGGAGAAACGTAGAGTCTTGAGAGTTGTCAGCATGCAGGGGCATGAGAAGGGATTTGAGTGTGAGAAGAAGGATGTGTAAATGGGACTTCAGTAGTGGGTTAGCACTGCTGCCTCACAACGCCAGGGACCCGAGTTCAGTTCCCGGCTTGGGTCACTGTCTGTGCAGAGTCTGCAGTTCCTCCCCGTGTCTGCGTGGGTTTCCTCCCACAGTCCGAAAGATGTGCTGGTTGGGGTGCAACGGCCCAAACAAACGCTGGAGTGTGGCTACTCGGGGAATTTCACACCAACTTCTTTGCAGTGTTAATGTAAGCCTTACTTGTGACTAATAAATAAATGAACTTTAAGAAAGTCAGCCGTTCTTCCTCCTGTTTCTCTTCCTGGGCAGGATCTAGTTCCAAGACTTTTGTCGTATGCGAGCAGAAACTAATTTGTGAATGCACAGCAGCTTGTGGACTAAGTTGAAATTCCACAATACTAATTACCAGACAGATGTTACTGCACACAACCCACTGACTGTGTAATATATATTATCCATTTAGAACAGTGGGAAAATCCTGTAAAAAAAAAACCTTCACCATTCAACCGTGGACTCACCGGCTTCCTAAATATCTTTCTCCTGCATTGGTTTGGTTTGAATTTAATTTGATTTATTATTGTTTCATGTATTGGGATTCAGTGAAAAGTATTGCTTCTTACGCACTATACAGACAAACATACTGCTCGTAGAGAAGGAAAGGAGAGGGTGCAGAATGTAGTGTTACAGTCATAGCTAGGGTGTAGAGAAAGATCAACTTAATGCGAGGTAGGTCCATTCAAAAGTCTGACAGCAGCAGGAAAGAAGCTGTTCTTGAGTCGGTCAGTATGTGACCTCAGACTTTTGTATCTTTTTCCCGACGGAAGGAGGTGGAAGAGAGAATGTCCGGGGTGCGTGAAATCTTAAATTGTGTTGCCCGCTTTGCCGAGGCAGCAGGAAGTGTAGGCGGAGTCAATGGATGGGGGGCTGGTTTGCGTGATGGATTGGGCTACATTCACAACCTTTTGTAGTTCCTTGCGGTCTTGGGCAGAGCAGGAGCCCATACCAAGCTGTGATACATCCAAACAGAATACTTTCCATGGAGCATCTGTAAAAGTTGGTGAGAATCGTAGCTGACGTGCCAAATTTCCTCAGTCTTCTGAGAAAGTAGAGGCGTTGGTGGGGCTTTCTTCGCTAAGCCAGTGTAAGGCCATGTAAGCACAGGAGTTGTGAAGCTAAGCATTTTCCCCTTCTGCTGCCAGGCCGACTTTCAATCAAACACATGATGATGAAAGCTGATAGCAGAGCATAGGAATACTGAAGATGCGAGATCACTCCTGGTAAAGAAAGATCATTTCAGTTGTCTGAATTGAAGATGTATCTGTCATGGACATTTGTCTGGATGTTTTATAGGCAGGCTAGCCAGCCACAGAGATTGTGGGTTTAAGCTAGCTCTACAATGCACTGACTTGTTCAGCAAATGTTCCTCTCCCCCACTTTCTTTTTCAAAAGTAAACTCATTTGGCTCTCTGGAATATTTTCTGCTGTGGCACAGAAATATCCTTGCCTTGAGAAGCCGAGATAAAGCACACACGGGTATTTGGAAAGGTAATTACTTTTCACCTGATGTAATGAGTTACAGCGTGCGCGCGAGATTGGATTCAGGAGACCGCAACATCTGTGTACCTTGAGGTGGTTACACAGCAATGAGTGTGAGGGTGGAATTTCAAAATGGAAGGCATTGGGAAATGGGTCAGGCAGATGGGACAGGAGTCGGTGTGGTACAGGATGCGGGTAGTACCGTTCTGGGTGATCTGAACTTTACCTGTTTTAAAGGAGGGATTTGGCCAGGAGAACATAGGGACAACTTTGTTTGAAACCGATACATAAGTGAATGAGAGATTCAGCAGCAGTGTTGCAGAGACCAGACTGCACCACGGTGGTGTTTGTGATGGCAGAGGACAAAAGATCCAAGCATGGCCTGGGGTCAGACAGGGCACTCGAGGTTGTGAACTGTCTGCTTCAGCCTGAGGTATTGACTGACTGGGGGGAGGGGAACGGTGCTGGAATTCACAACTAGCACGACCAAAGTCCAGTGGCTTTGATCGTCCCAACTTCAGCTTTTTTACCACGTCCTCACTGTTCGTTTTTCCCTTTTCGTTCAAAATTACAAGACTAAAATCAAGACCCAAGTTAGCAGTAGACGAGAGAGGGGGGAAAGGAATCATTATCTCTCTCAAAAGCCTGGTAATGAAGTTTTTAAGTTTCAGTTTAACAAAAACTCTCCAACCGTCATTGTAATTTATGGAAATTGTAATGTTGACTGGATTTGTTCTTTGGAGCTTTATATTTTACACAGGGTTGACCTTTGATTCCACCTGAGGTCACTTTTTTTTTTAAGTGTGTCCATCTTGCAGACAGCACCATGGATTAACTCTTTAAGGTTATCATTTCTTTCAAGCCAGTTGCTGTTACAGCTCTATAATTAAGGGGGCTTTGAAAGGGGATATATCTGAGTCAATTGCCAATATATTTTTTTATATCGTTCAAGGAATGTGGGTGTCAGTAGTTGGGCCAGCAATTACTGCCCATCCCTATTTGCTCTGGCTTGCTCGGCCATTTCACTGTCAGCCACATTGCTGTGGCTCTGGAGTCACAGACCGGGTAGATGAGCCAGATAGGGTTTTACGACAATCGACAATGGTTTCATGATCATCATTAGACTTTTCATTTCAGATAAATAGAATACAATCCCTACTGTACAGCAGGAGGCCATTCAGCCCATCCGGGTTTGCACCAACAACAATCCCATCCAGGCCCTATTCCACAACCCTATATATTTACCTGACCAATCACTTTAACCTAGACATCCTGGGACAATTTAGTATGGCCAATTCACCTAACCTGCGCATCTTTGGACATTAAGGGGCAATTTAGCATGGCCAATCCACCTAACCCACTCGTTGGACCATGGGAGGAAACTGGAGCACCCGGAGAAAACCCACGCAGACACGAGGAGAATGTGCAGACTCCACACAGACAATGACCCAAGCTGGGAATCGAACCCGGATCCCTGGTGCTGTGAAGCAGCAGTGCTTACTGCTGAGCCACCACTCTAATTTTGTTTAAATTCAGATTTCACCATCTGCCATGGTGCAGTTGCAGGGAAGTGCTGCCCTCTTGGTTGTTTCTGGAGCTGTAAAACTAATTTGCTGTTCTTATACAGAGTCAAGAACCTTGTGTGACATTTTTTTCTGTTTTTTTTAACTGAATACACAGGGTTCCCTGAAGTTGCACAAGAAAAGTGATGAAATGAAGACGGTGGAATCTTCTGTGGAGGAAAGTCGCTACCTACAGACAGGAGGAGAGACAAAAGCGCCCCTCTCTTCAAGCTTGGAGCACTCTGAATGTAGTAAAGCTGCTGTGTATAGCACGGGGAGCACGAGGAACGCTGACACAAAAGAACCAGGACAAATGAACGGTGAAGCATCTTTGACTGAAAAGTCAGCCATGCTGAAAAGCACCTGTCCCGCATCCAAGTCTTCCAGAACCAAGTTTAGGAAGCAGGGGGTTGGCAATGGGATCGTGGTGAACAAAGACTTGGGCCAGCTGAAAACTAGCCTTGCTGCTACCAGCTCGGCTAAGGAGCACTTGAGCACTCCGACCTACACAGATTACAAGAATGTGAACTTGACCGAACAGGAGGCTCCCCAGTCCGCAAAGGATGTTGTCGCCCACAGTAAAACTTGTGGCAAGTCCCTTCTAGTTCATAAGGACTCTGCTCCAGAGAGAGCATCGACAAGGCAGGAGTCTCCACGGTGCGATGCAGCACTGTGCGGTGAAGGAGTCTCGCCTCGACATGACCGGCCATCCGCTGCAGAGAAGGCAGAGCACCTGATCCCCAAACTAGATAAACAACCGGCGATAAATTGCACTTCAACAGACCATAGAACTGCAACAAGCACTGACATCTACGGGAGGAGGTCCAGCAGTGGTGCAGGGGTGGAAGGGGGCCCCTCTGCACCGTCACCAGCAGGATCCACAGCTTCGTTAAACAGGAGTACTGCTTTTCCTCCTCCTCCTCACTCCACTTCCATCCAGTTAGACACGGACCCAGTGTTGGCCATCTCTGAGTCAGACAGACAAGCGACGGCCGAGAATCAGCCAGCGTCAAGTGGCTTGCCCCTTCACTTTGGCTTCAAGCTTCACGCTCACAGCTTCAGCGCAGAGCCCGTGACAGCTGAGCGCGCCGGCGAAGGTGGCCTGCAGCCACCGCGCCTGGACAGTATGAAGGCCTTTGCTCAGCTCACTGGGGGGAGCCGCGACTTGGGATGCTCCCCGGTGTCTAAATCTGACTCTTCTGCTGGCAGCGCTGTGGCCACTTTCAAAAGCATCCTGAACAGCAAACCCTCGTTCAAGCCCAGCACGCTGAAAGTGGCACATCAGCAGCTGCAGCGAACGTACCAGAACTGCCCAGTCCCTAACTCCACTCTCCAACTTAAACCTGTGAACAAGAGAAAAGGCAAGAGGCCGCGAATGAAGGTGGTTACAAGCAGCAGCAGCAGCAGTACCGTTGCTGCTTTTGGTGAGTGTTTGTCTTCGCCGCTAGTATCGTCGGGGCTATTGAAAACCGCCCCATACAGAACGGAGCAGAAAATCCACAGCGACCCACCCCAAATGATCAGAAACACGGGATTTTTGCCGGTTTTGACTGAAGCTAAAATGGTTAAGCCTCGACTGCCAAAGTTAACGAAAGCTTGTGTTTCTCTGCCACTAACGCCCCAAAAAACTGAGATTGGCAGACATTTTATATCTCTGCAAGCTCACCACGACGAGAAAGTCTCTAAAAACTGCTCTCCTGACTCAAAGTCACTAAGTGCTACTTTAAATATTCATAAATCCAAGAGAGGCAGAGCAAAGCCTGACCCCATGCCACAGCTGGAAGAGCCCCCGCGTAGGACTTTAAAGATTCCTGCTTCCAAAGTACTCTCCGTCATGTCGAAGACCAAGGAATTTATTCGGGAGAAGGAGCCCCCTATCCTTCAACCAGAGACCGAGATCGTGCCCAGTAAATCGTTTGAGGACTCTCTTCCGGGGAAGCGCCGGCGGGGCAGGCCCAAAAAGCAGCTGATGCCGGTGGCCAAAGCCGCGGTGTCGTCCGCATTGCTTGCCGCGCCGTTGGGCGTCCCTCAGAGTTTGGAGGCTGAGGCTGAGGCTGAGGCCGCTCAGCTCAGGGGTCTGGACCTGAGTGAGGGGAAGGGCAAACTGATGGAGCAGGGGCCAAAAGTGAGCCCCGATGAGGACTTTGAGCTGGGGAGTGAAAGCGACTCGAAATCTGCCAAGAAGGGGAAGAGGCAATTGATGAAAACACTTCTGGACAAGAAATTTATCAAGAAGATCAACAAGATGAAAACCTTGAAGAGGAAGAAGCTTCTGAACCAGATTCTCCTGAGTGCGAGTGGCTCTAGTAATAAAGGGAAAGTGCAATCGAAACTCAGCAATACCGTCTCCACTCTCACCGCCACCTTTGGCTCCAAGTTGGGCCAGCAGATTAACGTCAGTAAAAAAGGAACTATTTACATAGGCAAGAAAAGGGGCCGCAAACCCAAAATCTCATTAGACGGCCCCTATCTAAGTAGCACGCTTTCTATTGATAACAAGATATCATCGCCAACATCCACCACAACACTAGGGCAAGTGCTGCCAAACTTTGCACAGTCGTCAACTGCAAACGTCCCTGACATCCTGCCTTCACCCACTTATTCCCAGTCGTCGGGTGTGAGCGGGAGCCAGAGCCCTGTCAGCAGCGATGCTGGGTTTATCGAGCCGACCCCGGTGCCAAACCTGCAAGGGAGCAAAGGCAGCGTGGTGCAGACGCTGGCGATGCGCAAGGCCTCCAAAGGGCGCCGAAAGCTGTCGCCCCCGACGCTGCTGCCTAACTCTCCATCTCACTTGTGTGAGCTGACCTCGCTGAAGGAGGCCACCCCGTCACCCATCAGCGAGTCGCACAGCGAGGAGACCATCCCGAGTGATAGCGGCATCGGGACGGACAACAACAGCACGTCGGACAGGGCGGAGAAGTTCTGCGGCCCCCGGAAGCGGAGGTATTCCTTTGACCACGTCTCCGTCATGCCTCCCGAGAGTGCGGCGGTCCTGACCGGACTGAAAGAGAAACACAAACACAAGTGCAAACGTAGGACGCATGATTATCTCAGCTACGACAAGCTGAAGCGGCAGAAGAGGAAACGGAAAAAGAAATATCTGCAGCTGAGGAACAAGCAAGACCCCAACTTTCTGGCTGAACTGGAGGAGCTCATAACCAGGTGGAGTGAATTGAGGATAACTCACAGAAGCCACCACTATATTCCCAGAGACATCCTCCCTTCCATCTTCCGGATCAACTTTGGCAGCTTCTATACCCATCCACCTTTCCCCTTCGACCCCATGCACTATGTCCGGAAGCCTGAACTGAAAAAGAAGAGGGGCCGGCCTCCAAAAATGCGAGACGCGATGGCTGAAGTCCCTTTCGTCCACAGCCTGGGGTTCCCCCTGGCCAACGGCGGCTTCTTTCCGTCGTACAGTATGCCTTACTCTCCGACTCCGGTGTCAGCAGGCCCCCTGGGGTTGGGTTACTACGCTCGGTATCCCCCAACACTATATCCGCCGCCCCCTCCTCCACCCCCCTCCCTGAGCAGTACGATGCCCCCTCCCTCCTACATGCACACTGGCCACCTGCTTCTGAACCCCAACAAGTACCACAAGAAGAAACACAGACTCCTGAGGCCTGAGGCCTTCCTCGCTGGCAGTCGGACCTCTCTTCTGTCCATGGGCACTTATGCCAGCATCCCAGCAGAGATGGCTTACAGCTGGATGCACGAGCACAAGCATAAGCATCGACACAAGCACCGGGAACATCGTTCCTCTGAGCAGAGCGCGCCGTCTGTGGATGCTTTAACGGTTAATCCCTCGTTGTTACGGCGGTATACGTACGGGAAGGAGGCTATGTCAGAAAGACACAAGCACAAGGACAAACACAGGTGCCATATGCCCTACACCCACTTGCCGTCATCGAAAGGTTTGCTCAGCAGAGGGGATCAGTGGGCTCGAAGGGACTCGACGGAGCATGGCTCCATTTCTGTAGGGCTGCAAACCCCTCTGCAAATAGACTGTACAGACGGGGCAGTGGGCTCGTGCTCAGAGCGATACATGCCCAGCTCCGAGTCGAGCATCGGTGAAGAACATACCAATCTGTTTACAAGTGCAATAGGAAGCTACAAGCCGAGCAAACTCTCTAATGGTATGGGGCGCAAGAAACAGTCCGACAGTCCTGAGCTTCCCACCTCGCAGGACAGCGTGCCGAACCGGTTGATAAGGAGGGACAGGCCGCCTTCCAGTGAAAGAATTTCTCAGACACCATCAGGTAGGAATGTGTGGAGAAAATCCTGGGCCGAAGGAAATGTCTTTTACTTGGAGGTGTTTTAATATTAAAATATGTGTACTACCTACCTTGATTTGAATGTGTGCCTGCATTTACGTGTTGTTCATACCACTGACAGATGGCCTGCAAATGTGACGCTGGACCCTGTCAAATCCTTGATACTGACATGGTGCAGTTCTGGCAGGTTTTGATAGTGGCACAATGCAGTTCTGGTGTGACGCACATATATTGAACCTGTTTGGGTCCACCTTCAGTTGAAGGCATGAGGTTGTGGAGCAGAGTTTGGTGAAGGAAGATGAAAGCATAATACTGCGGACACTGGAATCTGAAACAGGAAGTGCTGGAAAATCTCAGCAAGTCTGACAGTATCTGTGGAGAGAGAGTAGAGCCAACGTTTCGAGTTTGGGTGACTCTTCAACCAGAGCTCTGACAAAGGGCCATCTAGACTCAAAACGAAGGCTCTATTCTCTTTCCACAGATGCTGTCAGAGCTGCTGAGATTGTCCAGCATTTTCTGTTGTTGTTCGTGAAGAACTGATGATGTGGTTAATATTGATGCACAGCCATTCCTTTCAGAATTCTACTTCTTGAAAGAAGTGTTTAGTGTTTGATAATCTGCCATCTCAAAGATTCTGTGCAAATTCTGTTACATATGAAATTTTTTTGTTTAAAAACTACTTAGTGCTCTCTGCTGACCATGCGTGATTTTGTTTCTTAAACACCAGAATTCAAGGGTAGTAAAGCCAGAATGGAGGCGATGGCCTAGAGGTATTATCGCAAGACTATTAATCCAGAAACTCAGCTAATGTTCTGGGGGACCTGGGTTCGAATCCCGACACGGCAGATGGTGAAATTTGAATTCAATAAAAAATATCTGGAATTAAGAATCTACTGATGACCCATTGTCGGAAAAATCCATCTGGTTCCCTTTAGGGAAGGAAATCTGCCGTCCTTACCCCATTCTGGCCTACATGTGACTCCAGAGCCACACAGCCATGTGGTTGACTCTCAACTGAATTTGGGCAGCTCGGGATGGGCAATAAAAGCTGGCCCAGCCAGCAATGCCCATGTCCCATGAATGAAGAAAAAAGAAATCAGGATTGCAGATTGATTGGAAAGCTTTAAGAAATCCCACATCCTTGAACGAAGGCCCTTTGCTTTGGTGTGAGGCTTTTGATTTTTGCAGTGTTTTTAATATAATGCCAAGATATGCATTGTGACACTTCCATCTTGGATGGCAGCTTGGAACAGACACTGATCTGAATGCGCTGGCTTACCTTCCCGTACAACAGGGGAGCAACTGACCCCCATCATGGGTGATGCAGTCAATCCTGACCACCTTGTTTCAGAAAAGATGTAACTGCCTTGAAGTGTGTGCGGTATCGAAATACTAGAATGACAGTGTGGATAAAAGGGTTAAATTGAGGGTGAATTGCGCAGGATTGGTTTGTATTGCTTTAGTTTAGAAATTTGAGGCCTGGTCGGAGTCATCCAGTGCAGAAAAGGCCCTTCGGCCCATCAAGTCTGTACTGACAATAGTCACCAGTAAAGGTGTGCTAATGCCATTACCAGCACTTGTCCCATATCTTCGGATATTATGATATTTCAGGTGCCCATCCAAATATTTTTATAAAGGTTGTAAGGTTTTTGGCCTTACACTGCATTCCACATTCCCACATCCTCTGAATAAAAAAGATTTTTTCTCAAATCCTCTGCTTTCTTCGGCTCACCTGCTTCGTGTAAGCTCCAATTGGAGCACTTGTTTCTCGTGTCAGGCATGTGGATTGCATGACCTTGCCCAGCAGAGCTTCGATGCTGCCCTGAGCAAGGTTTTTGGAGATCTCTGACTTACGGATATTTAGTATAAGACTATAAGAAATAGGAACAGGAGTAGGCCATTCAGCTCCTCGAGCCTGCTATGCCATTCTATAGGATTATGGCTGATCTGATATTCCTCGTATCCACTTTCCCATCCTTTCCCCGTAACTCTTGATTCCCTTACTGGTCAGAAGTCTATCTGTCGCAGTCTTAAACGTACACAAGGACTCTGCCCCCCACAGCTCTCTGTGGCGAGGAGTTCCAAATACTCTCAACCCTCTTGAGACAAGGAATTCTTTCTCATGGTTAATATTGCTGCCTCTCAGCATCAGAGACGTGGATTCGATTCCAGACTTGAGAGACTCTGTGGAGTTTGCACGTTCTTCCCACCTCTGCACGGGTTTAATCCGGGTGCTCCAGTTTGCTCCTCCAGTCCCATAATGTGCAGGTTAGGTGGATTGGCTATGCTAAAGTGCCCCTTAGTGACCAAAGGTGTGCAGGTCAGGTGGAGTAATGGGGTTATGGGGTGGGCTTGAGTAAGATGCTTTGTTGGAGAGACGGTGCAGACTCGATGGACCAAATAGCCGCCTCCTGCACTATAAGGATTCTTTGATCTGTCGTAAATTGGCACCCCTTTATTCTGAGACTGTGGCCTTTGGTCTGAGACACTCGTGTGAGGGGAAACAACTTCTCAGCATTTACCCTGTCAAGCCCCTTAAGAATCTTATATATTTGAATGAGATCACCTCTCATCCAATAAGTCGGGTCCCAACCTGTTTAACAGTCGCTCCTAAAACAAACTTTCTATACCAGGGATCATCCTGGTCCAAACCTTCTCTGAACTGCCTCCAATTAATTAATATCTTTCCTTAAATAAGGGCACCCAAACTGCTCCCAGTGCTCCAGATGTTGTCTCACTCGTACCATGTACAGTTGCAGCAAGATGTCCCTATTCCTGACCCCCTTGAAGTAAGGGTTAAAGTTGCATTAGGCTTCCTGATGACCTGCTGTGCCTGTACTAGCTTTGTGTTTCGTGCACAAGTACCCCCAAGTCCCTTTGTGTTTGAGATTTCTGTAGTTTTTTTCCTTCTAATCTGTTCATTTCTCCTTTCCAAAACAAGCAAAATTTTCCCACACAGCACACCATTTGTCAAATGTTTACCTAACAATATCTCTTTGTATCCCCCTCACAACTTGCCTTTTCACCTATTTTTATGCCCTCTGTAAATTTGGCCACAGTACTCTTCCTCCAAGTCATTAATATACATTGGAGACAGTTGCAGTCCCAGCACTGATCCCTGTGGAGCCCCACTGGTTACAGGTCGCCAACCTAAAAAAGAAACTCCTTATCCCCCACTCACTACTTCTTCTTGATGCTGTTGATGAAGGGGTTGACTACAGCTGTTTTTCACATTTGTGGGACATGGGTGTCACTGGCTGGCCAACATTTATTGCCCATCCCTAATTGCCTCTGCGAAGGTGGCAGTGAGCCCCCTTCTTGAAATATAGCCATTGGTACAACTGAGTGGCTTGCTAGGCCATTTCAGAGGGGCAGGTGAGAGTCAACCACGTTGCTGTGGCTCTAGAGTTACACGTAGGCCAGACTGGGTAAGGAAGGCAGACTTCCTTCCCTAAAGAGAACCAGATTGGTTTTTGGTAGATTCTTAATTCCAGATATTTTTTATTGAATTCAAGTTCCACCGTCTGCTGTGGCGGGATTCGAACTCGGGTCCCCCAGAACATTAGCTGCGTTTCTGGATGAATAGTCTAGCAATAATACCATTAGGCCTTCCCCTGATAAGTGCAAGGTGATTCATTTTGGTAGGACAAACTTGAATGCGGGTTATAGGATCAACGGCAGGGTTCTGAGGAATATGGAGGAACCGAGAGATCTTGGGGTTCATATCCACAGATCTCTGAAGGTTGCCACTCAAGTGGATAGAGCGTGAAGAAGGCTTAGTGTGTTGGTGATTATTAACAGGGGGTTTGAGGTTCAGAGCCATGGCGTTATGCTGCAACTGTACCAGACCTTGGTGAGACCACATTTGGAATATTGTGTGCAATCTGGTCACCTCACTATAAGAAGGACGTGGAAGTGTTGGAAGGAGTGCAGAGGAGATTTACCAGGATGCTGCCTGGTTTGGAGGGTCGGTCTTATGGGGAAAGGTTGAGGGAGCTGGGGCTTTTCTCTTTGGAACGGAGGAGAATGAGAAGTGACTTAATAGAAGTTTATAAGGTGATGAGGGGGATAGATAGAGTAGACGTTCAGAGATTATTTCCTCGGATGGATGTATCTGTTATTAGGGGACATAACTATAAACTTCATGGTGGGAGATGTAGGAGAGATGTCCAAGGTAGGTTCTTTACTCAGAGTGGGGTGTGGAATGCACTGCCTGCTGTGATAGTGGAGTTGGACATTTTAGGAACTATAGAAAGTAGAATATAGAACAGTGCAGCATAGTACAGGCCCTTCGGCCCACGATGTTGTGCCTGCCCCCTAATAACAGCTACATCCATCTGAGGAAATAGTCTCTGCATGTCCACTCTATCTATCCTCTTCATTATCTTATAAACCTCTGAGTCACCTCTCATCCTCCTCCGCTGTGAAGAGAAAAGCACCAGCTCCCTCAGCCTTTCCTCATAAGACCTATCCTCCAAACCAGGCAGCATCCTGGTAAATCTTCTCTGCATTCTTGCCAATGCTTCCACATCCTCCTTATGGTGAGGTGACCAGAACTGCACACACTATTCCAAATGTGGTCACACCAAGGTCTGGCAAAGTTACAACATAACCTCATGGCTCTTAAACTCAAATCCCCTGTTAATAAATGCTAACACACTATAAGCCACCTTCACGGCTCTATCCACTTGAGTGGCAACCTTCAGAGATCTGTGAATATGAACCCCAAGAACTCTCTGCTCCTCCATGTTCCTCAGAACCCTGCCATTGACCCTGTAATCCACATTCAAGTTCGTCCTACCAAAATGAATCACCTCGCACTTAACAGGGTTAAACTCCATCTGCCACTTTTCTGCTCAGCTCTGCATCCTATCAATGTCACTTTGCAGTCTACAAGAGGCCTCCACCTCATCCACTACTCCACCAATCTTGATGTCATCAGCAAATTTACTAACCCACCCTTCAGCCCCCTTTTTCAAGTCATTGATAAAAATCTCTATTAGCAGAGGACCCAGCACGGATCCCTGTGAGACTCCACTGGTAACTGGCCTCCTGTCTGAAAATTTTCCCTCCACCGCTTTCTGTCTTCTGAGACAGCCAGTCACTTATCCAGTTGGCCAAATTTCCTTCCATCCCACACCTCCTTACTTCATGAGACTTCTCAAACGCCTTACTAAAATGTATACGACATCAACTGCTCTACCTTCGTCTATACACTTAGTTACCTCCTCAAAGAATTCAATCAAATTTGTGAGGCAGGATTACCTCTCACAAATCTGTGCTGACTGTCCCGGATTAAGCTGCATCTTTCCAAATGGTCAGAAATCCTATCCCTCAGGATCCTTTCCATTAACTTACCGACCACCAAAGTAAGACTAACTGGCCTATAATTACCAGAGTCATTTCTATTTCCTTTCTTGAAGAGAGGAATAACATTCGCCACTCTCCAGTCCTCTGGCACAATCCCTGTTGACAGTGAGGACCCAAAGATCAAAGCTCCTCCCTTGCCTTCCAAAGTACCCTAGGATGTATCCCATCTGGCCCAGGGGACTTAAAGACCCTCAGGTTTTTCAAAATTGCCAATACATCTTCCCTCAGAACATCTACTTCCTCCATCCTATCAGCCTGTATCGCACATTCATCCTCAAAAACATGGCCCCTTTCCTTAGTGAACACTGAAGAAAAGTATTCATTCAACGCCTCACCTATCTCTTCTGACTCCATGAACGAGTTCCCACTACTATCCTTGATTGGCCCTAACCTCACCCTAGTCATTTTTTTATTTCTCCCATAAGAGTAAAAAGCCTTTCAAGCAGTTATTGGATAGGCACATGGAGCACACCAGAATGATAGGGTTGGGATAGCCTGATCTTGGGTTCGGACATAGCTCGGCACAACATTGAGGGCCGATGGGCCTGTACTGTGCTGTACTGTTCTATGTTGGGACATGCTTGGAGAGCTAGTTGGCTCTCTCCTGTTTCTGTGTTGATTTGTTAGTTCAGTATAATTGGATAATACCCATTTGTTTTCATTCCTTTTCCGAGTTATTTCTGTTGTGAATTGAGTCAGAGTATGTTGCTACGTTTCCTCAATTTTTCCCAGCATCCTATGGTGACAGAGTTTGTCTTATTAGTGAGCTGATTGGCCTTGTCACCTTTACCTTAACTAAAAGATCAGCAAGAAGTGAATCATGCATGGATTCTTTACTGAATTTGATTTGTGTTGTTACTAGTACGGACATTATGGTTTGTAAGATATTCTATATATGCCCCAAAGTCATTTAGAATTGCGTAATTGATATTAGAGGTTGCCAAGGATTATAGAATCATAGAATTCATACAGTTCAAAGGAAGGCTATTCAGCCCATCGAGTTTGCACTGATTCTCCAAAAGACTATCTTGCCCTCGCTCCCCATAATCCCGTACATTTACTATGACCAATCCATCTCACGTGCATATCTTTGAATATTAAGGGGCAATTCAGCATGGCCAATCCACCTAACCTGCATATTTTAACCTCGGTGGCATGGTGGCGCAATGGTTTGCACTGCTGCTTCATAGTGCGAGGGACTCAGGTTCAATTCCGGCCACTGGTCATTGCCTGTGTGGAGTTTACACACTCCCCCACGTCTACGTGGGTTTCATCCAGATGCTCCGATTTCCTCCCACAGCCCAAAGATGTGCAGGTTACATTGATTGGCCATGCTAAATTGACTCCGGAGTCAGGGGATTAGCAGGGTAAGTATCTGGTGTTACAGGAATAGGCTGGGTGGGGTTGTGGTTGGCGCAGACTCAATGGGCTAAATGGCCTCGTTCTGCACAGTAGTAATTCAATGATTTTGGACACTAAAGGCAATTTACCATGACTAATCCCCCTAACCTATACATCTTGGGCCACTAAGGGGCAATTTAGCATGGCCAATCCACTAACCAGCACATCTTTGGAATGTGGGAAGGAAACCAGAGTACCGAGAGGAAACCCAAGCAGACACGGGGAAAATGTGCAGACTCAACACAGTCACCTGGGGCCAGAATCGAATCTGGGTGCCCGGTGCAGTGAGGCAGCAGTGTTAACTGCAATTTGTATTAAAGTTGCATAGCCCTATAGATGCTTTTATTGAACGCATTCCCCACCTTTACAAACAATTGTTCTGTTCTTGAATGAACTTGAGTGACATTTGAGACGATAGGGAGGAGATAGCTGTATATAGTAAGACAATTTCCAAAAATGTTTCCAAGCAATCAGTATAGCGGGGAAGTTCACAATTCATGCATGGCATCATTTCAAAGCAGAGTATTGTGTTGTCTCGAGTCAAATCGAATGCTCCTGTGGCATCATATAAACAGAGTAGGAATGCTTTGATGCAGCCGTACTGTTTGTGATGTGTGAGATTAGTGCTGTGCTAATTCTGGAGCAAGATGATTGGAGGAGGTGCTACAAAGAGCTTCGGCACTTGGGATTTTCCTCTCCAGTGCCTCTCACGCTGAGATCTCATTGAGGGAATACTGCCTGACTCACCCATTGGAGAGAGGAAGACAAGGTTCAACCTATGCTGACTTGGATTATGGGTTAGTGAGATCACAGAAACAGTAACTGATGTGAGTCACTTGTCTGTAGTGGGGAAATAAGATACTGCTTCCACCAGAACATCGAAAGCACAATTTATTTGCTGTGCGATCTGAACAGAATTTTTGCTAAACCTTGTGTAAGACCATAGGACATAAGAACAGAATTAGGCCACTTGGCCCATCGAGCCTGCTCCGCCATTTAATCATGGCTGATATTTTTCTCATCCCCCATTCTCCTGCCTTTTCCCCATAACCCCTGATCCCCTTATTAATCAAGAACCTATCTATCTCTGTCTTAAAGACATTCTATGACCCAGCCTCCACTGCCTTCTGTGGCAAAGAGTTCCACAGATTCACCAAACCATCTAGCTGGAAAAAATGCCTCCTAATCTCTGTTTTAAAGAATCATCCCTTTAGCCTGAGGTTGTGCCTTCTGGTTCTGGTTCTTCCTACTAGTGGAAAAATCCTCTCCACGTCATCTGTATCCAGGCCTCTCAGTATTCTGTACTTCTCAATTAGATCCCCCCTCATCTTTCCAAACTCCAAACAGACCCATAAGACCTCGGAGCAGAATTAGCCACTTGCCCCTTTGAGTCTGCTCCGCCATTCAATCATGGCTGATGTTTTTCTCATCCCTATTCTCTGGCCTTTTCCCCGTAACCCTTGATCCCCTTGTTAATCAAGAACCTATCTATCTCTTTCTTAAAGACACTCAATGACCTGGTCTTCATAGCCTTCTGTGGCAAAGAATTCCACAGATTCACCACTCTCTGTAAGAAGCTTTCTGCACTTTGAACACCAGAATGGGAGGGCGAACAGCAGAGTGCAAGGCAGCCTGTACCCAGACGAATTCACAAAGCCCGCTGAAATCTTTGCTTATTTTTCCATTACTGATGTCTTGTTTGGCAGATCGCTGTTTGAGTCAGAACGTCGATAACAGGAGACAGAGTAGGCCATTTGGCCCTTTGAGCCTGCTGCACCATTCAACATGATCATGGCTGCACCTCTCTCCCAACACCATACTCCTGCCCTCTCCCCATTCTCCTTGACTCCTTTAGGCTATAGAAATCTACCCATTTCCTCCTCGAAAGCTTTTGGTGTGCTGGCCTCCATCAGTCAGGGCACTGAGTATAGAAGTTGGGAAGTTATGTTGCATTGTGCAGGACGTTGATGAAGCCGCACCTGGAATATTGTGTTCAATTTTGGTCACCTTGCTGTAGGAAAGGGGAGTTGATGGCCTAGTGGTATTATCACTAGGCTATTAATCTAGAAACTCAGCTAATGTTCTGGGGACCCGGGTTTGAATCCCGCCATGGCAGATGGTGGAATTTGATTTTAATTAAAAAAAATCTGGAATTAGGAACCTACTGATGACCCATTGTCAGAAAATCCCATCTGGTTCCCTTTAGGGAAGGAAATCTGTCCTTATCCTGTCTGGCCTACATGTAACTCCAGAGCCACAGCAATGTGGTTGACTCTCTATTCTTTTGGCCCCTGGAAAGTTTTAGTTCAGTCAGGCAGCATGGTCGGTGCAGGCTTGGAGGGCTGAAGGACCTGTTCCTGTGCTGTAATTTTCTTTGTTCTTTGTTATTAAACTGGAGAGAGTGCAGAAGAGATTTACAAGGACGTTGCCAGGAATCGAGGAACTGATTTGATTTATTATTGTCACGTGTATTGGGCTAGAGTGAAAAGTATTG
Source organism: Carcharhinus amblyrhynchos (assembly GCF_965287045.1). Classification (NCBI taxonomy): domain Eukaryota; kingdom Metazoa; phylum Chordata; class Chondrichthyes; order Carcharhiniformes; family Carcharhinidae; genus Carcharhinus; species Carcharhinus amblyrhynchos. The sequence goes on from NW_027649862.1 coordinate 136,417, forward strand.
TTTCTTGTGCACTATACAGACAAAGTATATCTTTAATAGAGAAGGAAATGAGAAAGCGCAGAATGCACTCGTATAGCTAGAGTGTAAAACAGTTAGAATAAAGTTTTAGAAGCATAAAATGAGTGTAAAAGATAGAATTAGAAGGTATGCTGGGCTTGCAAGAAGTCTTCCTGAGTTGTAAGGAGAGACTGGACATGCTAGGACCTTTTTCTTTGGAGACTGAGAGCTGATCTTGTAGAGGTGTATAAGATCATGAGAGGCGTGGGTGGAGTGAATGCACTCTTTTTTCCCCCAGGGTTGGGGAATCGAAAAATAGAGGGTATAGGTTTATGTTAAGAGGGGAAAGAACTAACAGGAACCTGAGGAGCAACTTTTTTACACAAAGGGTGGTACATATGTGGAATGAGCTGCTGGAGGAAGTGGTTGAGGCAGGGACATGGACAATACTGAAAAGGTATTTAGACAGATAAATGGATAGGCAAGGTTTAGAGGGGTATGGGCCAAATGCAGGCAAATGGGGTTAGCTTAGATGGGCATTTTGGTCAGCATGGACCAGTTTGGGCCAAAAGAGCCTGTCTCTATGCTGTAGATTCTATGAATATAATCAGTTGTTTGACCTCCAGATGGTAGAAAATTCCATAGGGCTCTCCACCCTCTAAGTGAAGATGCTTCTCCTTATCTCAGTCCTAAATGCCCTGCGCTTCAATGAGATTCCTCTTATTCTCTTAAATTTTAGGTGAATGCACATCCAGCTAGCCCAATCTCTCTCCATACAGTAACGCTGCCAGCCCAGGAATCCGTCCATTGAACCTTTGCTGCACTCCCTCTGCGGCAAGTACGTCCTTTCTTGGGTAAAGAAACCAAAATTGCACACGGTTATTTAGGCCTGGTCTCACCAAGGTTCTGTACAGCTGCAGTAAGATGCCCTTGCTCCTGTACACCACTCCTCTTACAGTGAAGGTCAGCATACTGTTTGCCTCCCTGACTGGTGCTGTACCCATGTGCAAGCTTTCTACTTGGAGTTGTGAATGATGAGAACGTGTGGTGCTGTTTTTGGTAGAGATGTGACCTCAGAAGTTCTGGATGTAGCAAAACTGATTGACGAAGACATCTGTGGGGTGGGGTCTGAGAGATTTGCAACTGCTTTGAGTAGGAATTTCTAGAAAGCACAGGCTGAAGGATATTGAAAGAAGGCAGGAATTTTGGATGAATCCATCAGAATGAAGACAGGCTTCTCTTTCATCTTTTCCTGCTAAGAAATCTCTCAACACCAGGTTGAAGTACAACACATTTATTTAGTAGCACGAGCTTTAGGAGCACTGCTCCTTCATCAGATGAGTTGATTCACCAGATGGTACCTTGCCCACCCCAGATTAGCAGGGTAGATAGGTGGGGTTATGGGGAATGTGGTTGGTGCAGATTCAATGGGCTGAATGGCCGCCTCCTGCACTGTAGGGGATCCTGTGAAAGGTTGTAATCTGAGCTTCACTTGCTGAGGTCACTAGAACCTGCAAATTAAATTGCAACCTTATTTCTTTCACTGCTAGTTTACAGAAATCACTGGGATGGGACATAAATTGTCTGGAGATAATTTTGCTGTTCGTGTGTGCTGTAATGTGATTTCACTGGTCTTGGGGCTTTACAGAAATCACTGGAGTGATACAGAAATTGACTGGAGATAATTTTGCTGTCACAATGTGCCGCCGTGTGATTTTCACTGGGGGTTTGGGAATACGAGGCAATGCTTGATATTTATCAAATGTCTCCATTCTCAAGGGGGAGGTTCATACAGGAAGGTTTGGTGTGAAATTCAATGCGATATATTTTGAGAAAGGGAGCAGCTAAAATGTTCTGTATCTCTTCCTTGTCTGCAGCGTCTGCTGCTGAGTAAATGTAGGATCTCTGGGGCTTTGCTTTGTGTCTGATAACCAGTCCATTGATGTTGCTGGGAATTGGTGCCTCATACTGACCTGCAAACAGGTCTGGAGCTGGGTAATGGTTGAAGAGGTGTTGGGGAGGATGTTGTGTAGAGTCGTCAAATCATTCAGGGTGGCACAGTGGTTAGCACTGCTGCCTCACAGTGCCAGGGACCTGGGTTCGATTCCCAGCTCAGGGTCACCGTCTGTGCAGAGTCTACACGTTTTCCCCGTGTCTGTGTGTGTTTCCTCCGGGTGCTCTGGTTTCCTCCCAAGGATGTGTCCAAGGATGTGCAGGTTAGGTGTGTTGGTCATGCTAAATTGTCCCTTTGTGTCAGTGGAGACCAGCTAAAGTACATGCGTGAAGTTATAGGGATAGGGCCTGAATGGGATGTGGTCAGTGTGGACTTGATGGGCCGAGTGTCCTCCTTCTGCACTGTAGGATTCTATGATTAAAAGGAGGCCATTTGTCCCATCATGTTCATGCTACTGCTGAGTACTCCTGAGTGATGCTGTGTGAATTGATGAAGAAATTTGTTGTTTTGGCTGATTGCAATTCCATAACGAGGCCTTTTTTTAAAAAGATGTTTCTAGCAAAGTCAGTGGAGTTTCTGAGTCAAGTACTACTTTCCACAGCTAATGTTGCAAGAGTTAAGAAGCCTCACGACAGCAGGTTAAAGGCCATCAGGCTTATTTGGTAGCATGAGCTTTCGGAGTGCTGCTCCTTCATCAGATACCACAAACCACCACTCACCTGATGAAGGAACAGCGCTCGGAAAACTCGTGATCCCATATAAACCTGTTAGACTTTACCCTGGGATTGTGAGACTTCTTACTGAGCCCACCCCAGTCCAACGCCGGCACCTCCACATCATACATTGCAAGAGGAACTGAATCATTAACTTCTGGCCTTGATGGATTGGGTTTTCCAACTGGGGGGCCTTTTAAAGGAGGAATTATATGTGCAGTTTGTGAATGTGGGAATGTTGCAATCTCCTATCGGTTCAGGATGTTTGCTGAATTGCTGTAGAGACAAGGCTGTGACATGTAGCCTTTGAACGAGCAGGACATGAGCTATTGAAACCCTGAATAAAACCAGCTGGACTGATCAAAAACCTTGCAGTGAAGTCTTTCATTGGCACCAAGGTGCCACACCAATGTGGACTCGGGTCAGCACATGTCCATCAGCTTCCCCACGGCACCCGTTCACCATGCTGCACGTCAGCCCTGCTGTCCATACTCAATAAGAAGTCTCACAACACCAAGTTAAAATCCAATAAGTTTATATGATGGTAAACCCACAAGCTTTTGGAACGTTGTTCCTTCGTCAGGTGAGTGGAAAGTTCTGATCAGGGCATATAAAGGCACACACAGTTTACAGAATACTGATTAGAATGTGACTCTTTACAGCTAACCTGTTATTCAAGTCTTAAAGGTGCAGACAGTGTGAGTGGAGATAGCCCTAAGCATAGGTTAAAGAGATGTGTATTGTCTCCAGACAGAACAATAAGTGAGATGTTACAAGTTCTGGCAAGTCACGGGGGTTACAGGTAGTGTGATATGAACCCAACATCCCGGTTGAGGACATCCTCGTGTGTGGAACTTTGCTATCAGTCTCTGCCCTGTTGTGTGTCGCCGACTGCTGAAGTGTTTGCCAACAGGAAGGGAGCTGTCTTGCGTGGTGATTGTCGAGCAGTGTTCATTCACTTCAGCGGTCATGGGCATTCGGCCTCTGACCTTCAGGTAAGCGTCTCCAAGGTGGCCTTCACGGTGCACAACAGCGCAGAGTTGCTGAGCAGAGACTGATAGCCAAGTTCCGCACATGTGAGGACGGCCTCAACCGGAATCTTGGGTTCATGTCACACTATCTGTAACCCCCATGACTTGCCTGAACTTGTAACATCTCACTTACTGTCCTGTCTGGACATCTCTTTAACCTATGCTTAAGGCTATCTCCACCTACATTGTCTGCACCTTTAAGACTTGAATAGCAGGTTGGCTGTAAAGAGTTGCATTCTAATCAGTATTCTGTAAACTGTGTGTGCTTTTATATGCCCTGATTAGAACTTTCCACTCACCTGACAAAGGAACAGTGTTCCGAAAGCTTGTGGGTTTACCATCATATAAACCTGTTGGACTTTAACCTGGTGTTGGGAGACTTCTTACTGTGTTTACCCCAGTCCAATGCCGGCATCTCCACATCATGATGTCCTTACTCAATGAACATAAGAACATAAGAAATAGGAGCAGGAGTAGGCCATCTAGCCCTTCGAGCCTGCCCCGCCATTCAATAAGATCATGGCTGATCTGTCGCTGCTCAGTTCCACTTTCCCGCCCTCTCCCCATAACCCTTAATCCCCTCTCTTATCAAAAACCCATCAACCTGCGTCTTAAAAATATTTAGCGAGGCAGCCTCCACCACTTCAACGGGCAGAGAATTCCAGAGATTCACCACCCTTTGAGTGAAGAAGTTCCTCCTCAACTCCGTTCTAAACCGCCCCCCTTTTATCTTGAGGCTGTGCCCCCTAGTCCTACTGTCTTTTTTGAGCGGGAAGAGTCTCTCCACCTGTATCCTATCCATCCCATTCATTATCTTATACGTCTCAATGAGATCTCCCCTCATTCTTCTAAACTCTAACGAGTACAAGCCCAGTTTATTCAGCCTCTCCTCATAGCTCAACCCCCTCAACTCCGGTATCAGCCTAGTAAACCTCCTCTGCACTCCCTTCAAGGCCAAAATATCTTTGCGCAGGTGCGGTGCCCAAAACTGCACACAGTACTCCAGCTGCAGCCTCACCAATGCCCTATACAGCTGCAGCAAGACCTCCCTACTTTTATATTCAATCCCCCTCGCTATGAAGGCCAGCATCCCATTCGCCTTCCTGACCAACTGCTGCACCTGCAAGCTGGGTTTTTGCGACTCATGCACAAGGACCCCGAGGTCCCTATGCAGCGTCGCCTGCTGCAGTTTTTCGCCCCGTAAGTAATAGTCCTTCCTACCATTCTTCCTACCAAAGTGGACCACCTCACACTTGCCAACATTAAATTCCATTTGCCATTTCCTGGCCCATTCGCCCAGCCTATCTAGATCCTTCTGCAGACTCTCCACACCCTCCGCACAATTTGCCGTTCCCCCAATCTTGGTGTCATCAGCAAATTTCGACACCCTACACTCGGTTCCCTCCTCCAGATCATCTATATAAATGGTAAAAAGCTGAGGCCCCAGCACCGACCCCTGTGGCACTCCACTAGTCACCATCCGCCAATCCGAATAGCACCCGTTGACCCCCACTCTCTGCCTCGTATTTGACAACCAATCCTCTATCCACGCTAACACCCTACCCCCAACTCCATGTCCCTTGACCTTCTGCAATAACCTCTTGTGAGGTACTTTGTCAAACGCCTTCTGAAAATCTAGAAAGACCACATCCACCGGCTCTCCTGTATCCACCACCCTAGACACATCCTCATAGAACTGCCAGGAAACTGTCCTCCGATATCAGTATTTGAAGCAGAAACTACCTGTTCGACTGCCAGGTGCTGGAGATAAAGACTGTAAAGTCTGTCCGCTGTGCACTTGGAACTGCCCTAAACTTTGTGGAAATAACAAGTTTGGGTAAGAGTTGGTAATGTAACAAAAGGAGGAGGCTGCCCTTGGTACACCCATGTGTACAAGTCTGAACAGTGTCTATCTGATCCATATGCACATTTGGTATTAGCCAGTCTCTAGTAGAGTGTTGATCATCTAAGCACCCAAAAAGTTTGTTTATTCGTCGCAAATAAAGCAAACATTAACACTGCAATGAAGTTACTATGAAATTGAGTTGTCACACTCCGGCACCTGTTTGGGTACACTGAGGGAGAATTTAGCATGGCCAGTGCACCCTAACCAGCATGTTTTTCAGACTGTGGGAGGAAACCGGAGCACCCAGAGGAAACCCACGCAGACACGGGGAGAACGTGTAGACTCCACACAGACAGCGACGTGAGGCCAGGAATCGAACCCGGGTCCCTGGCGCTGTGAGGACACAGTGCTAACAGCTGTGCCAATGTGCTGCCCACATTGCCATCACACTGCAAAAATCCCTGAACTGGAAAGGATAAATATTAAATTGTTTCTAATCTCTTTTGCAATACTATTTCTTTTGCTCTGGCCTTTGGAGATTGGCATGTCATCGTTATGATCTTATTCGATTTGTAGTGCTGTAACACCAAATTATTATTGTGCATCCTTTGGTCATTCTGTGTGTACTGCAGGTTCATATAGTAGTACATCCAGTACAGTTAAGTTTCTGTTCAGCGATGATCCCTGTGATGTTGACGGTAGTGATGATTTTTCATTTAAAATTCTTATTCATTTGTGGGACATGGGAAGCATTTATTACCCATCCCTAATTGCTCAAGAGCTGTTGAGAATTAATCACATTGCCATGGCTCTGGAGTCGCATGCAGGCCAGACTAGGGTAAGGACGGCAGGTTTCCTTCCCTAAAGGGAACCAGATGGGTTTTTCCGACAATGGGTCATCAGTAGATTCTTAATTCCAGATATTTTTTATTGAATTCAAATTCCACCATCTGCCGTGGTGGGATTCGAACCCGGGTCCCCCAGAACATTAGCTGAGTTTCTGGATGAATACTCTAGCGATAATCCCACTGGGCCATTGCCTCTACTTGCTGGAGAGTGTCATTGCCTGGCATTTGTACAGCTCAAATACAACTTGCCACTTATCAACCCAGACCTGGGTGTCGTCCAGGTCTTAGTCCAAGTGGGCACGGACTGCTTCAGTATCTGAAGAGTTGTGAGCGGAACGGAATATGACAATTATCAGTGAATTAGTCGTATTGTAACCGGTTCCTCCAAGAGTGACCATTGACATTGACATTGGGTGTGAAAAGTGTTCTTTTCATCACTCACTTTAATGCCAGCCAGCTATTGATGAGAGAAGAGTTTCTGCTATTGGCACTGCTCCCCAGTGTAACCACAGCAAGTTAAGGTCACAACTTGGAAATACCACAGTTGGTAATCTCATCTGTTGCCACACCTTTGGGCAGTTATTTTCAGAGCAGTGTCAGTCTGCCTTGGCGTTAGCCCATCTTCTTGCGGAGATGCCTATGTGAGGTGAGATTCTAAGATGGAGCGGGGATTTAAAACAAGAGGGAACAGTTGTAACCTTGCTGCAGAAAATAAATGAGACTAATTCTTTCCTCGTGTACATTAGCCAAACTTCCAACTGTGCTTGTAGCCCATTCTAATCTTGGATAGACTCATGCCGAAAGTATGCTTATTCATTAAAGGTTGGCAGCATGTCCCGGTAATTATTCGCATGCTGAGACAGCTTGTGGCAATGGTGGCTTCAAGTTATCAGAAATCTGCTCAACCACAGCTGAGTCACTGTGGTCAACAGAAATAACAAAAGCATGACTTGTGTCAGTTTGCAATACAGACAGTAGTGAGTGGTTAGGAAGTGCCAGGGCTCCCTTTCACTTGCACAGAGATTTGAGTTGAGAAGGTTGTCGTACTAATGGAGTGCAAATGTTTTTCTTTTCATACCAGTGTCTTTTACACACCCACACACAGCTTCTCATTTAGCCCATGTCACTGATAGTTATTTTTAGTCTCCCCCACTCCAGTCACTCCCCACCCATTAACCCTGTGGTACAAACATCAGCCATTTGGCCCTTGGCTTCTGCTCCACCATTCAATAGATCACAGCTGATCTGTTTTGTTTCAAGTTCTACGTTCCCATTTTCCCTGATAACCTTTGATATCCTCCCGCCCTCACCAACAAGAATCCATCTAACCCCCACCTTAAAAATATTCAGGGACCCTGTTCCACCACCTTCTGAAGCGTAGTTTCAAAGTCTCAAAACACACCCTATTTTGAGAGGCATAGATCACCGAGATAGTCAACATCTTTTCCCAAAGGTAGGGAAGCCTAAAACTAGAGGGCATAGCTTTAAGGTGTGTGGGGAAAGATACAAAAGTGTCCAGAAGGGCAAATTTTTCACAGAGGGTGGTGAGCCTCTGGAATAAGCTGCCAGAGGCAGTAGTAGAGGTGCGTGCGATTCTGTCTTTTAAAAAGTATTTAGACAGTTACATGGGTAAGATGGGTATAGAGGGATATGGATCTAATGTGGGCAATTGGGACAAGCTTAAAAAAAAGGGTGGCATGGACAAGTTGGGCTGAAGGGCCTGTTTCCATGCTGTAAACCTCCTGACTCTCAAAACATTTCTCCACCTATATCCTAAAAGGGACAACCCCTAATTTTAAGACAGTGACCTGACATTCTGGACTCCTCCACAAGAGGAAACATCCTTTTCCCACCCACCTTGTCAAGACCGTTCAGGATCTTTATAAGTTTCAATCAAGTCATCCTCTGCCCCACTCTTCTAAACTCCAGTGGAAACAAGCCCCCAGTCTGGCCAACTGTTCCTCCTTAGACAACCCATTCCAGATACCAATCTGGTAAACTTTCTGAATCTCCTCTCAAGCAATGCATTTACACCCTTAATAAGGAGACGAAAACTGCACACAGTATTTGAGTTGTGATCTCACCAATGTCCTATGTAACATCCTCACTTTGATGTTCAGTTCCTCTTGTAGTAAAGTATAGCATTCCATTAGCCCTCTTATGTATTTGCTGTACCTATACATTAACTTTTACGACTCATGCACTCGAACACCTAGATCCCTCTGCGCCTTAGAATTCTGCAGCCGTTCTTTGCATGCAAAGGTGAACGGCTTCACGTTTTCCCACATTATACTTCATCTGTCAGATCTTCACCTATCCACTCAAGCAACCTATATCTGTCTGCAATCTCCTCATGTCCTCTTCACAACATACTTTCCAACCGTTCTTTTTCCGTCATCTGCAAATGCCTTCATTCTCTTCGTCTAAGTTGAGGCCCCAGTGCAGACCTCCTGTGGGACTGCATGTTCCTCATCTTGCCAATGAGGAAAAGACCCATTTATGCAGACTCTCTGTTTGCTGCCGGGTGGCTAATCATCTCTCCCTTCCAATTCATTACTGCCTACATCATGAGCTTGTATTTATCTGCAGTGAACTTTGATGTGGCACCTTATCAAATGCCTTTGAGAAGTCCAAGTACAGCACATCTACAGGCTCCCATTATCCACATCGTGTGTTACTCCTTCAAAGAAGTCCACAAAATTGGTTAAGTGCAATTTCCCTTGCTGATTTCTCCTGATTACCTTGAATTTTACAAAGTGCCCAGCTATAGCCTCCTCAAAGGTTGATTCTGTTACCTTCTATGTGACACAACATCACTCCCCACTTGAACAGAAGGGCCCAGTCTGATGGAACCTTTCCAGGATCGAGTGAATTTTGGAAAATTAACATTAACACATCTACTACCTCATTAACCACCTCTTAAGGCCTAGGGTGAAGCCCATCAGGATCTGTAGACTTGGCAGGCCATTGCTTCACCAGTTTCCTGTATACTCTGGTGATTTTAATATTACCAAGCTTCCCTCTCCCTTCTACTCCATTTGCTGCTAGGACTGCAATTATTTGTACCTGCATCAGTGAATACACTTTTGCATGCAGAATACAAAAGCAGAATATTTAGATGGAGAAGCAGGGTGGCACAGTGGTTAGCACTGCTGTCTCACAGTGCCAGGGACCTGGGTTCGATTCTCGGCTCGGGTCACTTTGTGGAGTCTGCACATTCTCCCCGTGTCTACGTGGGTTTCCTTCGGGTGCTCTGGTTTCCTCCCACACTTTGAAAGACCTGCCGGTTAGGGTGCATTGGCCATGCTAAATTCTCCCTCAGTGTACCCAAACAGGCAGTGGAGTGTGGTGACTAGGGAATTTTCACAGTAACTTCATTGCAGTGTTAATGTAAGCTGACTTGTGACACTAATAAATTTTGATAGAATATCAGATTCTGGCAGGGGTTGGCACAAACTAAGGTGTTTTCAGTTGTCAGTTACTGGTGGTTATTTTGAGGTGGCAGGGAGTTTCCTCTGCCTTCTGCTCTCGTTTGCCCGTTGTCGTTAAGTACTTTTGAAACCGGAAGTCTGTTTATTTTCTGAGAACCTCTCATGTTAAAATGGAGCTCCACGTAATCACAACTCTTTGTTGGAAGTCTGTTGCCTTGTGGTTGCTGAACTGTCAGCAATGTTAAACAAAATGAATTTGTTCTTCCCAGTTTTGCTGCTAACTTTTTCCATTGGATATTAATAATGGGGCAGAGCCCTCGGGAAGTTGGGATGTGACCTGCCCTCCTCACTCAGCTTCTGCCCTTGTTTTCTGTACCTCAAGGCAGTGCGGCTGAGGTGCACTTTTAATCCCATCAATGTGTAGAATATAATTGCTCGCCTGGATAAGCTTCTGTGTGTAGTGGGTTTGGAGTGGTGTACAAGAGGGCTAATTAAAACAGGATTTGGTATCTCTTGCCCATAGTTAAGAGGAAAAGAGATCCTTTATGTGTGTAAATATTGTATTGAGGATGTCAAACTCCATTCCTTGAGTAACGCCGTCCAGAGCCACCAATAGAATCCTAGAATTGCTCCATTGCAGAAAGCGGTTGTTCAGTCCATTGAGTCTGCACTGACTCTCTCTGATAAGAGGATCACACCCAAGTTCTCACATACTTACCACACTAATCACCCTAACCTACACATCTTTGGACACTAAGGTGGCCCAGTGGTTAGTACTGCTGCCTCTCAGCACCAGGGACCTGGGTTTGATTCCCAGCTTGGGTCACTGTCTGCAGAGTCTGCATGTTCACCCCATGTCTGCTTGGGTTTCCTCCAACAGTCCAAAGATGTGCAGGTTAGGTGCACTGGCCGTGCTAAATTCTCCTTCAGTGTACCGGAACAGACGCTGGAGTGTGGCATTTAGGGGATTTTCACAGTAACTTTGCAGTGTTAATGTAAGCCTACTTTAAGGAGCAATTTAGCACGGCCAATCCACCCTAACCTGCAAATCTTTGGACACCTAAGGGGGTAATTTGGCATGGCCAATTCACCTAACTCGCACATCTCTGGACCAAGAGGAAATCCAAGCAGACACAGGGAGAATGTGCAAACTCCACACAGTCACCCAAGTCAGGAATTGAGCCTGGCTGCCTGGTGCTGTGAGGCCACAGTGCTAACCACTGTGCCACCCTTTACTACTACTAATAGATTAGTAGCCATCTGGACGCACTCAGTTCCTTTGTTCTTGCTATGTAGACTTGATACAGAGCAGATATTTTATGCATATGAGGTAAATCATAGAATCCCTACAGTGCAGAAGGAAGCCATTCAGCCCATCGAATCTGCACTGGCTGTCTTGACAGAGCATCCTACACATGGCCCTGACTTTGTACTGTGAGGATTGGGCCTGCTGTCCCCTTTCTGTCTGGGCTGCCAAAGTAATAGGTGTTAATTCAGAAATTCTTAGCTTCTTGCAAGTGGCATGTATTTTTGTCAAATTATTACTCATCGACTTCAGTAAATTTCACCGTTGCTGCCACCTGTAAGATGCTGGAGACTTGGCAACGGGCACGGTGTCAAATCAACAGTAACCTCAGTGCAAAATACAACTCCAGACCACTCATTTGTATGAAATGCAGACACTACAGAATCATTGTAGATATTTGAACAAGAAAGAGGGCTCTTCAGCCCGTCCTGTCAGCTGGTATTGCCTCCCCTGTTATTGTTTGCCCCTCTACTTGAATCCCTTTTCCCTGTTCTTTCCCCATACACTTCTTTCTGGCCCTTAACTCCAGATGATGAGGTAGCGCCAAGGGAGATGGGATGCTGACTGAAGAATAAGAGGAGGGACGTATGACTCAGGTCAGGGAAATACACTGAAAGAGGACTTGAAGGTGTGACCCAAGATTTGAATTTAGTCTGTTGGAAGGCAGGGTACTCGAGTACGTCACTGAGGACTGAGATGCTGAACAAGTGACACCCAGTGCAGGACAGGATGTGTCCTTGTCTTGAGGTAACAAATGAAGGGCATAAGGGAAATCTTAGAATCCATACACAAGAGACCATTTGGCCCATCACATCTGCACCAACTCGCTGACAGAGCATTTCACCCAGCCCCATCTCCATGACCCCACATATTCATGCCCGCAACCCCTGCATTTTATGGCAGTTTAGCATGGCCAACCTGCCGAACCTATACATCTTTGGATACTTGGCAACAAAGCATGGCCAATCCCCCTAACCTGCATATCTTTGGATACTAAGAGGTAATTTAGCGTGGCCAATCCACCTGACCTGCACATCTTTGGACTGTGGGAAGAAACCAGAGCCCCAGAGGAAGCTCATGCAGACATGGGCGGGGGGGCAGTACACACAGTGACCTGAGGCTGGATTTGAACCTGGGTCTCTGATGCTGTGAAGCAGCAGTGCCACCTCCACCTTGAGGTAGGAGTGGAGGAGAGGCAATCTGGAAACAGGAGAACCTTGGTGAAGAGGATGCTTTGACCAAGTGTTGAAATTGTGAGCAGTTTTATTCAGAGTCGCAAAGTTACAACACAGACGAAGACCCTTTGGCCCATCGTGTCTGTGCCAAAGACCAACCACCTAACTGTTCAATATCCACCCTTAGCCCATAACCTTGTCTGCCTTGGCATCACAAATGTACATCTAAATACCTCTTTGCTGTTATGATGGTTTCTGCCTCCACCACCCTTTCAGGCAGAGAGTCCCAGACTCCCATCACCCTCTGGGTTGAAAAAAAGATTTTCTTCTTATCCCCTTTAAACTTCCTGCCCCTTCAATCAATATTCCCTAGTCATTGATTGCTCCACGAAGGAGAAAGGTTTTTTCCTGTCTATTCGATCTATGCCCTCATAATAAAATACATCTCAATTATGTGTCTCCGACCACCACCACCCCCCCACAATCCGTTTCCTCTGCTCCAAGAAAAACAACTCCAGTCTATCCAGTCCCTCTTCATAATTAAAACTTTGCAGCCCAGGCAATACCCTGATAAATCCCACCTGTACCCTTTCTAATGCTATCACATCCCTCCTCCATGTGGATTCCAGCATTGCACACAATACTCTAGCTGTGTCCTAACTGACATTTTATATAGTTCCGGTATAACTTCTCTGCTCTTGCCTTTATTAGCCCAAGCTTAGAAGTTAAATAAACCAAAAATGCCTTCTGAACCACTTTGTCCTCCTTTCCTGCTATGTTATGGGACCGGTGTATGTGCACACCAAGGCCCCTCTGATCCTCAGTGCTTCTCAGGGTCTTGCTGTTCTTCCTGTATTCCCTTGCCTTGTTTGTCCTGTCCAAATGCATCACTTCACGCTGATCTGGATTGAACTCTATTTGCCACTGATCAGCCCATCTGACCAGCCTGTCTATATTCTTCTGTAATCTCAGTATTTACAAACCCCCCCCAGCACATGATTCCTGTAGCATCCCACTGGACACAGTCTTCCAGTCAGAGAAATACCCCTCAACCATTACCCTCTACATCCTGTCACTCGACTGATTCTGGATCCAGTTTGCCAAATTTCCTTGGATCCCGTGGGCACTTACCTTTGCTATCAGTGCTATAGGTGTGACCTTGTCTAAAACCTTGCTGAAGCCCAAGTAGACTACATCGAATGCATTGCCCTCATCTGTCCGCCTGGCCACCTCTTCGAAAAATTCAGTCAAGCTGGTCAGACATGACCTCCCCTTAACAAACCCTGTCCCTCTAAGTGCTTCCAAAAGACGTGACCTCCCCTTAAAACCCTGTCTCTCCAAATGCTTCCAAAGGTTTTCCCACCACTGAGGTTATTTGATTTGATTTATTATTGTCACATCTGTTAACATGCAGTGAAAAGTATTGTTTCTTGCACACTATACAGACAAAAGAGAGGGTGCAGAATGTCGTGTTAGAGTCGTAGCTAGGGTGTAGAGAAAGATCAACTTAATGCAAGGTAGATCCAGTCAAAAGCCTGGCAGCAGCAGGGAAGAAGCTGTTCTTGAGTTGGTTAATACCTGTCCTCAGACTTTTGTATCTTTTTACCGACAGAAGAAGGTGGAAGAGAGAATGACTGGGGTGTGTAGGGTCCTTAATTATGGTGGCACCTTTGCCGAGGCAGCGGAAAGTCTAGACAGAGTCAGTGGATGGAGGCAGGCTTACGTGATGGGATATTTCATGTTTTGTCGGAAAGGGACAGGGGAAAAAAGAGTAAAGTTAATGTCTCCTTCTGATGGAGGCAATGCTGGTTTTAATTTGCTGTAAGAATGGGCTGGTGGACAGCTGGCAGACTTTGCTTGATGTGGAGATGCTGACGTTGGGCTGGGGCTGGTAGAGTTCACCTGCCCAGGGTTGAACATTCAGTCCTCGGTATCTCTTTTGGGCAGCAAAACAGAGACCAGGATAGTAAACAGATTCAAATTAAACCGGCAGCTCTAAACCAATGAAACGGTGCTTCCACTAACTTCTGTAACTGACAAACTGCGAGAGAATGATAAATATCAGTTAGTTGGAGGGAAGATGACTGCTTCTATGACTCTGTATTTGCCGCAAGAGGTAGCGCACATTGACAGACACAGTTGAAAACTTTAGCTGTGTTATATTCTGGAGTCAAAGCTTCCTATGTCAGTTAAACCACAGGTACACATGGTGCTAATTGAGTCACCATGTTCAGAGAAAAAGGAATGTGTTACATGTGACTTAGAGTCACAGAGGTTTACAGTATGGGAGCAGGCCCTTCGGCCCACCTTGTCCATGCCACCCTGTTTTTAAACCTAAGCTAGTCCCAGTTGCCCACATTTGGCCCATATCACTCTATCCCCATCTTACCCATGTAACTGTCTGAATGCTTTTTAAAAGACAAAATTGTATCAGCCTCTACTACTACCTCTGGCAGTTTGTTCCAGACACTTGCCACCCTCTGTGAGAAAAAATTGCCCCTCTAGACCCTTTTATATCTCTCCCCTTAAACTATTCCCTCTAGTTTTAGACTCCCCTACTTTTGGGCAAAGATATTGACTATCCAGCTGGCCTATGCTCATTATTTTATCGACACCTTCCATTTCTCATTATTTTATAGACCTCTAAAAGATCACCCCTCAGCCTCCTACGTACGCTCCAAAGAAACAAGTCCCAGTCTATCCAACCTCTCCTTATAACTCGAACCATCAAGTCCTGATAGCATCCTAAATGAATCCTTGCATGGGGGGGCATCAATAATTTAGGCTTCTGATTTCCAGGCGAGTTTTTCATCAAACTGACTGTGGCGCATTGGTTAGCACTGTTGCCTCACAGCACCAGGGACTCAGGTTCAATTCCGGCCTTGGGTGATTGTCTATGTGGAGTTTGCACGTTCTTCCCATATCTGCACGGGTTTCCTCCAGGTGCTCCAGTTTCCTCCCATTGTTCAAAGATCTGCAGGTTAGGTGGATTGGCTGTGCTAAATTGCCCCTTAGTGTCCAATGATGTGTAGGTCAGGGGGATTAGCAAGGCAAAAATAAGGAGTTGTGGGGAATACATCTGGCTGCGACACTCTTGTCAGAGTCAGTGCGGACTCGATGGGCTGGATGGTAGTCTTCTGCTGTGTAGGGACTCTGATTACTCAGCTATGCTGAAAAGCCCATGGAAGTTCCCAGCAGCGTGTGGTCAATACCCAGTAAACTGCTCTCTGCTAAATTCATGAGTAGGTTTAAGTCATCACTGCTCAAGCATTCTTTTGCATGTGTGAAGTAGGGGGAGGGGGAAACGTGGACAGCGACTAACACAGTCGTAAGCAATACTACTGTGCGTCATACAGCTGCAAATAAATTCCAGAAACTGGCTACTGGGCATTCGCTTTCTCTGATAAGCTGAATAAATTATTCCAGGATCATTTCAACAATCTTTATCAAAACAGCCTTCCAAACGGAAGCATTGCAAACAGGCCTGCAGCTTAAGATGAGGCACGTGCTCCAGAGAATGCCCGACACAGTCACGCTGCATCAAAGTCACAAACCAAGCCTGCAGCTTTTTAAAGAAAGGAGGGAGTTCAGTACAGATTTGAATCAATGAAACAGCTAATTACAATCTACACCAAAATATTAACTGTTCCCCTGGTAATATTCAACTCTAATCAGGAGGACAAAGCCAGAGTTTTAAACAGAGTGGCCAAACACAGGACTGAGGTAACTTTTATAAAGAGAACATGCTCATCTGATTTGGAATCTGAGGTTAAATTTTGGATAAGTAGTAAATTCCTTCAGCTGAACATCGCCGCTAGCTCTCTTGCCCTGACTACAGGAGGGTATCTGTCCCTAGCCACTCACTCAGACTGAATCCCCAACATTAACTGGGGTTCTCATAGTGTGAAAGGTTTAGGAGAGCCAAATTCTTAATATGCATTCCAAGAGAACTTGACTCAATATGTAGAGGGGGAGGGGGGATGGATGATTGGCCATGCGAAATTGCCCCTGAGTGTCCAAAGATCTGTAGATTCAGGAGATTAACGGAGGAAATACATGGGGCTAGGGGATAGAGTTTAGGTGGATTACTCTGTTGGAGAGTCAGTGAGAGTCGCAGGGCTGAATGGCCTCCTCCTGCACTCCAAGAATTCTATGATTTTAACTGAGCAAGGGGCAGAGATATATATACACTCTTAAATGATGTGAGGACTAATTGGTCTGGATTTCCATTCCTGAATCACTGTCCAATCACTTCATTATTTTGAAAAGCTAGAAATCGGATGTGTTAATGCTCTGCACTTTAGCAATGTCTTAGGTAACATGTAGTTCCTTGTGTTCTGTTGTCACAGTTTGTTTATTTATTGGTGTCACAAGTCAGTTTACATTAACACTGCAATGAAGCTACTGTGGAAATCCCCTAGTAGCCACACTGTGGCGCTTGTTCAGGTACACTGAGGGAAAATTTAGCACAGCCAATGCACCGTAACCTGCATATCTTTGGGACTGTGGAAGGAAATCAGAGCACCCGGAGAAAACCCACACAGACACGGGGAGAATGTGCTGACCCCACACAGGCAGTGACCCAAACCGGTAAGCGAACCCGGCTCCCCCTGCAAGGCAGCAGAGCCCCCCTTTGTTTGTTTTCAGTGCCTTGAGTTGTATTTCAGAGCTGGATCAGTGGAAGCCCAAATACTGTGATACCTTGTTCTAAACCAAGGTTTCACTTACAACTTTGGAGAGGCTCTAATCAAATTGATTACAAAAATAAAGTAGAAGTGTGCACAAGTTACCCATCCAAAGGTGTATAATCTGATGGAGACTTGGAGCAGTACTATTTTTATGTTGTACTAGACATTGTCTAGCAAAATTCCAGTCAGTAGCTATGGTTTAGTTCATATTTGTTTTATATGTCTGTGAAGCACCTAGGATATTTTATTGCATTAATGGTGCTATATAGCAGGAGAAGGTAATGGCCTAGTGGTATTATCACCAGATTATTAATCCAGAAGCTCAGATCATGTTCAGGGGGACCCAGGTTCGAAGCCCGCCACGGCAGATGGTGGAATTTGAATTTAATAAAAAATACCTGTAATTAAGAATCTACTGATGACCCGTTATCAGAAAAACCCATCTGGTTCCCTTTCGGGAAGGAAATCTGCCGTCCTTACCCCGGCCTGGCCTACATGTGGCTCCACAGCCACATAGCAATGTGGTTGACCCTCAGCTGCCCCTCCAAGGGCAACTAGGGATGGGTAATAATCGCTGGTCCAGCCAGTGATACCCTTGTCCCACGAATAAATGAAATCAGGCTGCTGTGTGGCTCAGTATCATTCATTTTCTGTTGAGGTGTGTGCGAGCGAGTTTTTAAATTTCACCCAGTGTTTTCTGGCAGCTTCTGTTTCGTGAGCAGCTGGAGATGGTTCAGAGGCACCACTGAATGGGAAGCCGTAGAGCTGCCATCTTCAGGTGGCCTGTATAAGCAGTAACAAAGGGTACTTGGCACTGTGGCTGCTGCTGCCAGCAGATATTTGAGTGACAGCATTGTTAAACAAACAGGTGCTAAACTATTGAAGCACTGCTTTTAATTTCATAGAATAGAATTCCTACAGTGCAGAAAGAAGCCATTGGGCCCATTAATCCAGGCCCTATCCACGTAACCCCATATTCACCCTGCTAACCTGATACTAAGGGGTAATTTAGTATGGTTAATCCACCCTAACCTGCGCATCTTTAGAGTGTGGGAGGAAACCTGTGGCATGGTGGCACAGTGGGTTAGCACTGCTGCCTCACTGCCAGGGACATGGGTCCGATTCCCGGCTTGGGTCACTGTCTGTGTGGAGTCTGCACGTTCTCCCCGTGTCTGCATGGGTTTCTTCCCACAGCCTGAAAGATGTGCTGCATTGACCGTGCTAAATTCTCCCTCAGTGTACCCAAACAGGTGCTGGAGTGTGGCCACTAGGGGATTTTCACAGTAACCTTGTTGCAGTGTTAATATAGGCCTACTCGTGACACTAATAAATAAACTTTGGCTGAGGGGCAATTATCCTGACCAATCAGCCTAACCTGCACAACTAAGGGAGAGGAAACCGGAGCATCTGAAGGAAACACGTGCAGACACGGGGAGAATGTACAGACTCCACACAGACAGTGAACCAAGCTGGCAATTGAACCTGGTTCCCCGACGCTGTGAAGCAGCAGTGCTGACCCACTGTGCCACTCAGTTCAGCAAGCCCATGGATGATGGATCTGATGATTTGTAATTATTGTCCCACTGTCATTTTACAAAAAAAAATTTTGGATTTCGTGTTAAAATCCTGTGGTATTTTAAATGCTTTTATACAGGAATAACTCCCACGATGGCTCAGAAATTAAACATGATGATAAAGATATTTGTCCCATTGCGTTATTTTCATTGTTCTGTTTAATCTGCAGGTTTGCAGCCAGCACAAGATAAACAGGCATCACAGAGGCACCAAGACACAGTTAATTGCAGTCCCACCAGAAGGAGAGGTCCATCAGAGAGTGCAGCTTCAGCAGGCAAGTGCTAGATTCCTGATTTTCATCATCTCCCATTCTCAAACCCAGAAAGCTGTCACAATGCCTCTCCTTGGTCAGGCACATCTGCCTTTACTGTCTCATTCGCAGCTCCTGTTTATCCCAGTGTTGGGTAAGCTCTGCTCATAATCCTAAACTATTTAGCTGTGATTTCTCTCTTTTTGGATACCTGCAGGATATGGGCATTGTTGACATTTATTATCCATTCCTAATTGTCCTGGAGAAGGTGGTGGTGATACACCTCACACAGAGTAGAACTGTGGCTCACTCAGCCACTTCAGAGGCTAGTTAAGAGCCCACCGCACTTTTCTTGGACTTCTAAATAAAAGCAAATTACTATGGATGGTGGAAATCTGAAACCGAAAGAGAAAATGCTGGAAAATCTCAGCAGGTCTGGCAGCATCTGTAAGGGGAGAGAAAAGAGCTGACGTTTCGAGCCCAGATGACACTTGTCGAAGCTTTGGCAAAGGGTTGCCAAGGCACAACGTCTCCTTACAGATGCTGCCAGACCTGTTGAGATTTTCCAGTGTTTTCTTGTTTGATCTCTTGGTCTTCTCTTTACTCGGCATCCACACCCGAGCAGTTCCTGTCCTCCCTTCTGTTTGTCAGCCAGTGTTCCGGTGCTATTAACTTTGATTTTTTATTGACTTATTATGGTAACACATATTGGAATACATTGAAAAGTTTTGTTTCTTGTGTGCTATCCAGAAAAAGCATACATAGAGTTCATAGAGTACGTAGGGGAGAAGGAAAGGAGAGGGTGCAGAATGTAGTGTTACAGTCATAGCTAGGGTGTAAAGAACGATCAACTTGATGTGAGGTAGATCCATTCAAAAGTCTGACGGCAGCAGGGAAGAAGCTTTCTTGAGTTGGTTGGTTACTGACCTCAGATTTTTGTACCTTTTTCCGGATGGAAGAAGGTGAAAGAATGTCCGGGGTGCATGCTTTTCCCCAAGGCAGTGGGAAGTGCAGGCAGAGTCGATGGATGGGAGGCTGGTTTGCGTGATGGATTGGACTACATTCATGACCTTTTGTAGTTTTTTGCAGTCTTTGGCAGAACAGGAGCCCAGACCAAGCTGTGATACATCCAGAAAGAATGCTTTCTATGTTGCATCTGTAAAAGTCGCTGAGAGTTGTAGCAGAAATGTCAAATTTCCTTATCTCCTGAGAAAGTTGGTGGGCTTTGTTTGCTATAGTGTCGGCATGGGGATACCAGGGCAGGTTGTTGGTGATCTGGACATCTAGAAACTTGAAGCTCTTGACCGTTGAATACAGGAGTTGGAATATCTTGTTGAAGTTGTACAAGACATTGATAGGGCCGCACTTGGAATACTATGTGCAATTCTGGTCACCCTATTTAGAAAGGATATTATTAAACTAGAAAGCTTTACTAAGATGTTACTGGGTTTCGATGGCTTGAGTTATAAGGAGAGGCTGGAATGACTGGGACTTTTCCCTTTGGAGCATAGGAGGCTGAGGGGTGATCTTATAGAGGTCTATACAATAATGAGGGGCACAGATCAGCTAGATAGTCAACATCTTTTCCCAAAGGTAGGGGAGTCTAAAACTAGAGGGCATAGGTTTAAGGTGAGAGGGGAGAGATACAACAGGGTCCAGAGGGGCAATTTTTTCACACGGAGGGTGGTGAGTGTCTGGAACAAGCTGCCAGAGGCAGTAGTAGAGGTGGGTACAATTTTGTCTTTTAAAAAGCATTTAGACAGTTAGATGGGTATGATGGGCATAGAAGGATATGGGCCAAATGTGGGCAATTGGGTTAGGGGTTTGAAAAACAAAAGGCGGCATGGACAAGTAGGGCCAAAGGGCCTGTTTCCATGCTGTAAACGTCTATGACTCATTTCCTCTTCCTCATCATTGATGTAGACGGAGCATGTCCTCCACTGCACTATTTCGTTAACCAATGCAAAATAAGAAGCAGGAATAGACCATATGGCCCCTTGAACCTGCTCCCCCACTCAATATGATCACGGCTGATCTTCTGTCTGCACTCCCTTATTGTCTGCACTGCCTGTTGCTCATATCCTGTGATCCCTGAGACCAAAAATCTGTCTGTCTCAGCCTTCAGTGTATCCAATAGTGGAGGATTCACAACCGTGTGGGCTAGATGATTCCAAAGATTTAGAAGTACTTCAAGTGAAACAATTTCTCCTCCTCTTAGTCCGAAATGACTGACCCCTTATCTTGAGACTTTGCCTCGATATTCTAGATTCCTCAGTCGGGGGGAATAGTCTTCCAGCATCTAGCACGTCAAACCCTTCAGCACATTGTATGTTTCAGTGAGGTCATTTCTCAATCTTTTGAACTCCAGAGAGCAAAGTCCCGATTTACTCAGCCTCGTTGTAGGACAATCTGTCCCCTCGTCCCAGCAGCCAATCCAACCTTCACTAATTGTCTCCAAGGCAAGTACATCTTGCCTTAAGTATGAAGACTAGACTATGCCCAGTACTCCAGGTATGATCTAATCTGAAGCCCCATAAGACATTGCCAAGACTTCCATATAGTACTCCAACCCCCTTCAATAAATGCTAACCTGTCATTTGCCTTTCTCAGTACTTGCTGTACCTGCATGCTAACTTTATGTCCCTCGTATGAATACAGCCAAGTCTCTCTGAATGTCATCACTTGTAAATTTATGCCTTGAAAAACAAAAGTTCTGCTTTCCCATACCTCTCAATTCCCCACAGTGTGTTCCATCTGTTGTTGCCCATTTACTTGACCTATCCCTATCTCTTTGCAGCTCCCTTATAGCCTGCATTCCCATCTAGCTTTGTATTGTCAGCAAGCTTGGATCTTTGGACAGTCCAAAGATGCGCAGGTTAGGTTGATTGGCCGTGCTAAATTGCCCCTCAGTGTCGGGGATTAACTAGGGTAAATAAGGGTTCCACAAATAATAGGGTGGTGAGAAAGGCATGTGGCACACTCGCCTTTGTTGGTCAGGGAGCAGAGGGGTCATGTTGGAGTTGTATAGAACTTTGGTGAGGCCACAGTTGGAGTATTGTGTGCAATTCTGGCCACCACATTATAGGAAGCATGTGGGTTCAGAGGAGATGCACCAGGATGCTGCCTGGGATGGAACATTTATGTTATATGGGGAGGTTGGGTCGACTTGGGTTATTTTCATTGGAACAGAGAAGACTGAGGGTGACCTGATTGAAGTGCTCAAGATTATGAGGGACACGGATTGACATGGATAAGGAGCAGCTGTTCCCCTTAGTTGAAGGATCAGTTATGAGCGAACATACGTTCAAGATGAGGGGCAGGAGATTTAGGGAGGATTTGAGGAAAAGTTTTATTTTACCCAGAGAATGGTGAGGGTCTGGAATGTGCTGCCTAGGAGGGTGGTGGAGGCAGGATGCCTCACATCCTTTAAACAGTACCTGGATGAATATTTAGCATGCCGTAACATTCAGGGCAATGGGCCAAGTGCTAGTGAGTGGCATTAGGTGGACACGTCGGGGCCTTTCATGCATCTGAGCAGACTTGGTGGGCCGAAGGGTCTCTCCTGCACTGTAGGATTCTGTGAATACGACTTGGGTGGGATTGTAGTCGGTACAGACTTGATGGGCCGAATGGCCACCTTCTGTACTGTAGGAACTCTATGATCCTATGTTACTCCTTGTCCCACTGCCCAAGTCATTCACACAGATTGTAAATTGTTGAGGCCCAAGGATTGGTTCTTGCAGAACCCCAATAATTACAGCCTCCCAACTTGAAAATGTCATGCCTATCACTACGCTGCTTCATATCTGTTTACCCAATCATCCACCCATACTAATAAACTGCCCTCAATTTCATGGGCCCTTACCTAGTCAGAATGATGGGCACTTGTTACATAACAGCCGTAATGCTGTTAAGTTGCTGAGACCCAGCCCCACTTAAATATCCATTAGACTTCATTTATTTGTCGACAGGACATTTTTCAACTTTCCATTGAATAACTGAGGTATTGAACCTGCCTGTTCACTGACGTTTCTTTGTTTAGATCAGGAATATCAGCCATCTTTCCCCAGAGCAGAATGTGAGTGGGCAGAGCCAGTAGGTGAACTTCTGTGCATTATGAGGTACCTCTATGGTAAGCAATGGAAAGCAGGATCAGTCTCTTCCTGTTCAGCAGGTTCATAGAATCACGACAGTGCAAAGGTGGCCATTCGGCCCATCAAGTCTGCACCAACAAGAATCCAACCCAGGCCCTATCCCTATAACCCATGAATTTACTCCAGCTAGTCCCCAACACTAAGGGGCAATTTAGCATGGCCAGTCCATCAGTAGATTCTAGATTTTTTTTTATTGAATTCAAATTTCTACCATCTGCTGTGGCGGGATTCGAACCCGGGTCCCCAGAACATTAGCTGAGTTTCTGGATGAATAGTCTGGTGATAATATCGTAGGCCATCAACTCCCCTGTGACAAGATCCTTGGTCACTAAGGGGCAATTTAGCACGGCCAATCCACCTAACCTGCGTATCTTTGGACTGTGGGAGGAAATCAGAGCACCTGGAGGAAACCCACGTAGACACGGGGAGAATGTGCAGACTCCGCACAGACAGTGACCCAAGCCAGGAATTAACCCGGGACCCTGGCGCTGTGAGGCAGCAGTGTTGATCTGCTTACCACCGTGCCGCGTTGCTAGGTTTTGTTTCACAGGTTGAGTTGTGGGCACGTACAGAGCAAGAAGTTGCCCCCCTGCAGGGAGATCCTTTTACTGATTGCTGGGAGCACCGTGCTTATGGAGGCCAAATGGAGCAGTTGAGCTGAAGCAATCACACACAATCTCAATTCCCATCTGTAAGCCAAGGCTGTCGATCAGATCAGACGCACTGTTTCCATTGCCTGTATTCTGTATTACATAAGGCAAACGTTTTATCTGTGGTTACATCATCTAGTTTTTGGTCTGTCGGAAGGATCTGTCTTGCTAGCTTCTTTGAGAACCTTGATAGTAACCCAAATGGGGACATCATGTCACAGGGGAGTTGATGGCCTAGTGGTATTATCGCCAGACTATTTATCCAGAAACTCAGCTGTCCTTACCCCAGTCTGGCCTACATGTGACTCTAGAGCCAAGGCAATGTGGTTGACCCTCAACTGCCCTCCAAGGACAACTAGGGGTGGGCAATAAATGTTGGCCCAGCCAGCGACGCCCATGTCCCAGGAATTAATAAAAATTAAAGTTGCCCTCCTCACTGTCACTGTAACACTGGCTTTGTAACCTCTCAATCTGACCTACCAAACCATACGCTATTCCCCTGCCGCTTCTGTGGTCTGCAGCACAAACCCAGTTAACCAGCCTGGAGGTTTACAATCTGGCCCAGCTTATAGGAGCCTCTGAGTGAGAAGCCACATGATACACTTCTCACTCTTGTATCACCTGCTTATCTCTAACAAAGAGGATCACACTGGTGGTGCCACAACCTTTCATACAGAGGTTCCCTCACTGTGGCAGTAACCACAAAACACACCTCTCACTTCTGTAACCTGCTGAATCACAGCCTCTGATAGTAGATGTTCATGATTCCCTCTTTGATGTGAAAACCGCCAAAAAAGCCTGATATATTTCCTGCAACCTGCTAAGTCCTAACTTTGTACGTGTGTTCTTTATGACCCCATCTTCATTAATAATTTGTTCACATTGTTCCAGCAAATGTGCTGCTTTTGTTAAATCAAAATGTCCCAGTTAACATGGGGGCATTTTAGAATGGTTAGTTTGCCATGTTGAGCAAGTGCAGCAGTGTGGCAGAGTGGTTAGCACTGCTGTCTCGCAGCGCCAGGGACCTGGGTTCAGTTCCGGCCTTGGGTTACTGTCTGTGCAGAGTCTGCACTTTCTTCCCCGTGTCTGCGTGGGTTTCCTCCAAGTGCTCCGGTTTCCTCCCACAGTCCAAAGATGGACTGATCGGATTAGAAGTTTGTTTATTAGTCACAAGTAAGGCTTATGTTAACACTGCAATGAAGTTACTGTGAAATTCCCCTAGTCACCACAGTCCAGCGCCTTTCGGGTCAGTGCATCTAACCAGCAAGTCTTTCAGAATGTGGGAGGAAACCGGAGCACCTGGAGGAAACCCACGCAGACACGGGGAGAACATGCAGACTCAACACAGACAGTGACCCAAGCCAGGAATCGAATCCATGTCCCTGGCGTTGAGGCAGCAGTGCTAACCACTGTGCTACCATGCTGTAAATTGACCATGATAAATTACCCCTTAGTGTCAAAGTGGATTAACAGGTAAATACGTGTGGTTATGGGGATAGGACCTGGGTGGGATTGCAGGCTTGATGGGCCGGATGGCCTCCTTCTTCACTGTAGGGTTTCTATGACTTCATAGGTGGCAGCAGTGACTCCCTGTGATTATTGCAAAATGTTCTGTAAGGAGTTGAAATGGATAAACTGCTCTAATCCCAGCAGCCTTGTGGCCAGCCACCTATATTGGAGCAGGATCTTTAGCAGGCGATTTTCACAGTAACTTCATTGCAGCGTTAGTGTAAGCCTACTTGAGACGCGAATAAAATAAAACTAAACTACATGTGTACTTCAATCAAATGTGCGACAAACGTGTTTGGAGGGAGGATGCCCGTAAGTTCGTTAGGTCATAACAAAACAATTTTTTCTCCCTCTCATTTACCATATCTTTATTTGATTTGGTTTATTGTTGTCACAAGCATTGGGATGCAGTGAAAAGTATTATTTCTTGCATGCTATACAGACAAAGCATACCATTCATAGAGAAGGAAAGGAGACAGTGCTGAATGTAGTGTTACAGTCATAGCTAGGGTGTAGAGAAAGATCAACTTAATGCAGAAGTAGGTCCATTCAAAAGTCTGACAGCAGCAGGGAAGAAGCTGTTCTCGAGTCGATTGGTACGTGACCTCAGACTTTTGTATCTTTTTCCCGATGGAAGAAGGTGGAAGAGAGAATGTCCGGGGTGCGTGGGGTCCTTAATTATACTGGCTGCTTTTCCTGAGGCAGTGGGAAGTGTAGACAGAGTCAGTGGTTGGTGAGGCTGGTTTGTGCGATGGACTGCGCTACATTCACCCCTTGCGAAAATGGTTGTGAGCCACCTTCTTGAAACACTGCAGTCCAGATGCTGTGGGTTGACCCATTTTAAATTGCAACAAGGCTGCTGGCCCTCTGTAAAGTAGGAGAGCCTATCTTTCCCTGCAGTTAAATGTTCGGAAGACAGGAACAGAAGGAGTCCGTTCAACTCCATTCATTTAGTGCTTGGCTGATCTGTATCTTGATCAACTGAGATTTGGTCTTGGAGAATAATTTCACAGCATGTGAGGGGAGAGTGGCATCATAGGATTCCAGGTGGCTGCGGTTTTTACAGTGCTGTCCTCTCGCAGCTATTCACCTATGTTACGGAATCCTCACTCTGTTTAGCTGGTTTTTCGTATATACCAGCAATGAAAATCTTCAAAATAAACTTACGGCTGCAGAACGAGAAGACAAATGGCTCTCTGGTGCAGAAGGAGGCCAGTCAGCCTGTTGAGTCTGCACCGACCGGAGTCCCACCCAGGCCACATCGCGCAGTGATTCAATCTCGGATCTCTGCTGACGTTTGTGACTGACGTGACAGTTCATGACGACACCAGAACTGCTTGCCTGAATTCCAGCCTTGTTACTCACTGGCCTCCTAACACTTGTGGTTTATAACTGTGATAATGTGAAGTCGAGAGACTCTCGTTTTGGAGGGTTGGGGGGAAGAGGAGGAAAAGGAGTTCCCTGTTGATCAGCCTCTCCTCTACACCATCCGCTGTTTCTGCTTCAATGTTGCCTGATAGTCGGCCATTGAGATTTGTATCTTGGGGAGAAGTTAAGCAAATCGGCACATATGCTCGACAGTCTGAACATACCTGGAAGCCTGCCTGAAATAAGTCAATGCAAACCTGTGATTATGGTAGTGCCAGGTTCCTGAACTGTAATTGCCTAATGATAATGTTTTAACTTATTCATTACTGAAGTGCCATCTGAGAAGTAAATATTGTTTGTGCATCTTTTCCCATAGCTCACATCCCAAAGCTGTTCTTTAAGAAAGTATTTGTATTAACTCGCCTCATTGCAGATAGGTAGCACAGCGGTTAGCACTGCTGCATCACCACAACCGGGTTCAATTCCCAGCTTGGGTCACTGTCTGTGCGGAGTCTGCATGTTCTCCCTGTGTCTGTGTGGGTTTCCTCCAGATGCTCTGGCTTCCTCCCACAGTCTGAAAGATGTGCTGATTAGGTGCTAAATTCTCCCTTGGTGTACCCAAACAGGTGCTGGAATGTGGCAATTAGGGGGATTTTCACAGTAACTTCATTGCAGTGTCAGCTTGTGACACTAATAAATAAACTTTAAAAACTTTAAAACTTTAAGGACAAGTACCAGGCTGGATTCTTGTTCCTGTTTACTTTGCATCCACTGGCAAGTTCCTGTCATCCTTCTTGATGAGGGCATCGTCAAATTGGCTTTGATGCCTTGGCCATCGGGTAGCGCGCTCCCAGTCATTTTCTGGTACCAGACACCAACCAGAGCTTCTCAGGTTTGTACCCCAGTGAGACAAAAGGTGAAAAAAGTTGAGGCCTTTGTGTATCTGGGAAGCATGGTGTTCACAGTAAAAGCAGAAAGGAGAATTTCATAAAGGTGAATTCTTGTTCTGAGGGCTTGCGTAGTTATCCTCCCAGTATTACATTGGCACAAAACACATTCATTTGTTAAAAATGGAAAGCAGATAATGCAAAGTGAAATCTGAGTAAAGTGTTTGTAGCGCCAACCCACTTGTCACATGGAAACATAGAATCCTACATTGCAGAAGGAGACCATTTGGCCCTTTGAATCTGCACTGACTTTTCGACAGAGCATCTCATCCAAGCCCGTGTATTTACCCTGGTAATTGCCCTGACCTAGTCATCTTTGGACACTAAGAGGCAATTTAGCATGGCCAATCCACCTAACCTGCACATCTTTGGACTGTGGAAGAAAACTAGAGCACCCGAAGGAAATCTACACAGACACGAGGTGCAAACTCCACACAGTCACCCAAGGCTGGAACCGAACCCGGGTCACCGCCGCTGTGAGACAGCAGTGCTAACCACTGTGCCGTCCCCATGAATACACCTTTTGGGGAGCACTGTGGCTTTATGGACAAATGCAAGTTGATACCACTGGAGAGGCGGGTGAAGAGACTAGACTAATAATGGAGAGCAAGCTGGGAGCAGGGTTAAAGAATCCAATGATCTTGTAAAGTACATGAGCTTTGGTTTTGCTGCTGATAAAATGGGTCCTTATTCTGTGGCACCCTATGCTGCAAATCCCACCCTTTCACTCCCTCTCTCACTGCTCTGAGTGTACACACTGTCAGAACTCTGATGATAGTTGTCCTTATTGGCTGACCATATTATAAATTGCTGGTGTATTATACCTGCAAAAGCTTTAACCATTCGTCACTCTACATGTCTGGGAAACACAGAAACATAGCAGATAAGAGCAGAAGGAAGCCATTCGGCTGTTCGAGCCTGCTCTGCCATTCGTGACAATTGTGGCTGATCAGCCAACTCAATAGCCTAATCCTGCTTGTTCTCCGTAACCTTTGATCCCATTCACCCCAAGTGCTATATCCAGCTGCCTCCTGAATACATTCCATGTTTTGGCATCAACTCCTTCCTGTGGGAATGAATTCCACTGGCTCACCGGGTGAAGAAATGTCTCCTGTCCTCCATCCTAAATGGTCTACCCTGAATCCTCAGACTGTGACCCCCTGGTTCTGGACTCCCCCCACCATCAGGAACATCCTCCTTGCATCTACCCTGTCTAGTCCTGTTAGAATTTTATAAGTCTCTGAGAGATTCCCCCCTCATTCATCTGAACTCCAGTGAAAACAACCCTAACCGAGTCAATCTCTCCTCATACATCGGTCCCACCGTCCCCAGAATCAGCCTGGTAAACCTTCGCTGCACTCCCTCGAGAGCAAGAACGTCCTCAGAAAAGGATACTAAAACTGAAGACAGTACTCTGGGTAAAGATATCAGAGGAATTAGTTCTCAGTCTGAAATAGTGCCTTTTTTTAATTCCAAACGAAAAGTAATCACCCCTGATTATTATAAAGTGGTAATGTTTATTCGGATATCACCAATCCGACACCCCAGCTGTGACTGTAACACTAGTACTCTCTCCTTTCCTTCTGTATGAGCGGGATGCTTTGCCTGTAGAGCACACGAGAAACAATACTTTTCACTGTAGCCCAATACATGTGACAGCAATAAATCAAATCAAACTTTTGGGGGATTCAGTCAGTGGAAGGGTCAGCAGAAGTGGAAAATTGCTGTCTGTCAGGGAGCCAGCGTGAAGCTGTGTCCTTCACTCAGTGAACACTGTTCGTTTTGTGAAGTCCCTGCAGTCTGTGCTGTCCCATCTCTGGAACCTGAGCGTTTGCAGCAGCTGCAATGCTTAAAGAAAGG
This sequence comes from Carcharhinus amblyrhynchos, assembly GCF_965287045.1. Taxonomy (NCBI): domain Eukaryota; kingdom Metazoa; phylum Chordata; class Chondrichthyes; order Carcharhiniformes; family Carcharhinidae; genus Carcharhinus; species Carcharhinus amblyrhynchos. Next base: position 165,719 of record NW_027649862.1, read on the forward strand.
GGGATTGATGTCGAGGTCCAGGTGTCCTGTGTCTGCTATCAGGAAGCAGGCTTTCTCCACACTTGTGTTACTGCAGCCCCGTCCTCCTGAACACATCCTGATTCCAAGTGTAAAATTCCAATGCACCAAATCATTTCCCTTTCACTGTGTACAGAGTTCCCGTTACAGCTTCACATGCTCTGTTTCATTCAGCAGACTTCGTTCCCAAAGTCATTCAAGCAGGATTGCACAAATTAGTTTGTCTTTTTTTCGACCTTGATAAACCTCTTAAGTTATTTATTAGTCACAAGTAAGGCTGCATTAACACTGCAATGGAGTTACTGTGAAATCCCCTAGTCGCCACACTCCAGCGCCTGTTAAGAACATAAGAAATAGGAGCAGGAGTAGGCCATCTAGCCCTTCGAGCCTGCCCTGCCATTCAATAAGATCATGGCTGATCTGTTGTGGCTCAGTTCCACTTTCCCGCCCTCTCCCCATAACCCTTAATCCCCTCTCTTATCAAGAACCCATCAACCCGCTTCTTAAAAATATTTAGCGAGGCAGCCTCCACCACTTCAACGGGCAGAGAATTCCAGAGATTCACCACCCTTTGAGTGAAGAAGTTCCTCCTCAACTCCGTTCTAAACCGCCTCCCCTTTATCTTGAGGCTGTGCCCCCTAGTCCTACTGTCTTTTTTGAGCGGGAAGAGTCTCTCCACCTCTATCCTATCCATCCCATTCATCATCTTATACGTCTCAATGAGATCTCCCCTCATTCTTCTAAACTCTTAACGAGTACAAGCCTAGTTTTTTCAGCCTCTCCTCATAGCTCAATCCCCTCAACTCCGGTATCAGCCTAGTAAACCTCCTCTGCACTCCCTCCAGGGCCAAAATATCCTTGCGCAGGTGCGGCGCCCAAAACTGCACACAGTACTCCAGCTGCGGCCTCACCAATGCCCTATACAGCTGCAGCAAGACCTCCCTACTTTTATATTCAATCCCCCTTGCTATGAAGGCCAGCATCCCATTCGCCTTCCTGACCACCTGCTGCACCTGCAAGCTGGGTTTTTGCGACTCATGCACAAGCACTGAAGGAGAATTTAGCAAGGCCAATCCACCTAACCGGTACGTTTTTTGGACTGTGGGAGGAAACCGGAGCACCCAGAGGAAACCCATGCAGACATGGGGAGAACGTGCAGACACCACAAAGACGGTGACCCAAGCCGGGAATTGAACCCGGGTTCCTGGCGCTGAGAGGCAGCAGTGCTGACCCACTCTGCCACCCAAACCTCATACTTTCAAACAAGTAATTTACCAGATTGAGGTAGTCCCAAGATGTGTGGGTTAGGTTGCTTGGCCATGCTAAATTGCCCCTTAGCGTCCTGGGATGCATAGGTTAGAGGGATTAGCAGGGAAAATATGTGGAGCTATGGGGATAGAGCCTGGTTGGGATTGCTTGTCGGTGCAGACACATAGGGGCGAATGGTCTCCTTCTACACTGTAGGGATTCTATGAAATATCGTACATCTTTTTTAAAAAAATGACAAAAAAAATGGTGTCAGTAAATATAAAAGCAAATTGCTGTGGATGCTGGACTCTGAAACCAAAAGAGAAAATGCTGGAAAATCTCAGCAAGTCTGGAAGCATCCGTAAGAAAAGAAAAGAGCTGATGTTTTGAGTCCAGATGACCTTTTCTCAAAGCTAAAAGCAAACGCTTTTGGCTTCCAAACAGTGTCAATGTTGACTTTGTATAATTCTCATACAAGTAGCAACATGCTTCACCATTCTTCAGCATTTCCTGGTCTTTGTCTGCACTGCTCCTCACTGTGCAGCCTTTGTGTGTGGGTGGATCCAGGGAAGTTACTGATCATAATTCCGAGAGAATGCATTTCGTAAGCTCAGTTCGTACTTGAAGTTGTAAAGAAGTGTGTGTGTGTGTGTGTGGAAATGGGAAGTGTTGTTGATGGTGTAAACTAGGCAAGTTCTTGCACTGGAGCAGCATATGGGAGCGGAGTTGTTCTCTCTGATTGCAGTTGCACACAGTCCATGTTTTTCCTCACGGGATTTTCTTTCTCTTTTTTGTTTGAAGGAACAGGATCAGTGTCCAGAGGTACAAAGCTAGGAAGTCCAGTGGAGGAAGCTATTGAAAATGTCATACAACGCATAACGCAAGATGGCTCACAACAAATGGCCATTGAGAAGACAATAGAAGATGTTATAGCCAGCGTGACGGTTGCTCGTCCCGACAGCCCCGTAACCCCCATCTCCGGCAAAAGCTACAGTCAGGAAAGGTGCCAGAATAAACGGGCAGAAACTCCGGTCAGCCACACCATCGCAGCACACGGCTTCCCAGAGATTAGCCACTTATCGACGGACAAACAGAATCTCATTGCTGGCCACCGACTGAAGAAAGGCCGAATAGAAGCCATTCAATGTCAGGCAAGGAGGATGTGCAATTTCGACAAAATCTTGGCCACCAAGAAGAACCTGGACCACGTCAACAAGATCCTGAAAGCAAAGAAGCTTCAGAGGCAGTCACGGACAGGTAACAACATCGTGAAACGCAAACGTGGCAGACCCAGGAAGCGGGATTTGAGCCTCTCTCAGCTCTGCGCCTCGCTGCCTCTGAAGGAAGACCAAGCGCTTCCCGAGGAGCAGAGTGAGAGCGCAGAGAAGAGCAAGCAGTCGGACACGATCATGGACGTTATCGAATCGGTGCTGCAGAGTGTGAACCAGCAGCAGTCGGAACATAGGAAGGGCGTGAAGCGGAAAAGGCACTTTGAAGATGGGTAGGTCTCTCCTGCTGTTGCTCCTTTTTCACCATTGCTGCCATATTGACCCTTTTGTTGGGGGAGTGTGGTCCATAGGCGTCAGACTCTGCAAGAGGCTCTGAGCTGGGATTTGAATCATTCTTCACCTCTCCCTTGCACACTGTAGTCCAAGATGCCCCACACTCCATTGTTTCACACTAACCGTACAACCCGCATGGAAGTCAAAGTCCAGGATAACTTCATTCCGAACCACAGCAACAAATTTCATAGTTTATTTGAAAAGGGGAAGTAACTTTGGGCGGCACGGTAGTTAGCACCGCAGCCTCACAGTGCCAGGGATCCCGGGTTCTATTCTTGACTTGGGTCACTGTGCAGAGTCTACGCCTTCCCCCCGTGTCTGCTTGGGTTTCCTCTGGGTGCTCCGGTTTCATCCCATAGCCCAAAGATGTATGGGTTAGATGGATAAACCATGCTAAATTGATGTGGACTGAGGTGGGCACAGTAAGAAGTCTCGCAACACCAAGTTAAAGTCCTACAGGTTTATTTGGAATCACAAGCTTTCGGAATGCTGCGAGTAATGGTTTGTGGTACCTGATTAAGGAACAGTGCTTCAGGAGCTCATGATTCCAAATAAACCTGTTGGACTTTAACCTGGTGTTGTGAGACTTCTTACCAGAGTTAATTGCCCCTTAGTGTCCAAAGATGTGCAGGTTAGGTGGATTGGCCATGCTAAATTGCTCCTTATTCATAGCGTCATAGAGGTTTACAGGACAACTTGTCAATGCCGCCCTTTTTTTAAAACCCTTAAGCTAATCCCAATTGCCCACATTTGGCCCATATCCCTCTATATCCATGTAACTATCTAAATGCTTTTTAAAAGACAAAATTGTACCTGCCTCTACTACTACCTCTGGCACTCACCACCCTCTGTGTGAAAAAAATTGCCCCTCTGAGCACTCTTGTATCTCTGCCCTCTCACCTTAAACCTTTGCCCTCTAGTTTTAGACTCCCCTACCTTTGGGAAAAGATATTGACTATCTAGCTCATCTGTGCCCCTCATTATTTTATAGACCTCTATAAGATCACCCCTCAGCCTCCTACGCTCCAGAGAAAAAAGTTCCAGTCTATCCAGCCTCTCTCATAACTCAAACCATCAAGTCACAGAAGAATCCTAGTAAATCTTTTCTGCACTCTTTCCAGTTTAATAAGATCCTCCTTATAATAGGGTGACCAGAGCTGTACACAGTATTCTAAGTGTGGCCTAACATTGCAATTTCTGCATTCAGTGTTCTGACCAATGAAACCAAGCATGCCGAATGCCACCTTGTGTCCAAAGATATGTAGGTTAGGTGGATTGGCCATGGTTAAAGTGTGGGGTTATGGGCCTAGGTACTCTGTCAGAGAGTTGATGAGGCTCGATGGGCCATTTGGTTTCTTCTGCACTTTAGGGATTCCAGTCGATGATGAGCTTTCATCCTCCTGTCTTGCCAAATGGAGGGTGGAATTGTTTGGGTCCATCGATCTCATGAATGCTTCGTCTGCAGGGAAGTCTGGTTATGGTTTCCTGGATGGGTTGCTCTGCCTATAGTGGACCCTCCCTCTATTAGCCTGACAAAGAGCCGGCACCTCTTACCAATACTGGGCAGGCAAGTTGAAAAATGTCAGCCCTGGCTTGGATGTAAAATCCAGACAAGTTCTCGAAGAGCGATTTGCTCAGCAGGCTGCTTTTAGAGCTACAAGTGTGGGCTGGGCATTAGCCCAGGAATGTCTGGCTTGCAGCCCCTGGAGCTCTGGCAGTCTGTCCTCCTTCAGTAAACTTAGTCCCCTTCATATTCAACTTCAAGTTGATGTGTGGGGAAAGCTGCCCTTGGCATTGTTGCTTCATTGATGGCGAACTCAGAAAATCTGTTAGTATTTACAATCTGAGTGATCTGAAAACTAAAACCAATTTGAATTTAAACTTTATTGGTGCCCAGTGACGCTCCAGATTGGCAGTCCCCGTGCCCCAGATCCTTTTCAAAACCCAGCAGTTTCAGAGCTCAAAAGGCAAATGACCGGTTATCCTGAGGCTGTTTGGGGAAACTGGGTGACACAGTGGTTAACTCTGCTGCCTCACAGCGCCAGGGACCCGGGTTCGATTTGGAGCTTGGGTCACTGCATGTTCTTACCCTGTTTGAGTGGGTTTCCTCCGGGTGCTCCAGTTTCCCCCCTCTGTCCAAAAGACCTGCAGGTTAGGGTGCATTCACCATGCTAAATTCTCCTTCAGTGTTACCTAAACGTGCACTGGAGTGTGGCGACTAGAGGATTTTCACAGTAACTTCATTGCAGTGTTAATGTAAGCCTACTTGTGACACTAATCGATAATAATTGCTGCTTCGGTGCATGAGAAGTGTAAGCATTTTAATGTTGCACAGGGTGTGAACACGGTCATGGTATTAAACTACCACTACCCTTTTTGCCCTCCCTCACTGCGATAGTTCCCCCGAGTTGTCTTCAGAAGCAGTTGTCCCATCCAAGGCCGCTGGGAAGACAGTATCGATGGATCCCGTGACCCCACATCCGCAACCACCCATCCAGAGGGAAAAGAAAGCCCCTCGCCCTCCAAAGAAAAAATCCCAGAAAGCAGGATTATACTCTGACGTCTACAAGATTCCCGAGTGAGTAAACTGTGAGAAATATTACCATCATCGTGCGCAGCTTTTTCAACCCCCCCAAAAAAAATGTTTTTTAAAGTTGCATTGGGTCTGAAAACTCAAACCCAGATTCTCCGCGAGAAAGTCGATGATGAATTTGTCAGTGTCAACACAGGAGAGTTATTGCTGGCTCGGGGCAGCACGGTAGCACAGTGGGTTAGCACTGCTGCCTCACAGCCTTCAGTTCCCAGCTTGGGTTACTGTCTGTGTGGAGTCTGCACATTCTCCTTGTGTCTGTGTGGGTTTCCTCTGAGTGCTCTGGTTTCCTCCCACAGTCCAAAGATGTGCGGGTTAGGTGGATTGGCCATGCTAAATTGTCCCTTAATGCCAGGGGATTAGCAGGGTAAATGTGTGGCGTTACGGGAATAGGGCCTGGGTGGGATCGTTGTTGGTGTAGACTCGATGGGCTGAATGGCCTCCTACACAAGGGATTCTATGAATAAAATTACAAACAGACTGGAATGCACAGGAGAACCTTCAGCTGAAAGGTGATCTGTTTTTAGATTGTGGGTAACATTGAGTGGGGGAATCCTTCACTAGGACTCGATCATTATAAAAGTTCTTTTTCTGAATCGTGCATCTGTTTTGTTTTTTTAACCAGTCCAATTATTGTCAGGCCTGCTGGGGATTTTCATGCTTTCATTACTTCTCATTGGAGTTTTTTCTCTCTCCCTCCCTGGCTGGAATATGAAACACTTCCTTCACTGGCAGTGGCCCTGCTTGCTTAACCGTGTGTGTGTGTGTGTGTGTGTGTGTGGGGTGGGGGGCATCAAGTTTTGTATTTAGAGCTTGCTGCTGATCTCACCACCTACCTATTTGTCGAGTGAGACAGTATTAAGCGGTTAAACAGCCTGCTCCAACCCAGGGTCTGACAGCTGCACCCAGCCACTTAGGGGGTACGTGAGAACAGGCTCAACGTAAAAGTGCCTGTGATCTTGACACTGATTTGTTTACTTGACTTTTTGAGTGAAAAAGTCTCCCCCGCCGAGGAGCCCCTTGTGGAGGACTGTGAATCGAAACCAAACAGTATTTTGCTCTGGTGAGCAGTCGCTGTGCTGCTTGACCTCACCAAGACTGTTGATTTTGCACACCGGGCGGGTTTTTCTTTCCTCTGTCTTCCCCCCCAGCTTTAGGCCAGGGTTCAGATAAAACTTTTTCAGCACTAGTCGGAGATTGTTTCCTGTTGCTGCCGCTGCTCCTTCTCGGAAACAGAAGCGCCTGGGGCTGTGCTGCAATACTTCAATCCTGGTGGTAGCAGATTTTCCGGGCCAGTTACAGCCTGGGAGTCACTGCTTCCAGGTTGCAGGTGGTCCGTTATCAGTTAGGCTGTGTGCAATTCACCTCTGTTCCCATCTATTAAAACCCTGCAGGATCCAATCTGAGTGATTCCTGGGATGTGGGACAGAAACACCCCACCCAATCCTTGCTGCCCGAACACTGCGATATGTTCACCTTCAGTAAGGAGAGGATAAAAGGCCAGCTTGTTACCAAACACACACTATAAAATGTATGCCCTTGGCGTATTTACTCAGGCTGTCCCACCACAGCAACGCTGACCTTGTCCACACAGAGCTAGGTTGGAATAAGGGACCAACCCGTTCTCTCCACTTTTTAGATTTTCTCTGTGAAATAGTGCCGGCAGCTTTTCCGCCGTGTCTGAAGTGGGATTCGATCGTCATTTTGATTTCCCCATACTGCAGGTTCAGAGCTGGCACGGATCAGTGCTGCTCAGCGAAAAGCTTTGACTCCATCACCACCAGGGGATGCCATTGATTCTATTCTGGGCAGGGTGACGTTGTTCCTGGCAGGCCACACTGTGCACCAGCGCTCCCGATTCTGAACAGTGAATTTGGCCTATACTTGGTACACTCCTCTACAATGTTAGACAATCAAGCTTACGGATTATAGGCTGACTGCAGTTACCGGTCACCCTTCCCAAAATAGAACACCTTCAGTGTGGAAGCAACAGCATTCTCGCAGCCTCTGTGTCTTTGCCTGTCTTTCTCTCTCTCTCTCTCTTCCCATCCCCCTCCCGGTGGGACTAAGAATGCACAGTTTAAAGAAAACATGACTACCCAGCAGCACTGGCTTCAAGGCTAAAGCTTTCCTTCTGAGAAGGGCATTTGTATTACGATCCCCTCAGACTTGCGAGCCTCCACAAAGCTTGATGTATCATAATCCCTTGGGAATTTGGTCCCTGGTGCTTGGGCAAGATGGGCAGCTATGTTGAGGGCAGTAATGTCTCAGCAAGGTCAGTGAGCTGCTGTTGAAAGCAGCAGTTTTTAATGGGTGTGGGATGAAGGATGAGTGACGGCCGGAACATTGGGAGCGGTCCCTCAGTTTCATTTTGGTTTCGGGTGAAGTCAGGCTTCTTTGACAATGCAGCACATGCTCAGCGGTGCCCTAAAGCTGGTCAGAATTGTGTTCCATGTTTCAGAGTCGAGTTTGAGCTTGCAGCTCTGCGACTGACTGACACTTCAGCTAAGCTAAGCTGACCACTTTATCATCTTGAGATTAGGCTGTCTTCTGTTGTTACTTTGCTTCTGATATTCAAGAGTAAAAGAAGAGGGTTGTTTGTGATCTTACCCTGGCCTTGGTTGTTGTTAGCATGTTTTGTAAATGCTGCAAAATATAAATTACTGAATGAGTTGGTAGCATCCAGTGATAAACACCAAGCAATATTTCTATTTGAGACTTCATATTCAGGTTGAGAGTAGATGTTTTCTGTTGTGTTACCTGTCCCTGGTGTTCAGGTTGAGAGTAGATGCTTTCTGTTGTGTTCCCTGTCCCTGGTGTTCAGGTTGGGAGTAGATGCTTTCTGTTGTGTTCCCTGTCCCTGGTGTTCAGGTTGAGAGTAGATGCTTTCTGTTGTGTTCCCTGGGCCCTGGTGTTCAGGTTGGGAGTAGATGCTTTCTGTTGTGTTACCTGTCCCTGGTGTTCAGGTTGGGCGTAGATGCTTTCTGTTGTGTTTCCTGGGCCTTGGTGTTCAGGTTGGGAGTAGATGCTTTCTGTTGTGTTCCCTGTCCCTGCTGTTCAGGTTGGGAGTAGATGCTTTCTGTTGTGTTCCCTGGGCCCTGGTGTTCAGGTTGGGAGTAGATGCTTTCTGTTGTGTTCCCTGGGCCCTGGTGTTCAGGTTGGGAGTAGATGCTTTCTGTTGTGTTCCCTGTCCCTGGTGTTCAGGTTGGGAGTAGATGCTTTCTGTTGTGTTCCCTGTCCCTGGTGTTCAGGTTGGGAGTAGATGCTTTCTGTTGTGTTCCCTGGGCCCTGGTGTTCAGGTTGGGAGTAGATGCTTTCTGTTGTGTTACCTGTCCCTGGTGTTCAGGTTGGGCGTAGATGCTTTCTGTTGTGTTTCCTGGGCCCTGGTGTTCAGGTTGGGAGTAGATGCTTTCTGTTGTGTTCCCTGGGCCCTGGTGTTCAGGTTGGGAGTAGATGCTTTCTGTTGTGTTCCCTGTCCCTGGTGTTCAGGTTGGGAGTAGGTGCTTTCTGTTGTGTTCCCTGTCCCTGGTGTTCAGGTTAGGAGTTGATGCTTTCTGTTGTGTTACCTGTCCCTGGTGTTCAGGTTGGGAGTAGGTGCTTTCTGTTGTGTGCCCTGTCCCTGGTGTTCAGGTTGGAAGTAGATGCTTTCTGTTGTACTCCCTGGACTCTGATCCTTGCTTTGGTTGCTGTGAGGAAAGAGTCACTCAGAACACAGTATGTCAAAACTGTCATAAGCTTAGCACATTTCCAGTTTACAATAATTCATCTATGTTGTGCTTGTGCCATCGTTAAAAATTTTGGGATGTTGCTGTGATGGAATTGCCCTGCTTCACACTTTGGAGAGGTTCCAGCTCACAGCCAGAGCTACCTTTGGGTGGCTGGGTGGGGAGGTCGGGAGGTGGGGTGGTGGTAGAGAGGGAAAGCCTGATGGAAGAACCGAAGACAGGTGAACCTATGTCCTGTGACTCACCTAGTGACCAGAGTAAAATGTACTTTGGCAAAGGAGTGGCAACAGCATACCCACTTGCCCCTTCCTGGGACAAGATATTAAGATAACAGAGAATTTCTGAAAGTGGGTGAAGGAATGAGCTTCGCACTCAGAGAGTTGTCTGTTTTATTTGGAAATGGTGTGAGATCACAGCTTCCGATCCAAGTTGATGATTTTTCTGTGTCACAATGCTTGTTTCTTTAATCATATTGCCAAGAGGTTTGTAGACCGTGTGCAGAGACATGTAAAGTTGTCACATAAATGGCTTTGTTCTCTTGACAAAGTGCCCGTGGCTGCACTGTGATTGTAACTCATGGCTTCAGATCCATCGCTGTGGGAAGCTTCTGTCCTTTCCCTGCTTCCTTTCTCCTTCATTCTAACACCTGCAGCATATCCCAATGTCGAGAGTGAATTAGCTAGCTAACAGAATATACCTGCAGCATGTGACAACGTAGAGACAGAATTAACTAACTGACAGGATATACCTGTTAGTTACATATTACAGAGAAGGAAGTGCTGGAAGTCTTAAAGCGCATCAAGGTAGATAAATCTCTGGGACCTGATAAAGTGTATCCCAGGACATTGTGGGAGGCTAGGGAGGAAATTGCAGGTCCCTAGCAGACACATTTGAATCACCGAAAGTCACAGGTGAGGTGCCTAAAAATTGGAGGGTGGCAAATGTTGTGCCTTTGTTCAAGAAGGGCTACAAGGAAAAGCCTGGGAACTATAGGCCAGTGAGCCTCATATCTGTAGTGGGTACATTGTTGGAAGGTGTTTTGAGAGACAGGATCTTCAGGTATTTAGAGATGCACGGACTGATTAGGAACAGTCAGCATGGGTTTGTGAGTGGAAAATCATGTCTCACAAATTTGATTGCGCTTTTTGAAGCGGTAACCAAGAAGAACGATGAGGGCAGTGCAGTTGATGTTGTCTACGTGGACTTTAGCAAGGGCTTTGATAAGGTACCACATGGTACGTTGTTGCATAAGGTTAAATCTCATGGATCCAGGGTGAGGTAGCTAAATGGGTATGAGATTGATTTGATGACGAAAGCCAGAGGGTGACTGTAGAGAGTTTTTCAAACTGAAAGCCTGTGACCAGCAGTGTGCCCACTGTTATTTGTCATTTATTTTACTGATTTGGATGAGAATTTAATAGACATGGTTCGTAAGTTTGCAGATGACATGAAGATTTGGTGTCATTGTGCACAGTGAAGAAGGTTATCTCCAGTTGCAATGGAATCTTGATCAAGTGGCCAGTAGGCTGGCGAATGGTAAATGGAGTTTAGTTTAGATAAATATGAGTTGATGCATTTTGATAGATTGAACCAGGGCAGGACTTAGTTAATGATAGGGCATTGGGGACAGTTACAGCAGAAGAGATCTAGGGTACATGTTCATAGCTCTTTGAAAGTGGAGTTACAGGTGGACAGAATGGTGAAAAGGGCATTTGGCATGCTTCGTGTCATTGGCCAGAACATTGAATACAGGGGTTGGGACATCTTGTTGAAGTTGTACAAGACATTGGTAAGGCCACACTTGGAATACTGTGTACAGTTCTGGTCACCCTATTATAGAAAGGATATTATTTTAAAAAAAGAGAGTGCAGAAAAGATTTACTAGGATGCTACCAGGACTTGATGGATTGAGTTATAAGGAGAGGCTGGATAGACTGGGAATTTTTTCTCTGGAGTGTAGAAGGCTGAGGGGCGATCTTATAAAGATCTATAAAATAATTAAGGGCACAGATCAGCTAGATAGTCAATATCTTTTCCCAAAGGCTGGGGAGTCTAAAACTAGAAGTTTAAGATGAGAGTGGAGAGATACAAAAGTCTAGAGGGGCATTTTTTTCACACAGTGGGTCGTGTGTGTCTGGAAGTAGCTGCCAGAGGTAGTCATAGAGGTGGGTACAATTTTATCTTTTAAAAAGCATTTAGACAGTTACTTGAGGAAGATGGGTACAGAGGGATGTGCGCCAAATTCAGGCAATTGGGACTAACTTAGGGGTTTAAAAAGGAGGGTGGCATGGACAAGTTGGGCCAAAGAGCCTGTTTCCATGCTGTAAACCTCTATGACTCTAAGTAGTCTCACAGCACTAAGCTAAAGTCCAACAGGTTTATTTCACAGCACAAGCTTTTGAAGCGCCACTCCTTCATCAGGTGAGTGCCTGAAGGCTACCAAATAAACCCGTTGGACTTTAATCTGGTGTTGTGGGAGTACTTACTGTGTCCACCTCAGTCCAATGCTGGCATCTCCACATCGTGACTCTGTTAAGAGTCCAGATACATGGGTCATTTCAGGTTTGCAAACTAACTGGTGGTTCGGTGCTGCTGTTGCAGCTGTTTCTAGTCTTTAGTGATCTGAATGAGGACACATGGTGTATCTCGGCCTAATTTGCTGAAGATAAGAATATAAGTTGTGAGGAGGACTGAGTCAGCAAAGAGTTACGGGTAGGTAAGTGAATGGGCACAGGTTCGATAGGTGAAGCATCATGTGGGAAAATGTGAGACTGCTGATTTTGACTGCAAGAATTGTCAAGCAGTCTGAGATCTAGGAGTGGGAGTGGACCATTCAGCCTGCTACTCCATTCCATACAATCATAGTGATCTCATCTCAACCTCAACTCCACTTTCCTGTCTCTTCATAAACCTTCAACTCACTACTGATTACTCTGTATCTAACCCCGCGCTGTACCTGTTCTGGGAGTGTTTGATGGGGGGGACAGTGTAGAGAGTGCTTTACTGTGTATCTAACCCCGTGCTGTACCTGTCCTGGGAGTGTTTGATGGGGGGACAGTGTAGAGGGAGCTTTACTCTGTATCTAACCCCGTGCTGTACCTGTCCTGGGAGTGTTTGATGGGGGACAGTGTAGAGGGAGCTTTACTCTGTATCTAACCCCGTGCTGTACCTGTCCTGGGAGTGTTTGATGGGGGACAGTGTAGAGGGAGCTTTACTCTGTATCTAACCCCATGCTGTACCTGTCCTGGGAGTGTTTGATGGGGGACAGTGTAGAGGGAGCTTTACTCTGTATCTAACCCCGTGCTGTACCTGTCCTGGGAGTGTTTGATGGGGGGACAGTGTAGAGGGAGCTTTACTCTGTATCTAACCCCGTGCTGTACCTGTCCTGGGAGTCTGTGCCTGACTGAGAATATATTTCTTTCCCCGGTAGTAAAATGTTTAATCTTGATGAGTACATTTTTCCTCAATGTTTTGGGCTTGGCGTGATATAGACATTAACATTCTGGAGTCAGTGTGATATATATTATTTTCGGCTTGGTGTGCATGCAGAGGAGAGAAAAGAAATAAAATGTTAGTTTGGACTAGAATTACTGTCCACTTGCTTATTATCTTTGCAGCTTATTGGTAAAAGATTGGTAGTAAATTGATTTATGTATTTTGTAAAATTATACACTGACAGTGAAATAAATAAGAAATTGGATTTCAGGCCTGTTCCCTTTCATCTAAGCGAGACCACGACGGATGAAAGAGCCACAAAATATACAAGTGCTGAAGTAACGTCAATACTAAAATCACTTGTGTTATTGCACCGTACGGTGATAACACTGCCATGTGAACGTACTGCGATCAGAAACCTGTACCAAATAAACGCAAAATATTGCAGATGTTCAAATCTGAAAAAGGAACAGAGAATTTCAGCAGGTTTTTGTTCTTTAGATGGATACGGTCCCCAGGAGGGTAGGGGGTTTTAGTTCAGTCGGACAGCATGGTTGGTGCAGGCTTGGAGGGCTGAAGGGTCTGTTCCTGTGCTGTAATTTTCTTTGTTTGTCTGACCACGTCTGTGGAGAGAGAATAGAGCCAATGTTTCCAGTCAGTATAAATCTTGTCCTATTCTCCTCGTCTCCAGTTCTGACGGAGGGTCAGCCAGACTTGAATCGTTGGCTCTATTCTCTCTGCACTGGAGCTCTCAGACTCGCTGAGATTTTCTAGAATATTCTGTTTTTGTTGTTGAACCTGTACTGAATGCTATTGACACACAGGCTGGTTTTCTGAAGGTCGAAGTTGCTGTGGTTGTAGTTGCCCATCTGAAGCTTGCTTTTCTGATCTTAATGCTGTTCTGCTCTTCCTAGCCCAAAGAGTCGCCTGATTCTGGTGAAGAAGGAGAAGCTGGAGTACATTCCCGGAGAACATGACTATGGCCTCTTCCCAGCTCCGATCCACGTTGGTGAGTCATGCCTTGCACTGTACCGTCTTCGCCAAAGTGGACAAGTTCACCTTTTCCACAGTATATTCCACCTGACAATTTTTTTGCCTCTTCAACCTATCCATATCCCTTTACAGACTTTTTCTATCTCCCCTTCAATGCTTTCTTTGTCATCAGCAAAGTTTTGGGAGTGTTTTAGAGACCACGAAAGGTCAGTGAAGAGGAAATTATGGTTGCAAGGTGACAGGGACTGGGAGCTGAATGTCCAGGGGTATCAAGTGTTTAGGAAGGATAGGTGGGAGGAAAAAGGGGGAGGGGTAGCTCTGCTGATTAAGGATAGTATCAGAGTGGTAGTAAGGGAAGATATAGGCTCCAAAGAGCAGAACGTGGAATCGTTGTGGGTGGAGATAAGGAACAGCAAGGGGAGGAAGACGCTGGTGGGTGTGGTCTTTAGGCCCCCAAATAATAACTTGGAGGTGGGGCGGGCTATAAACACACAAATAAATGATGCGTGCAGAAATGGAACGGTGATAATTATGGGGGATTTCAATCTACATATTGATTGGTTGACCCATGTTGGACGCGGTGGGCTTGAGGAAGAGTTCTTGGAATGCTGCCGGGATAGTTTCCTTGAACAGTGTGTGATGGAACCGACGAGGGAGCAAGCTGTCTTGAATCTGGCGTTATGTAACGCAGGTAGAATTAGGGACCTTGTTGTGAGGGATCCTCTTGGGAAGAGCGATCATTGTATGGTTGAGTTTTTGATGCAGATGGAGGATGAGAAAGTAGGATCCCGGACCTGTGTCCTCTGTTTGAACAGAGGGGAGTACGATAGGATGAGAGAGGAATTGGCAAATGTAGATTGGGGGCGCAGATTGGTCGGTAGGACTGCTGAGGAACAGTGGAGGATCTTTAAGGAGATCTTTTTCGGTGCTCAGCAGAAATTTATTCTGATGGTAAAGAAGGATCGTAGGAGAAGGGATAATCAGCCGTAGTTAACAAAGGAAATAAAGGAGAGTATTAAATTAAAAGCTGGTGTGTTTAGAGTGGCTAAAAGTATTGGGCGAGGAGAGGATTGGGAGAGGTTTAAAAATCAACAAAGAAAGATGAAGAAGATGATAAAGAAAGGAAGGATAGACTATGAAGCTAAACTAGCACTAAATATAAAAAAGGATAGTAAGAGTTTTTATAAATGTATAGAGAGGAGGAGGCTGGTTAGGGTGAATGTTGGACCCTTGGAGGATGAGAGGGGGGGATTTAGTGGTGAGGGATGAGGAACTGGCTGAGGCCTTAAATAAGTTTTTTGCCTCGGTCTTCACGGAGGAGGACGCGAATAGTTTGCCGGGTATTAAAGATAGAAGGATGGTAGGAGTTGAGAACCTGAATACGATCATTGTCACTAGAGAGGTAGTGCTCGATCGACTAGTGGGACTGATGGTGGACAAGTCCCCAGGACCGGATGGAATGCATCCCAGGGTTCTGAAGGAAATGACAGAGGTGATTGTAGATGCCTTAGTGATTATTTTCCAAACCTCGCTGGATTCCGGGGAAGTGCCGGAAGATTGGAAAGCGGCTAATGTTACGCCGCTGTTTAAAAAGTGTAGCAGGCAAAAGGCAGGGAATTATAGGCCGGTTAGTTTAACGTCTGTTGTAGGAAAAATGCTTGAATCCGTCATCAGAGAAGAAATAGCGAGGCACCTTGAGAAGAATTGTTTGATAGAGCAGACGCAGCACGGATTCGTTAAGGGGAAGTCGTGTCTGACAAATTTATTGGAATTCTATGAGGATATGACGAGTGCGGTAGACAGAGGGGAAACCAGTGGATGTGGTGTTTCTCAATTTTCAGAAGGCGTTTGATAAGGTGCCGCACAAAAGGTTGCTACAGAAGGTTAGGGGGCATGGAGTTGGGGGTAAGGTGTTAGCGTGGATAGGGGATTGGCTGTCAAATAGGAGGCAGAGAGTAGGTGTCAATGGGTGCTATTCGGATTGGCGGTTGGTGACTAGTGGATTGCCCCAGGGATCGGTGCTGGGGCCTCAGCTATTTCCCATTTATATAGATGATCTGGAGAAGGGAGCTGAGTGTAGGGTGTCGAAATTTGCTGATGACACAAAGGTATGTGGAAAAGCAAATTGTGCGGAGGGTGTAGAAAGTCTGCAGAGGGATCTAGATAGGCTGAGCGAGTGGGTGAGGACCTGCAGATGGAGTACAATGTTAGCAAGTATGAGGTTATCCACTTTGGCAGAAATAATAGTAGGAGGGACTACTATTTAAAGGGTGAAAAGCTGCAGCATGCTACGGTGCAGAGGGACCTGGGGGTCCTTGTGCATGAGTCGCAAAAACCCAGCCTGCAGGTGCAGCAGGTGATCAGGAAGGCAAATGGGATGCTGGCCTTTATAGCGAGGGGGATTGAATATAAAAGTAGGGAGGTCTTGCTGCAACTGTACAGGGCACTGGTGAAGCTGCAGCTGGAATACTGTGTGCAGTTTTGGTCACCGCACTTGCGCAAGGATATTTTGGCCTTGGAGGGAGTGCAGAGAAGGTTCACTAGGCTGATACCAGAGTTGAGAGGGTTGAACTATGAAGAGAGACTGAATAGACTGGGCTTGTACTCGTTGGAGTTTAGAAGGATGAGGGGGGATCTTATAGAGACGCATAAGATGATGAAGGGGATGGATAGGGTTGAGGTAGAGAGATTCTTCCTGCTCAGAAAGGACAGCAGGACTAGAGGGCACAGCCTCAAGATAAGGGGGGGTGCAGTTTAAAACGGAGATGAGGAGGAACTTCTTCACTCAAAGGGTGATGAATCTCTGGAATTCTCTGCCCATTGAAGTGGTGGAAGCTACCTCGCTAAATATATTTAAGTCACGGGTAGATAGGTTTTTGGTCGGCAAGGGAATTAAGGGTTATGGGGAGAAAGCGAGAAAGTGGAACTGAGCCACTTCAGATCAGCCATGATCTTATTGAATGGTGGGGCAGGCTCTAAGGGCTAGATGGCCTCCTCCTGCTCCTATTTCTTATGTTCTTATAAATTAGAATAGGAGAGTAAAGTAGCCAGGAATACTGAAAGAAAGTGTAAGATCTTTTGGAAGTATATGAAAAGGAAGAGAGTAGCTAAAGTAAATATTGGTTTCTTAGCCCTGATTTTCTAACATTCCTTGGATTTGGAAGGGATCCTGTTGGATTGGAAATTAGAAATGTTATACTGCTTATAATGCTACCAAAGATGTGCAGGTTAGGGGGATTGGCCATGCTAAATTACCCCTTAGTGTCTAAAGATGTGCGGGTTAGGGGGATTGGCCATGCTAAATTGCCCCTTAGTGTTCAAAAATGTGTGGGTTAGGTGGATTGGCCCTGCTAAATTGCCCAGAGTATCCTGGGATGTGTGGGGTTTGGTTGGGATTGTTGTCGGTGCAGGCTCAATGGGTCAAATGGTCTCCTGCACTGTTGCGGTTCTATACTTTTCAAGAAAGAAAAGCAAGAAAGCAGTGAACAACAGGCCAGTTAGCCTGACATCAGTTGTTGGGAGAAATGTCGGAATCTGTTAAAAGGAAGTCTTAATGATGCAGTTAGAAAAGCAGAGTATGATTAGAACAAGACAACTTGGTTTTACTGAAGGGCAATCCTGTTTGACAGATTTATTTGAGTTTTTTTTTGAGGATGTAACTCGTAGAGTAGATGTAGCATACGTGGATTTCCAAAAGACGTTGGCTGAAGTGTCTCAAAAGGTTAACAAACAAGATGAGGGCTCATGGAACTGAGGGTGATACTTTAATATGGATAGAGGATTGGTTAATGGATAGAAAACAGAGTGGGCATAAATGAGTTTTTTTTTTCAAGTTGACAAACAGACAGTGAATAATGGAGTGCTGCAACGGTCAGTGCTGGGCCCTCAGCTATTCACATCCATTTGAACAGTTTAGCTGAAGAGGCAGAGAGTAATTGCTGACGATACCAAGCTAGGTGGGAAGTTACGCTGCAGGGAGGACATAGGGAGGCTGCAAAGAGATATAGACAGATTAAATGAGTAGACAGCAAGGTGGCAGATGGAGTTTAATGCAGGGGAAATGTGAACTTGTTCGCTTTGTAATGAATAGAAAAGCAAAATATTTTTAAATAGTGTGAAACTTAAGTGTTGATGCTCAAAAGAGACTTGGGTTGCTTGTACAAGGAATGCAGAAAGTTGGTGTGTAGGTGGAGGAAGCAATTAGCCAAATCACATGTTGGCCTTTGTTACAAGGAGATTGGAGTACATGAATGAAGAAATCTTGCCCCAGTTGCACAGGTCTTGCTGAGAAAATATCTGGAATATTGTGTGTAGTGCTGTCTGAAGAAAGGATCTACTTGCTATTGACGTGAACCAACAAAAGTTCACCAGATTAGTCCCAGGGATGAGGGGTTGCCCTGTGATGGGAGGCTGAGTAAATTGGGCTTCTGTTCCCTGGAATTACGGGGAACGAGGGGCGATCTCATTGAAATGTGGAAAATTCTGAAGGGATTTGATGGGGTGAACACAGAGATTGTTTCTGCATTTAGGGAAAACTGAAACATAGAGGGCATAGCCTCAGAATAAAGGGGGGGACATAGTCTCGGGGTGAGGGGGGCCCACGCTCTCGGGGTAAAGGCACGGGGCTACAGTCTCAAGATAAGGAAGCAGGGAGGCACTCATTTAGGACTGAAATCATTTCATTCAAAGGGTTTGGAATTCTCCCCCCTCCCCCCAACCCAGAGGGTGGTAGATGTTCCAGCATTGAACACAGCTGGGGAGTAGACAGATATTTGGTGTATCTTGGATGTGGGGAGCGGCTGGGAAATTGGAGCCTGTTGTAACCTGGGCTCAGATTGAATGGCAGAGCAAGCTCGATGGGACATGTGGTCTCCTCTTTTCTCCCGCTGTTGTGTTACTTTGGGGAACTTCCAATTATCGTTGTGTGAAACCTGAATGATTAAAGCACATCCCCAGCTCCCTGAAAACACAATCAATGCTTCTCCATGAAACTAGCCACCTTAAAGATGCAGGGATACCATGACTGTGCTGAGGACTGCCAGGGCCTGTTATACCTGTGAGCTGAGCAGCTAGTCACATTGACAGTGTTGGAGAGGGTTCTAGTCTTCCCAGCCGAGGCAGCGCACAAAAGATTATATCGTTACCAAAGACAGCATTTGTTATCCCGGACATTGCTGCTGTTGTGCTGGGTCGCTGCCAGATGATGTAATCACAGCTGCGTAGGGTGGATCAAGGCTGTAACCGTTCAGCTCACACTTACTGCATGGCATGCCTGAACTCAAAATATGTGAACGGCTGATTAGTGGGATTCTCTGAGCCTTGCAGCTGAGCAGTGATCAAACCCCAGTATTAGACAAGAGACTTTCAGTCATTGAATTTGTCTTTAGTTGGAGAGGAAGGTGCATTTACCTGAGGTTGACGTCTCTGTAGGCTGGCCCTCAATCGCCCAGCTAGTGCTGAGAGTGCCATGCGTGGTGGGTGGGTGACACACACACACACACACACACACACACACACACACACACAACCCACCCCAGGGCAGAGCATGCTCCTATGTCAAAGGCAGCACCTTTCCCGGGAGCTCCAGATAACACCAAGTATCAGACAGTCATAGAGGTTTACAGCATGGAAACAGGCCCTTTGGCCCAACTTGTCCATGCCACCTTTGTTTTAAACCCCTAAACTAATTCACTTTGCCCACATTTGGCCCATGTCCCTCTATACCCATCGTACCCATGTAACTGTCTAAATGCTTTTTGAAGGACAAACTTGTACCCGTTGCTTCTATTGCTTCTGGCAGCTCATTCCAGATACTCACCACCAGAGCAACACTTCCATTGATATTACATGCCCACAAAATAGAAGCATACATCGAAACATAGAACACAGGAGCAGGAGGAGGCCATTCAGCCCTTCTAGCCTGCTCTGCCATTCAATACAATCATGGCTGATCATCCAACTCAATAGCCTAATCCTGCTTTCTCCCCATAACTTTTGATCCTGTTCACCCCCAGTGCGATATCCAGCCACCTCTTGAATACGTTCAATGTTTTGGCATCAACTATTTCCTTGGTAATGAATTCCACTGGCTCACCGGCTGAAGAAATGTCTCCTCACCTCCGTCCTAAATGGTCTACCCTGAATCCTAAGACTGTGACCCCCTGGTTCTGGACTCACCCCACCATCGGGAACATCCTCCCCGCATCCACCCTGTCTAGTCCTGTTAGAATTGTATAAGTCTCTGAGATCCCCCCTCATTCGTCTGAACTCCAGCGAAAACAGTCCTAACCTGGTCAGCTTTTCCTCAGTGATAGGCTTGCTCATGTTGGGGATGTTGACCGTGAGATGCGCGTGTCAGTAATCGGCAGAAAGAATACAGTGCAGCAGGGAGAGAAAGAGGGAGGGCAACAGAGCAATTAGACAGGAGCTTTCAACCTAGTGGGCAGCACAGTGGCACAGTGGTTAGCACTGCTACTTCACAGTGCCAAGGACCTGGGTTCGACTGCTGGCATGGGTCGCTGTCTGTGCAATCTGCACATTCTCCCTGTGTCTGCGTGGGTTTCATCCAGGTGCTTAGGTTTCCTCCCACAGTCTGAAAGACGTGCTGGTTAGGGTGCATTGACCCACATGGGTCCTGGAGTGTGGCGACTGAGGGAATTTCACAGTCACTTCATTGTAGTGTTAATTTAAGCCTTACTTGTGACTAATCAATAAATTTTACTTCTTACTTTACCCCAAAACATTTCACTGAACCCTGAGGCAGTCCACATACAGCTCCCCACACCCTTTGAAAACCCTGCGGTTGTAATTCCAAACTTGTTTAATCAAGCAATCACTTCTTGTAGAGTAAAGGCAAAACACTGCGGACACTGGAATCTGAAACAAAAACAGAAAATGCTGGGGGAACTCAGGAGGTCTGACAGCATCTGTGGAGAGAGAATAGAGTCAGTGTTTCGGGTCTTGGTGACCCTTCCTCAGAGCTGACACAGAGTCACCCAGTGTTGGCTCTGCTCTGATGATTGTCTGATGCAGGTGCTGCTTGGTAACCTTTAGCCTTGTTGGGAAGGCAAGAAGAAGCGGGGGCAGGTATTCTACCAGACCTGTCAACGTAAGATACCTTTTGACTTTATTTTACAGCAGCGTATGCTGTTGTGGAAGTCAGTCAAAACAGACAGCAAAATAAAGACAAAGGTTACAGTGCTGTTCCTCAGGGTTAAAGTAATCTAAACCCTGTAACTTTGTTCCCCGTCTGAGAGCCACTTTGCTTTACCAGCAGCTGCCCTCCATTAACACCTTAGTGCACTTGGCAGCGCTCCACATCCTTGCTTCATTCAGCCAGGTCAGAGGGGCAACAGGGGAAAGAAGAATTAAGTCCAAACCATTATTTATTCTCCCTGAAACCTCTTCAAGGTTGCCTGAAGTGTCTCTGCAAAGAAACTGCTGTCTGAATGGGAAATCACACATTGTGGGAAGACAAGGTAAATGGGCAGAATGGTCTCCCTCACTTGTTCCTCTTTGGGATAAGGTGCAGCTAACTGTAAGCCATCTCGGTCTTTGTAGGAAGTTGGAGTCGACCATTTGGCTCTTCAAGCCTGCTCTGCCATTCAACATTATCATGGTCAATCCTCTCTCTCAGCGCTCTGCCCTTGCCACGTTTAGAGTCTACACATCTACCTATGTCCTTCTCAATTATATTCAGTGATTTTGGCCTTCACAGCTTTCTCTGGTAGAAAATTCCACAGCTTCACCACCCACTGAGTGAAGAGGTTTCTCCTCAACTCAGTCCTAAATAGCCACATCTGAGACTGTACCCCTTGTTCTAGACCCTGTCCCCACATCCCCAGCCAGAGGAAACAACATCCCTGAAAGTTTTTAAAGTTAGTTTATTAGTGTCACAAGTCAGCTTATGTTAACACTGCAATGAAGTTACTCTGAAAATCCTCCAGTTGCCACAGTCCAATGCCTGTTTGGGTACACTAAGGGAGAATTTAGCACAGCCAGTGCACCCCAACCAGCACCTCTTTCAGACCGTGGGAGGAAACTGGAGCACCCAGAGGAAACCATGCAGACACAGGGAGAATGTGCAGACTCCACAGTGACTCAATTTGGGAATTGAACCTGTGTCCCTGGTGCTGTGAGGCAGCAGTGCTAACCCACTGTGCTACGCCAGAATGAACCTGTTCTGTCTAGCGCTGTCTAAATATTATATGTTTCGATTAGATTCCCTGTCTAAATTCCAATGGATACAAGCCCAGCCAGCCTAATCTCCTCCTATGAAAGTCCTGCCATCCTAGGAATCAGTCTGGTGAACCTGCACTTCCTCTAGGCAAGACATCCTTCCTTAGATAAGGAAGCTAAAAGGTCCGCACAGTACTCCAGGTATGGTCTCACCAAGGCCAGCTACAGCTGCTCCTGCACTCCAACCCTCTTGCAACATACTACTTGCCTTTACTTACTGCATTTTCAGGAACAGAAAATGTAAGAAAAGCAAACAGAGAGGAGAACTTTGGCCTGCCTTTTCCTTTTGTTCCGCTTGCATATCAGTCGACAGTGAAAACATTGTGTGACATTTTTAAAACAGGTGATAGTTGCTGCATCAATGTTTTCTTATTCTCTCCTGTTACGTTCCAGTACGAATCACAGAATCAATGAATCCCTACAGTACAGAAAGAGGCTATTTGGCCCATCAGGTCTGCACCGACCATAACCCCAGTAGTGCCCCACCCAGGCCCTACCTCCATATCCCTAATATTTTACCCACTAACCTCCCTAATCTACGCATCTCAGGACACTAAGGGACAAATTTATTAGCATGGTCAATCAACCTAACCCTAAGTATGGTTGTTCAGAACCATACGTCCCAGCAACTGTTTGCTCTGTCAGTCCCTGGGGCTGTGTGCTCCCATGTAGCTGTGGTCAGTCTGGTTCCTGGAACCTACCTCTCCGAGTTGAGAGGTAAAGCTAGTCAGGGATTTGCCAGTGTAGGGAAGATTTGCTTTGGTAACTCCTTTCTCAATGGGTTTCCTTTTCCTGATTCACATTGCTGTCTGGTAGTGCCTGATGGACACTGCACCTGGTTGGATTCTGGTGTTCTGTTCAGCTACAGTATCCCTTCTGGGAGAACTTCATGTCATCTTTCTCTGTGAAGCCTCACATGTTTCCCATGGCCCTTCCCCATGTGTGGTGTATCTGTGATTTAAAAAAACACAGTTCTGCAAGTACTCAGCAGGTCAGGCAACATCTGCGGGGAGCAAGGTGACTTTTTGTCTGGACTGGATAAAGTTTGCTTTTAAAGTAAAGTTTATTAATTAGTCACAAATAAGGCTTACATTAACACTGCAATGAAGTTACAGTGAAATTCCCCTAATAATCACACTCCGGCAGGTCAATGCACCCTAAGCAGCACTTCTTTCAGACTGTGGGAGGAAACACCCAGATGAAACTCGCGCAGACACGGGGAGAACATGCAGACTCCACACAGACAGTGACCCGAGCCGGGAATCGAACCCGGGTCTCTGGCATTGAAGCAGCAGTGCGAACCACTGTGCCACCATGCCACCCATTTGAGTATTTACAAAGGAGAAGGAAGAACAAAAGTGATGTGATGTGATAAGAACATAAGAAATAGGAGCAGGAGTAGGCCATCTAGCCCTTCGAGCCTGCCCCGCCATTCAATAAGATCATGGCTGATCTGTCGTGGCTCAGTTCCACTTTCCCGCCCTCTCCCCATAACCCTTAATCCCCTCTCTTATCAAGAACCCATCAACCTGCTTCTTAAAAATATTTAGCGAGGCAGCCTCCACCACTTCAACGGGCAGAGAATTCCAGAGATTCACCACCCTTTGAGTGAAGAAGTTCCTCCTCAACTCCGTTCTAAACCGCCTCCCCTTTATCTTGAGGCTGTGCTCCCTAGTCCTACTGTCTTTTTTGAGCGGGAAGAGTCTCTCCACCTCTATCCTATCCATCCCATTCATCATCTTATACGTCTCAATGAGATCTCCCCTCATTCTTCTAAACTCTAACGAGTACAAGCCTAGTTTATTCAGCCTCTCCTCATAGCTCAATCCCCTCAACTCCGGTATCAGCCTAGTAAACCTCCTCTGCACTCCCTCCAGGGCCAAAATATCCTTGCGCAGGTGCAGCGCCCAAAACTGCACACAGTACTCCAGCTGCGGCCTCACCAATGCCCTATACAGCTGCAGCAAGACCTCCCTACTTTTATATTCAATCCCCCTCGCTATGAAGCGAGGGGAAGGCAGGAGTGATTCACTGACTAAAGAGCTGAAGATGCAAGGTGCCTCGGAAGCAGTTCCTCAGTAAAAGTACTTAAACTGGAAACCCCAATATCTGTATGGCATGTCTCCCCTAGGCTTGCTGAGACGTTCTGATACAATATATAATCCACTCTTTCATTCAGAAGATTCATATGGACTCAAAACTTTAAATCTATCTTGGCTCTCTCTGATGCTGAACTTCTCCAACATTTCCTGTTTGTGTTTCTGATTCCCCGTCCACAGTATTTTGCTTTCATCATCTCCTGCAGACTTTTTACCAGTTATTTTCTTGCCTCACTCCTTGCCACTCATACTGCCTCCCAAAATAAAGGAGCAATCTACTGTGTAACTGGGTGGTACAGTGGGTTAGCACTGCTGCCTCACAGCGCCAGAGACCCAGATTTGATTCCCAGCTTGGGTCACTGTGTGGAGTCTGTACATTCTCCCTGTATCTGTGTGGGTTTGCTCCGTGTGCTCTGGTTTCCTCCCACAGTCCAAAAGACATGCTGGTTACGGCACATTGGCCGTGCTAGTTCTCCCTCACTGTACCCAAACAGGCTCCAGAGTGTGGTGACTAGGGGATTTTCACGGTAACTTCATTGCAGTGTTAATGTAAGCCAGCCTGTGAAACTGATAAATAAACTTTAAGAACAAGTACGAGGCCGGATTCTTGTTCCTGTTTTCTTTGCCCCCACTAACTGACTTCTAACTAATAAGTAAACTTTAGGGTGGCACAATGGTTAGCACTGCTGCCTCACAGCGTCAGGGACCCGGGTTCGATTCCCGGCTTGGGTCACTGTTTGTGTGGAGTTTGCATGTTCTCTCTGTGTCTACATGGGTTTCCTCCCAGGTGCTTCAGTTTCCTCTCACATACCAAAGGTGTGCAGGTTAGGGTGGATTGACCATGCTAAATTGCCCCTTGGTGTCCAGCAATGTGCAGGTTGGGTGGATTGGCCATGCTAAATTGACCCCTAGTGTCAAGGGGACTAGCTAGGGTAAGTGCATGGGGTTATGGGGATAGGGCCCAGGTGAGATTGTGGTCAGTGCAGCCTCGATGGGCTGAAAGGCCTTCTTCTGCACTGGAGGATTCTATATAGCTACAGTCTGCGAATCCAGCTGGTAAACTGGCTGCTGCCGCACCCTGTACCGTGCGCTGAGGTAACATTGGTTCTACAGGGACTCCCAGCCCGTGGTAATGTCTGGGGTGTTGCAGCGTGAAGGGTTTTCCGTGTTCCAACAAAACACTGTCAGCTTTGGCACTTGATCAATGTGGAATCCGTTTATTGCCTCGTACGTGCTGGCTAAGTGGAATTTACTGCTTGAACAGCCTCCTGACCTAGTTTCAGTGCAGTCAGAGCGCTGTGCCATGGCGAGATCCAATTCAACCCGAGGACTGAGTTTTCCTGGCAGCGCAGCAGGATTCGACATTCGCTCAGTTGAAATATCTGACCATTATGAGCTGCAAATTGAAGCATATTTTCCAGATGTGAACAGTGAAACATCTCTGTTTAAACTGGAGGTTGAACTGCCGTTTATATTCACTTCTCCGGGCATGTTTGTTTAGCGAAGCGCAGAGCTATTTTGGTTGTGGTACTTCAACCCCACCCTTGCCCAGCAGGTTTTCTTTTAGCTATTTGCGATTAGCAAGTTGTGATGTTCAAGTGTCAGAATTGCTGGATCAGAGCTGAAGTTTTTAGATGTGTAACTTCTCACCTAAGTTTGGGTGGCACAATGGTTAGCACTACTGCCTCTCAGCGCCGGGGACCTGAGTTCGATTCCTGGCTTGGGTCACTGTCTATGCAGAGTTTGCATGTTCTCCCCGTGTCTGTGTGGGTTTCCTCCGGGTGCTTCAAACTGCTTTCAGTCTGAAAGACGGGCTGGTTAGATGCATCTATCTACATTTTTTTGCTGCCTTGGCAAAGCAGCCAGCATAATTAAGGACCCCACGTACCCTGGATATTCTCTCTTCCGCCTTCTTCCATCAGGAAAAAGATACAAAAGTCTGAGGTCTCGTACCAACCGACTCGAGAACAGCTTCTTCCCTGCTGCCTTTGAATGGACCTACCTCGCATTGTTGATCTTTTTCGACACCCTAGCTATGACTAACACTACATTCTGAATCCTCTCCTTTCCTTCTCTATGAATGGTATGCTTTGCCTGTACAATGCACAAGAAACAATAATAAATCAATTGAAAAACTTTTCCTTGTATGCTAATACATGTAAAAATATTAAATCAAATATTAAGTTGATCTCTCTACACCCTAGCTATTACTGTAACACTAAATTCTGCACTCTACTTTCCTCCTCTGTGAACAGTATGCTTTGTATAGCGCACAAGAAACAGTACTTTTTACACATGACAATAATAAATCAAATTCTTTCATCGGGAAAAAGATACAAAAGTCTGAGGTCACGTACCAACTGACTGGCGAACAGCTTCTTTCCTGCTGCTGTCAGACTTTTGAATAGACCTACCTCACATTAAGTTGATCTTTCTGTACACCCTAACTATGACTATAATACTACATTCTGCACCTGGTCCTTTCCTTCTCTATGAATGGTATGCTTTGTATAGTGTGCAAGAAACAATACTTTTCACTGTACCTTAATACATGTGACAATAACAAATCAAATCGGAACCATTGGCCATGCTAAATTCTCCCTTACTGTACCCAGACAGGCGCCTGAACAGAGATGCGGAAACCATTTCTCCCATTGACAGAGCTGATGGCCAATTCATTGCAAAATGTAGGATCTAAAGCTGGTACCATCTAAGCTGATTAGCTCGCCCTTTCACTAGAGATATCTTTGCCTGTTAAAATTTGGAACGAACTAGCACTGGATGTTGGGTGTCAGGCCCAGCTGGGTGGAAATACTCTTGTCTGTTCCACCAGCTCATTGATCTTGATAAGAGGAGAGAGAGAAAGCGTGTCCCCTCTGGCAAGTGGATGTCAGAGATTTGAGAGCGTTGCCAAAAGGTCTCGCGTTTCACTGGAGGAACACTCTATTGAACAAGGTGGCGAAAGCTAGCCCTGTAAATAATCAGAAGTCATCAGTATTATAAAGAGGAACTCAGCTGCCTACCTGCACTCAGTTGGTTCATAGAAACATCGGTGCTGAAGGAGGCCCTTCGACCTGCTCCTTTGTTCATTACCATCGTGGCTGTTCTTCCAATCAACAGCCTAATCCTGCTTTCTCTCCATAACCTTTGATCCCATTCGCCCCAAGTGCAATATCCAGATGCCTCTTGAATGCATAAATAATTTTAAGAGGGAATTGGACAAATATTTTTATGATCAGGAGCTTACTAGGTTCTGGAAATAAAAGTGAAGATGTGGGATTAAGAAAAACTTCTCGCTCTGAGTTCACACACTGATGCAGTGCAGAAGGAGTGCAACACATCCAAGCTGCTCATTCTTCACACCGAATGTGTTATGACGCAAAGGTTAATCCCCTTTACCTCACTTTGTAATCTGTTAAACTGTTTGGGAGGGTGTGAACTGTTCTTCATTAACATTTAGAAATCCGTTAATAGACCTGACACTCATTTTAAGTGAATAATTAACACGTTAGTTATTTAACCAATTGGGAACTTTAACTAAACAAGTAACATATTAATTAAAGGAAAGTTTGATTGAAATGCTGTTCAAACAAGGGCCATTCAGGGACAAAAATTAATAATACTTAACCTAGTCGCTCTCAGAAAAACATAGAGGATTTGTGGCTTTGGAAAAATAACCTGTGGCATTCTTCTGTTGCTGCTGGTAAACTTTCTGATTTGGCACACTTCTCGTGGATGGATGGAGATTTCTCTTAGAGAAATTTTTAGAGAGAGCCACTCTTACCCTTTCTACCTGTTGAGAGGAAGCAGCCTTTTTGTTCAACTGAACTGAGTACAGGAGCAGGGATGTGTTGTTACAATTATACAGGGGCCTTGGTGAGACCACACCTAGAGTATTGTGTGCAGTTTTGGCTCTCCTTTTCTGAGGAAGGATGTTCTTGCTCTCGAGGGAGTGCAGCGAAGAGATACCAGGCTGATTCTGGGGATGGTGGGACTGGCGTACGAGGAGAGATTGACGAGGTTAGGATTGTTTTCACTGGAGTTCAGAGGGGGGAGATCTCTCAGAAACAGGACTAGACAGGGTAGTTGCAGGGAGGATGTTCCCGATGGTGGGGGAGTCCAGAACCAGGGGGTCACAACCTGTGGATTCAGGGTAGACCATTTAGGACAGAGGTGAGGAGCCATTTCTTCACCCAGAGAGTGGTGAGCCTGTGGAATTCATTACCACAGGAAGTAGTTGATGCTAAAACATTGAATGTACTCAAGAGGCAGCTGGATATCGCACTTGGGAGCAAATGGGATCAAAGGTTATGGGGAGAAAGCAGGACTAGACTGCTGAGTTTGGATGATCAGTTGTGATCATAATGAATGGTGGAATAGGTTTGAAGGGCCGAAGGGCCTCCTCCTGCTCCTATCTTCTATGAACTAACTGGCTGCAGGCAGGGAGTTGAGGTCCTCTTTATAATCCTGATGACTTGTCAACTTTCCTACACCAGGTTTGGTCTGATGTTGTCAACGACAGTAAATTCAAATTTGATAGGTTCCCAATAGCTTTGAGCTGATAGGCTGTCGAAATTCAAAAGCCTGTTACCAAGGCAATCCTGATGCTTGGTCCTGGTGACAAATGTTGCCGTCTGTGTACCTGCATTTTAAACATCTGAGCACTAAACACAGCCAGCTTTTAAAGGGACCATACTTCACAGCTCAACTTCACAACAAATCTGAAACCTGCTTCATGTATTTCTGCAAGATTTCTCAGCACCTTTTGAAGAGCAGAACGGTTCTGCTTGCATCTTTACCAATATTTCTTTCTTAACGAGCAACTGGCCTTTTAACCCAGAGTTGTTTGTGGGATCTTCCAGTGGACATACTAACTTCCGTATTTTCCCACATTATAATTGGGTTATATAGTGCCGACACTAGTTAAGAAAGCCCCACTAACGCCTCTACTTTCTCAGGAGACTAAGGAAATTTGGCACGTCAGCTACGATTATCTCCAACTTTCACAGATTCTCCATAGAAAGTATTCTTTCTGGTTGTATCACAGCTTGGTATGGGCTCCTGCTCTGCCCAAGACTGCAAGAAACTACAAAAGGTTGTGAACGTAGCCCAATCCCATCACACAAACCAGCCTCCCATCCATTGACTCCGTCTACACTTCCCGCTGCCTCAGGAAAAGCAGCCAGCAGTCAGGAAAAGGTCCCTACCCAACCCGGACATTCTCTCTTCCACCTTCTTCTGTCGGGAAAAAGATACAAAAGCCTGAGGTCACGTACCGACCGACTCAAGAACAGCTTCTTCCCTGCTGCTGTCAGACTTTTGAATAGACTTACCTCGCATTAAGTTGATCCTTCTCAGTACCCTAGCTATGACTGTAACACTACATTCTGCACCCGCTCCTTTCCTTCCTTATGAACAGTATGCTTTGTATAGCGTGCAAGAAACAATACTTTTCACTGTGTTAATACATGTGACAATAATAAATCAAAGCAAATGAAATGGAATCACAAAGTGAATTGTCTGCCTGTGAAGCATTTGGAAGCCCCCTGTGGATGTG
The DNA here is from genome assembly GCF_965287045.1 of Carcharhinus amblyrhynchos. Lineage (NCBI taxonomy): Eukaryota > Metazoa > Chordata > Chondrichthyes > Carcharhiniformes > Carcharhinidae > Carcharhinus > Carcharhinus amblyrhynchos. The sequence goes on from NW_027649862.1 coordinate 195,184, forward strand.
GAAGGACGATCTCATTCAGGGCTTTGCTCTTTTCATGCATTTACACTAAGGTTCCCTCTTGTAGAGTCCTAACCCTGATCAGATGATATGCTCTTGGACGTTTTGTAAAGGTAGACTGATGAAAGAGCTGTTGACTGTAGGTCGCTCGTATGTTTGGTGCAGTAAAGAATGGCCCAGAAATAGTTACTACAGTTCTGGCGCTCTCTACAGCTGAGCTGTTTTTAGCTGGTTCACTCTGATGAATCAACAACCACAGACACCCAGCAACCACAGCCGGCATCCAGTGCCTAGAACCATACGCTGTGCTTTGCCCCGCGTTTGACTCCAGAGTGGAAAATCCCAGCTGAACAGGTAGCCAGTCAGAGCCTCAGAAGGACAGCTGGCCAAGCTAAAAATGTAGTTGCAATGGCGAAATTAAGAAGGTGCTTAAGTGGTCTCTGAAGCACGTACAAAATTTTCAGTCTGACGCTACCCTCAGTGTTGCATTTGCCACCACAGACTCTAACATTCAAGTGGATCAAGGGTTCAGAAGAAATATGTTTACATGTGTACACATCTATTTTAAGAATTGATCCTCTCATCTCTCTCTGCCTAGTTTCTCAGTTCTACGCTGGGGTAGGGAGCCTTGAGAAATGCACGTGATAATTCCTCTGACTGTTACTTCAGCTGTTTTGTTCATTCAACATCTCTCTTTCTTTCTCTCTCTCTCTCTCTCTCTCTCTCTCTCTCTCTCTCTCTCTCTCTCTCTCACTGTGTGTATGTGTGTGTCTCTCTCTCTCACTGTGTGTATGTGTCTCTCTCTCTCTCTCTCACTGTGTGTATGTGTCTCTCTCTCTCTCTCTCACTGTGTGTATGTGTCTCTCTCTCTCTCTCTCTCTCTCACTGTGTGTATGTGTCTCTCTCACTCGCTCTGTGTGTGTGTCTGTCTCTCTCTCTCTCACATTCATTTTCTCACTCACTCTTTCTCTCGCTGTCTTATTCACTCTCTCAAGTGAGACTAAGTCTTTCAACTATTGAAGTGATTTCATATAAACATAAAAACTAGAAGCAGGAATAGGCCATTCGGCCCTTCCAGCGTGCTCCACCATTCATTTTGATCATGGCTGATCATATTCAAGATCCTGATTCCCCCCCTCCGCCATATATCTTGACCCCTTTAGCCTCAAGAGCGAAATCTAATTTCTTTTTGAAATCACATCATGCCTTAGCCTCAATTACATTCTGTGGGAGTGAATACCACAAATTCACCACCCTCTGGGTGAAGAAGTTTCTCCTCACCTGAGTTCTGAAAGGTCCTCAAACTATGACCTCAAGTTCTGAATTCCTCCACCATCGGGAACATTCTTTCTGAATCTACCCTGTCTAATCCGATTGCCAATTTACCTGCCTTCTTGCTAACTGAATCTTAGTCTGTGATCCTCAGAACACTACCAGGGGAAACTTTACTCTGAGGTTGAGAGATTTTCTTCATTCGTGGGTTATGGGTGTTGCTGGCTGGGCCAGCATTTATTGCCCATCCCTTGTTCAGAGGGCAGTTGAGAGTTACCCACATTGCTGTGCCTCTGGAGTCACATGTAGGCCAGTGGAACTCACTACCACAGAGGGCTGTGGAGCCTGGGTCATTGAGTGTCTTTAAGACAGGGATAGATAGGTTCTTGATTAATAAGGGAATCAAAGTTACAGAGAGAAGGCAGGAAAATGGGGATGAGAATCCCAAGACACAGGGACTTGGGAGTCATTGTTCAAAATTCTCTTAAGGTTAACATGCAGCAGTTAGGAAGGCAAATGCAATGTTAGCATTCATGTGGAGAGGGCTAGAATGCAAGAGCAGGGATGTACTTCTGAGGCTGTATAAGGCTCTGGTCAGACCCCATTTAGAGTATTGTGAGCAGTTTTGGGCTCCGTATCTAAGGAAGGATGTGCCGGCCTTGGAAAGGGTCCAGAGGAGGTTCACAAGAATGATCCCTGGAATGAAGAGCTTGTCGTATGAGGAACGGGTTGAGGAATCTGGGTCTGTACTCATTGGAGTTTCGAAGGATGGGGGGCGGGGTGGATCTTATTGAAACTTACAGGATACTGTGAGGCCTGGATAGAGTGGACGTGGCGAGGATGATTCATCTAGTAGGAAAAACTAGAACCAGAGGGCACAAGCTCAGGCTGAAGGGACGATCCGTTCAAACAGATGAGGAGGAATTTCTTCAGCCAGAGAGTGGTGAATGTGTGGAACTCTTTGCCGCAGAAGGCTGTGGAGGCCAGGCCATTGAGTGTCTCTAAGACAGAGATAGGCCCTTGATTAATAAGGGGATCAGGGGTTATGGAGAAAAGGCAGGAGAATGGGGATGAGAGAAATATCAGCCATGATTAAATGGCGAAGCAGACTCGATGGGCCAAGCGGCCTAATTCTGTTGTTGTATCTTGTAGTCTAAGCCAGACAAGGATAGCAGGTTTTCGTCCCTAAAGGACATTAGGGACAAAATTTTAGCAAGCTACAGTCCTGGGTTATTACAAATGTCAGTAAAGGCAACGGTGTGAGAGTCAGTTTCTGAGAAAGGGGGTACACTGTGAGATGAGAGATTCAGTATTCCAAAGAGGGAGTTTATTGGAAGAGTTAAGGTGCTGAAGGGTGTGCTTCAGTGAGAGAATTGTGCAGTGTGATGGGCTGAGGGGGGATTGGTGAAGAGGAGGGGGATAGGCCAAGGGAGATCGGGAGGGGGGGGCTTTGGGAATGTTAGTGGAAAAAAACTGGGTTTGGATTATGACATGGCTTTTTCGGAGAAAAATGTATCTAGATTTGGAGAACGGGGTAAAAATGTTGGACTTAATAGAATCATAGAATCCCTACAGTACAGAAGGAGGCCATGCAGCCCATCGAGCCTACACTAACAACAATCCTACCCTATCCCTGTAACCCCACATATTTACCCAGCTAATCTCCCTGAAACTGGGGTCAGTTTGGCATAGCCAATCCACCTAACCCACACATCTTTGGAGGAAACCTACGCAGTCGTGGAGAAAGAGTGCAAACGCCACAGACAGTGACCCAAACCAGGAATCGAACCCGGGTCCCTGGCGCTGAGAGGCAGCAGTGCTAACCACCGTGCCACCGAACATTTGAATAGTTTTGTTTCTCACGTATATCCACCTGTAGTTGATATGGACTTAGCTCTGTATCAATGTGTGTAATAATCCGTTCACCCTATCTATCACAGAGAGAGGATGGAGTAATAATGAAAACTGATGTTGAGAGTGAGACTGAGAGCTCTGGCAGGTTGAGCTTGTGTGTTGTGGGTCGTGGCAGGAAATCCATTGCCTGAGCTGTGTGCTTGCCTCCCCTCCCAGAGTAACGATTGTTTTGTTAAGCTGCTCTTTGCGAGCCAGACATTTCTTGGCAAGCAGTTTGCAGATTGATCAGAACTGAGCTGCACAGGAGTGAGCATTGGTGCTTTAGCTTTGGAAAGGGGGAAATAATGAGGTGTGGTGCTTGGGGAAGGTCTGTGCTTCTGGTGGCTTTGGCTGGAGTTCTGTCGGATCTGTTGGAAAGAAGTTTGTTTACGGCTTCTCGCTTGACAAACAGAAGATAAATCAAAGCAGAAGAGCATTTCCCAAAAAAAAAGCTTAAAGTCATTAAACAGTTCCAGGTTGTGCGCTCCAGGCAAGTCTCTTGTCAAATATGGGTCAAACAACTTGGAAAAACCAGCAGATAATGGCAGCAACGTGGGATAGAACAAAGAGCTTGTCTTTTCAAAGTGCTTCATCATGTACACTGACACCTCGGTGTTCCACAGCCAACTAATCACTCTCTCTTAAGTGCGGTTACTGTAGTTACACGTGATCATGAGGCTAGAGTAGGGCGAGCAAGGCAGATGCAGAGGAGATTCACCATGCTGCCTGGGTTGGAACATTTAAGGTATGGAGAGAGATTGGAGAGGCTTGGGTTCGAGCAGAGAAGACTGAGTGGGTGACCTGATTGAGGTGTGCAAGATTGAGGAGCAGCTGTTTCCCTTAGTTGAAGGATCAGTTATGAGGGGACACAAGTGAAAAGTGAGGGGTGGGAGGTTTACGGGGGATTTGAGGAAGTGCTTTTTTTTACCCAGAGGGTGGTGAGGGTCTGGAATGTGCTGCCTGGGAGGGTGGTGGAGACAGGATGCCTCACATCCTTTAACAAGTTCCTGTTTGAACACTTGGCACACCATAACATTCAGGGGTATGGGCCAAGTGCTGCCAAGTGGGATTAGGTCGGCAGGTCAGGGCCTTTCATGTCCGGTGCAAACACACCCCGGTCATTCCAATGGGCAAAAAAATACAGAAGTCTGAAGTCATGTACCAGCCGACTCAAGAACAACTTCTTTCCTGCTGCTGTCAGACTTTTGAATGGACCTACCTCGCATTAAGTTGATCTTTCTCTATACCCTCGCTGTGGCTGTAACACTACATTCTGCACCCTCTCCTTTCCTTCTCTATGAATGGTATGCTTTGTCCATATAGCGCGCAAGAAACAATACTTTTCACTGTATCCTGATGCATGTGACGACAATAAATCAAATCCAAATCAATAAATAATCAGTTTACAGCTTTGAAGCTGGGGCTAGTGCTTTGGTCATTAGTTGGTGCATCACAGTGTGGATCAAAAGGCATTGGGAATATGGCCGTGATTTTTCTTACACAACAAATCAGTAAATTACAGGCTATTGGAGGGCAGGTGAAAAATTTTCAAGAATTTTCCTTTAAGCCATGAAAGTCCAAGTGGTTGGTTGCAGAATGGGTCACCTGGGAGCGTTGTTCAGCACATTGTGTAGAGGAATTGAGCTTAAAACCTGTGAGGTCATTTCTCTCCTTGAGGAGTAACTGAGCCAGTTTTGTCAGTGATGACACCTCAAGCCAGAGGAGGGGATTGAAACTTCAGTACTTCAGAATCATAGAATCCCTGCGGTGCAGAGGAGGGGACTTGGCCCATTGATTCTGCACCTGCTCTGCGACAGTGTATCTTATCCAGGCCTATTCCCCTGCCCTATCTCATAACCCCACACATGGGGTTATGAGATAGCATGGCCAGTCCACCTAACCTGCACACCTTTGGAAACCAAGCGGCAAGTTAACATGGCCAATCCATCTAACCTGCACATCTTCGGACACCAAGGGGCAATTTAGCATAGCCAATCCACCCTAACCTGCACATCTTCGGACACTAAGGGGCAATTTAACATGGCCAATCCATCTAACCTGCACATCTTTGGACACCAAGGGGCAATTTAGCATGGCCAATCCCCATAACCCCCTCACCTTAAGTGTGGGAAGAAACAGGAGCACCCGGAGGAAACCCACACAGACATAGGGAGAACGTGCAGACTCAGTACAGACAGTGACCCAAGCTGGGAATCGAACCCGGGTTCCTGGTGCTGTGAGGTGGCAATGCTAACCCACCGTGCCATCGTGCTGCCCTTGTGCAAATTATATGCATGTTCTTGGTTACCAGCAGTTTTGGAGCTGAGTGATTGATTTTGTGGGTTGTGCTTAAGGTACATTTGGTTAAGAAATGTGAAAATGGCCAAAGACTCCTTAATATCAACACAGTGATTATTTTCCTGATCGCAGTCTCATCCAATGCAAAGGAATATTGTAAAACTTGGTGCAATTTCAATTTACCAGCCTGGCAATAGTGTTCTCAGAACTGTAACTCAGAATGTACAGTTTTAAAGTGAAGTTTATTTATTAGTGTCACAAGTTGGCTTACATTAACACTGCAATGAAGTTAGTGTGGAAATCCCCTAGTTGCCACGTTCTAGTGCCTGTTTGGGTACACTGAGGGAGAATTTAGTACGGCCAACACACCCTAACCAGCACATCTTTTGGACTGTGGAAGGAAACCGGAGCACCCATGCAGACACGGGGAACGTGTAGACTCCACACAGATAGTGACCCAAGCTGGGAATTGAACCTGGGTCTCTGGCAGTGGGATACCAGTGCTAGGCACCGTGAGACAGCAGTGCTTACCACTGTGCTGCCGTGCCACCCCCATAGCCATCAAGGCCTCAAAAATCCCTTAACTGGAAAGGATAAATATTATATTGTTTTTAATCTCTTTTGTAATGCTAACCACTGTGCCACTGCGGCGTCCGTTCTCAAATAAGAGCAAAACACTGTAGATTACTAGGGGACATAACTTTAAGGCTCATGGTGGGAGATATAGGAGGGATGTCCGAGGCAGATTCTTCACTCAGAGAGTGGTTGGGGTGTGGAATAGACTGCCTGCTGTGATCGTGGAGTCGGACACTTTAGAAACTTTCAAGCGGTTATTGGATAGGCACATGGAGCACACCAGAATGATAGGAATGGGATAGCCTGATCTTGGGATTGGACATGACTCGGCATAACATTGATGGCCGAAGGGCCTGTACTGTGCTGTAATGGTCTATGATGGACATCTGAAATAAAAACAAAGCCCTGGGAAAACACAGCAGCCCTGGCAGCATCTGTGCAGAGAGAAACAGATTAAGTGTTTGTGGTTCAATATGATTCCTCTACAGTGTTCCAGAGAAGCAGCCAGACCTGCTGTACTTTTTGCAGCACTATCTTTTCAAAGTTCAGCTGTGCGGCACTCAAACTTCAGAGAGAAACCCATGTAGACAGTTCAGAACCAGTAATACCAACACTGCTGCCAGATTCTAGAAAGCCGGCTGGTGAAGGATGGAACTGGATCCAATCTTTACACACTTTCAAAAGTACTTGTTCACAGAGATACACATTACAAACACACACCTCCTAACCCCACCACCAGTTTCCATCTGTTCCTATCTGTAGGAGCACAAGGACTCCACCAGCATCACAAAATTAAATATAATTCCTTTACAGTGGAGGCTGCCATAGTAACTTGTGATTCCCCACAACCCCCACTGGGGATGTCTGCTTTCCCAAGTCCTGTTAAATATATTTACTTCTGAGTTAACAAAAAACAAATCTGGCATGTCAGCTACGACAATTTTTATAGATGCGCCATAGAAAGCATTCTTTCTGGTTGTATCACAGCTTGGTCTGGGCTCCTCCTCTGCCCAAGACTGCAAGAAACTACAAAAGGTCATAAATGTAGCCCAATCCATCACATCATAGGATGAGAGAGAAATTGGCAAATGTAGATTGGGGGCGCAGATTGCCATTAGGACTGCTGAGGAACAGTGGAGGATCTTTAAAGAGATCTTTCTTGGTGCTCAGCAGAAATTTATTCCGACGGTAAAGAAGGATCGTAGGAGAAGGGATAATCAGCCGTGGTTAACGAAGGAAATAAAGGAGAGTATTAAATTAAAAGCTGATGCGTTTAGAGTGGCTAAAAGTAGTGGGCGAGTAGAGGATTGGGAGAGGTTTAAAAATCAACAAAGAAAGACGAAGAAGTTGATAAAGGAAGGATTGACTATGAAGCTAAACTAGCACTAAATATAAAAAAAGATAGTAAGAGTTTTTATAAATATATAAAGAGGAGGAGGCTGGCTAGGGTGAATGTTGGACCCTTAGAGGATGAGAGGGGGGATTTAGTGGTGGGGGATGAGGAAATGGCTGAGGCCTTAAATAAGTTTTTTGCCTCGGTCTTCACGGAGGAGGATGCGAATAGTTTGCCAGGTATTAAAGATAGAAGGGTGGTAGGAGTTGAGGGCCTGAATACGATCACTGTCACTAGAGAGGTAGTGCTCGATCGACTAGTGGGACTGATGGTGGACAAGTCCCCAGGACCGGATGGAACGCATCCCAGGGTTCTGAAGGAAATGACAGAGGTGATAGTAGATGCCTTAGTGATTATTTTCCAAACCTCGCTGGATTCCGAGGAAGTGCCGGAAGATTGGAAAACGGCTAATGTTACGCCGCTGTTTAATAAGTGTAGCAGGCAAAAAGCAGGGAAATATAGGCCGGTTAGTTTAACGTCTGTTGTAGGAAAAATGCTTGAATCCGTCATCAGAGAAGAAATAGCGAGGCACCTTGAGAAGAATTGTTTGATAGAACAGACGCAGCACGGTTTCATTAGGGGGAAGTCGTGTCTGACAAATTTATTGGAATTCTATGAGGATGTGACGAGTGCGGTGGACGGAGGGGAACCGGTGGACGTGGTGTTTCTCGATTTTCAGAAGGCGTTTGATAAGGTGCCGCACAAAAGGTTGTTACAGAAGGTTAGGGGGCATGGAGTTGGGGGTAAGGTGTTAGCGTGGATAGGAGATTGACTGTCTAATAGGAGGCAGAGAGTAGATGTCAATGGGTGCTGTTCGGATTGGCGGTTGGTGACTAGTGGAGTGCCCCAGGGATCGGTGCTGGGGCCTCAGCTATTTACCATTTATATAGATGATCTGGAGGAGGGGGCTGAGTGTAGGGTGTTGAAATTTGCTGATGACACAAAGATGAGTGGAAAATCAAATTGTGCGGAGGGTGTAGAAAGTCTGCAGAGGGATCTAGATAGGCTGAGCGAGTGGGCGAGGACCTGGCAAATGGAATACAATGTTGACAAGTGTGAGGTTATCCACTTTGGCAAGAATAATAGTAGGAGGGACTACTATTTAAAGGGCAAAAAGCTGCAGCATGCTACGGTGCAGAGGGACCTGGGAGTCCTTGTGCATGAGTTGCAAAAACCCAGCCTACAGGTGCAGCAGGTGATCAGGAAGGCAAATGGGATGCTGGCCTTCATAGCAAGGGGGATAGAATATAAAAGTAGGGAGGTCTTGCTGCAACTGTACAGGGCACTGGTGAGGCTGCAGCTGGAATACTGTGTGCAGTTTTGGTCACCGCACTTGCGCAAGGATATTTTGGCCTTGGAGGGAGTGCAGAGAAGGTTCACTAGGCTGATACCAGAGTTGAGAGGGTTGAACTATGAAGAGAGACTGAATAGACTGGGCTTGTACTTGTTGGAGTTTAGAAGGATGAGGGGGGATCTTATAGAGACGTATAAGATGATGAAGGGGATGGATAGGGTAGAGGTTGAGAGGTTCTTCCCGCTTCAGAAAGGACAGCAGGACTAGAGGGCACAGCCTCAAGATAAGGGGGGGTGCAGTTTAAAACGGAGTTGAGGAGGAACTTCTTCACTCAAAGGGTGATGAATCTCTGGAATTCTCTGCCCGTTGAACTGGTGGAGACTACCTCGCTAAATATATTTAAGTCACGGGTAGATAGGTTTTTGGTCGGCAAGGGAATTGAGGGTTATGGGGAGAAAGCGGGAAAGTGGAACTGAGCCACTTCAGATCAGCCATGATCTTACTGAATGGCGGGGCAGGCTCGAAGGGCTAGATGGCCTACTCCTGCTCCTATTTCTTATGTTCTTATGTTCTCCCATCCATTGACTGTGTCTACACTTCCCGCTGCCTCGGGAAAAGCAGCCAGCTTAATCACGGATCCCAGGCACCCTGGACATTTTCTCTTCCACCTTCTTTCATTGGGAAAAAGATAAAAAAGTCTGAGGTCACGTACCGACCAACTCAAGAACAGCTTCTTCCCTGCTGCTGTCAGACTTTTGAATGGACCTACCTCGCATTAAGTTGATCTTTCTCTACACCCTAGCTATGACTGTAACACTACATTCTGCACCCTTTCCTTTCCTTCTCTATGAACGGTATGCTTTGTATAGCACACAAGAAACAATACTTTTCACTGTATGTTAATACATGTGACAGCAATAAATTAAATCAAATGAAGAAATGGAAATGGTTGGAGTGGATGGCATGTCGGTGCAAGAATTGTCCACAGTTTAAGATGTGCAGTTTGTGTGTGAGTGCCAACTGGAACAGAAGGACAATAGTGCATCGAGTGTCATTAAGACAGAGATAGATAGGTCGTTGATGAATGAGGGGATGAGGGGGTTATGAGGAAAAGGAAGGAGAATGGGGATGAGAAAAATATCACCCATGATTGAATGGCGGAGCAGACTCGATGGGCCGAGTGGCCTATTTCTGCTCCTACGTCTTATGGTCTTAGTCAGAAATAGTTAGAGATTTTACAGTGGAAAATAATATGGAGATCAGCAAGAGAAGATCATAGTTGCTTAAATTAATTGCTGAGCAGTGTTGTAAGAACACCTTCTGGACAACGAGAAAATCCTTAACTACTTGCTTCACAGAATCCTGTCTGTAGCTTTGCAGGAATGAAATATTAAACACACAGCTGGTTTACAGCTTTATTATCACTGTCACTCACCAACTTCTCCCAGCAGTTTTCAAATAATCCATTATTCTCCAGTGACTTTCGTTATGTAGGCAGGTGTGCCGGCCAGTCTGTGTCCAGGGACATCCAACAAACATCAGTGAAATGAATGACGGGGCAGCACGGTGGGTAGCACTGCTGCCTCACAGCACCAGGGACCCGGGTTCAATTCCTGGCTTGGGACACTGTCTGTGTGGAGTTTGCATGTTCTCCCTGTGCCTACATAGGTTTCCTCCCACTCTGGTTTCCTCCCACACTCCAAAGATGTGTAGGTTAGGTGGATTGGCCATGCTCAGTTGTCCCTTAGTGTCCAGAGATGTGTAGGTTACGGGGATTGGCCATGCTAAATTTTCCCTCAGTGCTGGGGCTTTGTGAAGACTGGAGTTGTAGAATCAGAAGGAAATTTCTCTCTTGATGAGTTTGAATGTGATGGAACTCGCCTCTCAGTACCTGCCCTGAAGCAGTTTCTAGGCCTGGAGTTCATTCTGTGCCTGGGTCTCTGCAGGGTTGCCTCTATGAAAAGGATTGCTGACCAGGATTCAGATTAAAACCCCAGTCAGTGAGAACATCGCCTTTAACACCAATCCATCCAGCAAGGAGCCTTCGAAGGGCAGAAGCACTGTGAGGATTACAGGATTACAGTAAGGAAGAATGAAACCTTGGCCAAGACTGGGGCCTGTAATAGGCACGTGTGCGGGACAGACTAGAGAGAGAGGAGACCCTCTCCCTCCATGGAGATGTCTCAGCCGTTAATGTCATTTTCCATGTGGTGTCTTGGGAAGCACTGTAACCAGGCAGATCAAAGCAGAAAAGGTTGGGAACCCAACAGATCCCACTATTAGCCTGCAGTGGGATGTGAGAACATAGAACATAAGAACATAAGAAATAGGAGCAGGAGTAGGCCAACTAGCCCTTTGAGCCTGCCCCGCCATTCAATAAGATCATGGCTGATCTGTCGTGGCTCAGTTCCACATTCCCGCCCTCTCCCCATAACCCTTAATCCCCTCTCTCATCAAAAACCCATCAACCCGCGTCTTAAAAATATGTAGCGAGGCAGCCTCCACCACTTCAACGGGCAGAGAATTCCAGAGATTCACCACCCTTTGAGTGAAGAAGTTCCTCCTCAACTTTGTTCTAAACCGCCCCCCCCTTTATCTTGAGGCTATGCCCCCTAGTCCTACTGTCCTTTCTGAGCGGAAAGAGTCTCTCCACCTCTATCCTATCCATCCCATTCATTATCTTATACGTCTCAATGAGATCTCCCCTCATTCTTCTAAACTCTAACGAGTACAAGCCTAATCTATTCAGCCTCTCCTCATAGCTCAACCCCCTCAACTCCGGCATCAGCCTAGTAAACCTCCTCTGCACTCCCTCCAAGGCTAAAATATCCTTGCGTAAGTACGGTGCCCAAAACTGCACGCAGTACTCCAGCTGCGGCCTCACCAATGCCCTATACAGCCGCAGCAAGACCTCCCTACTTTTATATTCAATCCCCCTCGCGATGAAGGCCAGCATCCCATTCGCCTTCCTGACCACCTGCTGTACCTGCAAGCTGGGTTTTTGTGACTCATGCACAAGGACCCCGAGGTCCCTCTGCACCGTCGTCTGCTGCAGTTTTTCTCCACGTAAGTAATAATCCTTCCTACCGTTATTCCTACCAAAGTGGACCACCTCGCACTTACCAACATTAAATTCCATTTGCCATTTCCTGGCCCATTCGCCCAGCCTATCTAGATCCTTCTGTAGACTCTCCCCACACTCCGCACAATTTGCCATTTCCACCAAATGGACAAGCTTGGCAATCCCAGTGGGAGCCAGGGAAATGAGAGTCCAGCTGGGCACACCGAGGTAGCTGTTGGCCTTGCCCCAAGTATATTTTTGCCATCACTGCACCTAAATCCAGATGTGATGGAAGTGGAAAATGGTATCTGAGGCTACATTGTACTGGCTGCATGCTCTCCTTGGTTTTATTTCCTTTCCCACCACTTGTGTTCTGATAGGCGTCCGCACTCTGACCACGTGAGAAATTGTGGGATGTCTCGAGAAAGGTAGAAATAGCTGCATTGTGATTTTTTTTCCCATGGGATCTGGGTGTCGCAGGCAGTGTTAACATCTGGTGCCTCATCCCTCATTGCCCTTGAACTTGGGACATTTCAGAGAGGGGCAGTTAAGAGTCGACCACATTGTTTGTGTGTGTGTTTGTATGTGAGAGACAGTGTGTGGGTGGGTGCGTGTGTGTAGCCTGGAGTCATGTGTAGGCCAGACCAGGTAAGGACAACAGATTTCCTTCCCTAAAAGCAACCAGATGGGTTTTTCTGACAATTGATGATAATCGTCACGGTCACCGTTACTGAGACTTGCTCTCAATCCCAGATTTTATTCATTGAATTCAAACTCCTCCAGGTCCCGTGTCCCCAGAGCATGAGCATTTTAAATCCATTTCTCTGTTCTGAGGTTTTGATTTGATCTAATTTGATTTATTATTGTCACGTGTATTGGGGTACAGTGAAAAGTATTGTTTCTTGTGCAATGCATAGACAAAGCATACCATTCATGGAGAAGGCAAGGAGAGGGTGCAGAATGTAGTGTTACAATCATAGCTAGGGTGTAGAGAAAGATCAACTTAATGCCTGGTAGGTCCATTCAAAAGTCTGACAGCAGCAGGGAAGAAGCTGTTCTTGAGTCGGTCGGTACGGGACCTCAGATTTCTGTATCTTTTTCCCAATGGAAGAGAGAATGTCCTGGGTCCATGGGGTCCTTGATTATCCTGGCTGCTTTTCCTGAGGCAACAGGAAGTGTAGACAGAGTCAGTGGGTGGGAGGCTGGTTTGTGTGATGGATTGGGCTATATTCATGACCTTTTGTAGTTTCTCGCGGTCTTGGGCAGAACAGGAGCCCTTACCAAGCTGTGATACAACCAGAAGAATCCTTTCTATGATGCATCTGTAAAAATTGTTGAGAGTTGTAGCTGACATGCTAAATTTCCTTAGTCTTCTGAGAAAGTAGAGGGGTTGGTGGGCCTTTCTTAATGACAGTGTCAGTATTTGGTTGGGGGTGGGGGGGGGGGGGGGGGCGGTTGGGGGCGGGGGAGGAGGAGGAGAGAGAGAGACCAGGACAGGTTGTTGTTTTTTCACTTGGGCAATCATGTGGGAGAATTGTTGCTGAGATTGGGTGGGATGCATTAGGACAAGACTGTCACGCTGAGGGTGGGCAGAAGGAGCTGCTCCTGTGTTGTCTGTTCTATCATTAATACTGCAATATGATGTATATTTATGTGTGTGAGACCAGTGAGCTGTTTGCATCACATGGTCATGATAACTGCGCCCATCCTAAATGTAAATGTCTTTGCTTTTCAGGCAAGTATTTACGACAGAAGCGAATGGACTTCCAGTTACCATATGATATCCTGTGGCAGTGGAAACACAACCAGGTATGTAAGCTGCAGACACGCAGGGCTGGCAGAGCGTGCAGCTGGTGTGTGATATCAACTGGGCAGAGGAGCAACAACTGCCTGGGCTTTTACCAGAATTTTCATGTCAGAAAACCTGCTGTGCGCTGCTTTATCGAGCTATGATCGAGCAGAATTTCACTCGCTGGAGGAGCTGACCAAAAGGCTGGTCAAAGAACTCCTCACAGCACCTCGAAGGAGGAGCGAACAGGGAGAGGTTCGGGGAGTGGGTTCCAGACCTCCACACCCCAGGCAGCTGAAGGCACGGCTGCCAGTGGTGACATGATGGGAATCTGGGTGTGTGCATCAGTGCGGAATTGGAGGAGTGCAGAGGTCATGGAGGGTAGCTGGAGCAGATTGCAGAGAGGGAGGGATAGGGCCATGGAGGAATGGGAAAAGCAACGTGGAATTGTAAAACCAAAGGCAGTTTTCAGTGCTGAGTGGGCAGTAATCTCCAGTCGCACTGTAGCACACTTCTGCAGTTATCCCCACCTCACAAATCTTTTACAGCCACAGGTTTTCAGCAATAAGGAAGATGGTTGAAGGCAAGTTGCCTCAGCTCCAGGACAACACTGCAGGAGTCCGTAAGCGTAGTGTACGAGGGCCAACCATCTTCAGTTAGTCCATCAATCACCTTCCCTCCATCATAAGGTCAGAATTGGGGATAGAAACAGAAACTAGATGCAGAAAGAGGTCATTCGGCCCTTCAAGCCTGATCCACCATTCACTATGATTATAGCTGATCATCAAATTCTCTATCCTGATTTCCCCCCTACCCCCCACATCCCTTGATCCCTTTAGCCCCAAAAGCTATGTCTAATTTCTTCTTGAAATCACGCAACATTTTGGCCTTGACTACTTTCTGTGAGAGTGAATTCCACACATCCACCACTCTCTGGGTGAATAAATTTCTCTTCTCAGTCCTAAAAGGTTTACCCTTTATCCTCAAACTATGACCCCTTAGTTCTGGACTCCCCCACCATTGGGAACATTATTTCTGAATTTTCCCTGTCTAACCCTGTTAGAATTTCATAAGTTTCTATGAGATCCCTTCTCACTCCTCTAAACTCCAGTGAATCTATTCTAACTGACTTAGTCTGTCCTCATAAAACAGATCTGCCATCCCAGGAACCAGCCTGGTAAACCTTCGCTGTTCTCCCTCTATAGCAAGGACATCCTTTCTCAGATCCCCACCAGTACTGTACCCCAGTGTTATACAGCGACAGACCTGTCCTCACCAGTACTGTACCCCAGTGTTACACAGCGACAGACCCGTCCCCACCAGTACTGTACCCCAGTGTTATACAATGACGGACCTGTCCCCACCAGTACTGTACCCCAGTGTTATACAGCGACAGACCCGTCCCCACCAGTACTGTACCCCAGTGTTATACAGCGACAGACCCGTCCCCACCAGTACTGTACCCCAGTGTTATACAGCGACAGACCCGTCCCCACCAGTACTGTACCCCAGTGTTAAACAGCGACAGACCCGTCCCCACCAGTACTGTACCCCAGTGTTATATAGCAACAGACCCGTCCCCACCAGTACTGTACCCCAGTGTTATATAGCAACAGACCCGTCCCCACCAGTACTGTACCCCAGTGTTATATAGCAACAGACCCGTCCCCACCAGTACTGCATCCCAGTGTTATACAGCGACAGACCCGTCCCCACCAGTACTGTACCCCAGTGTTATACAGTGACAGACCTGTCCCCAACTGTACTGTACCCCAATGTTATACAACGACTGACCCGTCCCAGCCAGTACTATACCCCAATGTTATACAGCGACAGACCCGTCCACACCAGTACTGTATCCTGGTATTATAAAACTCAGAATGGATGTGGGCTAAATTTGAACGGATGGAATCTGTATTAGCCCTGCCAGGTTGTTTTCCTGTGTTTCACTGTGTGCAGGGTGAAAATGTGAGCTAGCCAGTTCCACTGACTGAGATTGCCATGAGGTGTTGTAATGAGTGTTGAAGGAGACATGTGATACGTGAGTTGAGATGAAAATAAAAGGCTGTTTTTTTTTCAGTCTGGCAGCTGCCAAGATATCAGTAACTCTAACAACTCAGGCTGCTCCCTTTGTTGAGGAGATTAATTTCTCTGGTGTTTGGCTTTCTGCTCTTGCTGTTTTCTCTGGAACTACTGGCTCAGTATGAGGCAGTTTCTCTCCTGAATACTTCATTCATTTTGCCAGCACTTTTTTCTTCCTCTGCTGAACAAAAGTGGAATGATAGTGTGATTGAAGAAGGCATGGACCCAAAGCAGCATTAAAAACTCCCGATTGTCCCATTAGATTGGAAGAGGAGGAGGGAAAGATTCCAATGGCAATATCTGGCAGGAAGGTGGGTGTTTATCCCAGCCAGAAGCCAGGAGAAACCTGACTCCAGTCACTGATGATGCAACGTCCCCTGGCACGGATTGTTTAACAGGAAAAACAATAATAATGGAAGCAGCTCTGAGTTAATGGTGTGCATGCTGACATTCTGATGGAACCTGCTGGACAGAGGGATCTTGTCGCCTGCCTCGCTGAAGGTGGGGGTGCTGCTTCTGCTGCTGTAACCACCTGCCTCAATGGCCTGTGTCACTGGGACTTGTATTTCTGGGCCCAGTGGGGTTCCACCCCTCGCCCTGAAGAAGAGAACGCTTAAAAATGCCAAGTGGCATCCCCTACAGAGGGAACTCTGGGGTTTTCCCATGACACAGGAAGGCTGCTCAGAGTCCAAACATGTGTAGGTTAGGTGGATTGGCCATGTTAAATTGTCCCTTAATGTTCAAAGATGTGTAGGTTTGGATGGATTGGTCATGCTAAATTGCTCCTTAGTATCCAAAGATGTACAGGTTGGGTGGACTGGCCATGCTAAATTGCACCTTAGTGTCCAAACATGTGCAGGTTAGGTGGATTGGCCATGCTAAATTGATGCTCGGATTAGCAGGTAAATGTGTGGGGGTTACAGGAATCAGGCCTGGGTGGGATTGTCATCGGTGCAGACACGATGGGCTGAATGACCTCCTTCTGCAATGTCCCCCATCAAACACTCCCAGGACAGATACAGCACGGGGTTAGATACAGAGTAAAGCTCCCTCTACACTGTCCCCCCATCAAACACTCCCAGGACAGGTACAGCACAGGGTTAGATACAGAGTAAAGCTCCCTCTACACTGTCCCCCCATCAAACACTCCCAGGACAGGTACAGCACGGGGTTAGTTACAGAGTAAAGCTCCCTCTACACTGTCCCCATCAAACACTCCCAGGACAGTTACAGTACGGGGTTAGATACAGAGTAAAGCTCCCTCTACACTGTCCCCCATCAAATACTCCCAGGACAGGTACAGCACAGGGTTAGATACAGAGTAAAGCTCCCTCTACACTGACCCTCCCATCAAACACTCCCAGGACAGGTACAGCACGGGGTTAGATACAGAGTAAAGCTCCCTCTACACTGCCCCCATCAAACACTCCCAGGACAGGTACAGCACGGGGTTAGATACAGAGTAAAGCTCCCTCTACACTGTCCCCCATCAAACACTCCCAGGACAGGTGCAGCACGGGATTAGATACAGTAAAGCTCTCTTGTATTAATCTCAATCTGGTATTGTTATTCTTCACATCTGAGGTTGACCATGATGGCAGTCCACAGGTTCGGAGCAACTCAGTCAGACTCATCCCATTGTATTAACCGTGAATTGTGGGGTTTTGACCAATGTTTTACAATTTGGGCTCCACAATTCCACCCATTCTTTTTGTGTATGTCAGCCAGCTCGCCCATAATCTAACCCAGATGTGGCAGAACTCTGCTGGGTTTGTTCCAAATCCATTTGCTCTTTTCACGCAAGACTGTTGTCAACTCGCTGAGGGAGAAAGCTGTCATCGCAGAGAGTCTGTGCAGCAATCATAGACTACGTTCCACATTTACAAGGAGGGTACAGCCCACCAGATCAGGCAGGGCCCACTTGATGACTTAGCTAGTCGATCTGTCTCTGAGACACAGAGCAGCAAAGGGTTGCCTTCCCAGTGTCACAATGCTAGCAAACGGCAAGTCCAGGGCTGGCTGCGACTTGGGCTCCTTGGCCTAAGAAGCATTCCGCCTGTCCTACCATTTCCTTGTAGGAAAAGACCAGTGTTCCCTCATTCCCTGCACTCTTCCCACCCAGTCCTCCCAGCGCAGACTGTACTGATCATGTCGCGAGAGGGATTATTAAATAACTGGTGAGAATTGTGTGGGAAGTGTAAGGAGTTGCAGCTGTTTGGTCTGTGCTATAACTTTATACTTCCTGCTGAATGTATTGCCTCTTACTGGATGATTCATCCATTCTCCATACTCACCAGCAACACTGGAGACACCTTGATAGGTACAGGGTTTTGTATGTGACGTCTTCCAGCCCTTAAAGCCACTGTTCCCCCAGCCCCTCTTGCAGGTTTCCATGCAGCAGTCGGGGTCCCAAACCCTGGAATTGCTCCCTGAACTATTTTTCTTTCTCGCTCTCTCTGTCCACGTGCTCGCTCCCTCTGTCCGTGTGCGCGTTCTCTCTGTCCCTCTCTCTCCATTAAACCTCTCTTAGATGCTATTTGGCTGATTTCTCCACACTTGTTCTGACATCTCCGTGGATTGGCGTGTAATTTTGCACAGTAACTACCCCTGTAAAGCCCCCTGAGATCTTGTACCAAACAAAATGTGCTGTGCGATTGCAGGTTAATGTTGTCAAGGGCCTGAGCCACAAGGATTGCTCCCTATCTCTGCGGATTCTGACAGCTTCCATTGAGGTGCAGTATGGCCACGGCACATAGTGGCTGCTGGTCACCCACCCAGAACACCCGCGTACCTCTTGAGCGAAGAGAAAAAGGAGCCTTAACCTCCTGGTCTGCTGGAGCTTCCAGACCCCCATGTAAAGACTTGTTTGCTGCACTGAGAGGGGTTCCCATCTCTGATGAACTGGAAGTCTGTGCAAATTGAGCACAGGACCTTATTTATTTCATTCGTGGGACATGGGTGTCGCTGGCTGGTCAGCATTCATTGCCCATCTCTCCTTGTCCTTGGAGGGCAATTGACAGAGGGGCAATTTTTTCACACAGAGGGTAGTGAGTGTCTGGAACAAGCTGCCAGAGGTAGTAGTAGAGGCGGGTACAATTTTGTCTTTTAAAAAGCGTTTAGACAGTTACATGGGTAAGATGGGTATAGAGGGATATGGGCCAAACGCGGGCAATTGGGATTAGCTTAGGGGTTTAAAAAGGAGGGCGGCATGGACTTGTGGGCCGAAGGGCCTGTTTCCATGCTGTAAACCTCTGTGACTCTATGACCTGCTGTAATATTGAAAGGAATCAGTTGATCTGACATGTGCATGATTAAAAAAACAAAGTTTATTTTCACACTTTGTTCATAGAACCTATAGGGCAAAGGGAGGGCTGTCCCAACAACAATCCCACTCAGGCCCTGTCCTATCCCCGTAACCCCATATATTTACCCTTGTAATCCCCCTGACATTAAGGGGCTGTTTATCATGGCCAGTCAACCATCTTTGGAGTGTGAGAGGAAACCGGAGCACCCGGGGAAACCCACGTAGACACAGGGAGAATGTGCAGACTCTGCACGGACAGTGAGCCGAGCTGGGTATCGAACCCGGGTCCCTGGCACTGTGAGACAGCAGTGCTAACCCACTGTGCCACCCTCTCAGCTGTTGTTTCAAGTTTAAAGAAGCAGTAAGTGAAATCCACCAACGGTAGTTGAGATAGTAACTGGAAATATGAAAGAAATATTTTCCAGCGTGGACAGCCCACACAAGCACAAGCAAATACAAGGGAGGGGGGAGGAGAGAACCAACCATTTGTTTTTGGCAAATTGTCCTTTCCTTCTGCATTCAATTTCGAGACAGTTGTCATTGACTTAATTGGAAAGGAAAGGCTCTGAAGTTATAACTGTTGCCCTCGCCCCTCCAGCTGAGCTGAGATGTAAAAGCGCCCACACACCAGCTGAAGTGGGAGATGTTGACAGCAGCTGTGTGTGTTTGGAAGGCAGCTGCATGTGTAGAATTACACTGGCGATGAAGGGTTGCTGCTGTGTTTCTCAGAGAGAGTTAACTGGACATTGTTTTGTGCACAAATGGAACCCTTTTCAATTCAAATGCGTAATATCTGTGCTGCGACAGGGAAGTCTGAGTGCCACTGTAGTTGGCATTTTGTTTGATTCTCAGTTGTACAACTTGCCAGTGATGGGGTTTCCTTGTCCCCTGCGCCACCCCCGCTGAGCTTCCTACCTGGAAGGTGCTGGCATCAACTGATGATTCTGTCTAACTCTCTGTGCCTATCAGTCCCTCCTCCCTCTCTATTCCCCTTCCTCGCCCCTTCTCTCTCTCCCACCTCACACTCTCTCTCTCTCTCTCTCTCTCTCCCTCTCCCTCTCTCTCTCTCCCCCCCCCCACCACCACCACCACCACCACCACCACCACCACCACAGCCTCTGTCTCTGTCCCTCCCCACTCTCTCTCTCGCTCAGCCTTTCTCTTCCTCGTCTCCCTCTCTCTGTTTCTTTCTCTGTCCTCTTGTCCTATCTCTGCCCATCCTTTCTTTCTCTCCCTCTCTCCCCCTCTCTCTCTCTCTCTCTCTCTCCCCTTGCCCTCTCTTTCTCTCCCTCCTGGGTGTCTCCCCCCAACTCTCTCTCTGTCTCTCTCTCTCTTTTCTCCCTCATCTCTCTCTCCCTGTCTCTCTCCCCTCTCACCCTTTTTCTCTTTCTCTCCTCGCCTCCTGTCTTCCCTCCCCCCTCAATTACTGTTTACACTCCAGAATCAGTGGGTAAAGGTGAAAAGTGGCTACGATGGCAGCCAGTGCTTTATCCATCCAACTCGCAAGTCAGTGATTGTGTCTCTATTTTCAATCTAGTAGGTTGATAAACAAAGAGCCCCTTTTAGGCACAGCTACATACATGGCTTTCATTCTGATTCTGACATTTTCCCTGCAATGAAGGGGTTAACAGTTCAATTAGTGTTCTGAAATATCCCCACAAAATACACTTCAGATGCCCATGTAAGGACAGTAGTGCTGTTCTTCCATTCTGTGAGAGCTGCTTGTGAAATGTGGTTTTGGTGCTGTGCCCAGTGTTTTGCTGCACTCTCTCTCTCTCTCTCTGGACTATCCCTTGGAGATTTCACATGTACAGCCAGCCCGGCTGGGGATTTTTGTTCCTGTTGTGTTTTTCTTGGCACGCTTCATGGAATGGAATGTATATTTCACTTGGAAAAAAAAAGCAACTGTTTCCCCAAAGTCTGAACAAAGAAAAACTTGTTCTTGTGTCTGGGAGGAGTGGTGGCACTCTGCTAATGGGAGTTGTAGTTATACCGGCACGCATGACTATCACGTAGCCATAACACTGGAGCAGTGCACTGGCAAGCAGAGATTGACTCCCTGTCTGATTCCTCCTCAAGTCATTGTCTTCTCTTGCCTGATTTTCCCCACCTCGCCTCAGGGCGGAGCAGGTTAAATCTGCACCCTTGGGAGCAGCCAACAGCGCCACAGTGTCATAGTGGTTAGCGCTGCTGCCTCATAGCGCCAAGGACCTGCGTTTGATTCTGTCCTACGTTGATTATGCGGAGTCTGCACACTTGTTCCCGTGTCTGCGCAGGTTTCCTCCGGATGCTCCAGTTTCCTCCCACACTCCAAAGATGTGCAGGTTCGGTGGATTGGCCATGCTAAATTGTCCCTTAGTGTCCAAAGATGTGAAGGTTACATGGATTGGCCATGCTAAATTGCCCCTTAGTGTCCAAAGATGTGAAGGTTACATGGATTGGCCATGCTAAATTGTCCCTTAGCGTCCCAAGAATTGAAGGTTAGGTGGATTGGCCATGCTAAATTGCCCCTTACTATCCAAAGATGTGCCGGTTAGGTGGATTAACCATGGTAAATGTGTGGTGTAACGAGGATTGGGAGGGGAATGGGCCTGGGTAAGGAACTCTGGCAGGGTCGGTGCAGATTCGATGGGCTGAATGGCTTCTTCTGCACTGTCAGGATTCTATGATTGCAAATGTGTAGTGGTGTAAAGTAGACCAATACTTCAAGCCTTTTACTGATGTTCAAGTGCAGCAAGCAGCCTTTTTCATTGTCTTAACATAATGAAGGTGGAAGAGATCTTGTGACAGAACAGCGAGGCTGCGTTTGCCCCTTGGACAGTAAGTTGCCCTCCAGTGAGGCTGCTTCCTCCAGCCCCATTGTCAGGGCCTCGTCACAAAGCCAGCTTATATCTCCAGTTCGGTCAGGAGGTCCCGCGTCGTGGTAGACCAGTTCCTGTGGCCCCAGATTGCTCAAAACCCTGTCTACAACAATGAAAAGGACCTCCGACTCTGGGTTGAAACTCGCAGCAGAGAGGGGGCAGTTTAATTCTGTATTTACAACACATTCTAATCTGCGTGCAGGGCTCAATGATGTTGCATTGTAACCTAACAAAGCTCCTGCAGTGCTGATCTCAGTGTTTGTATGTTGCTGGATTGTTATAGGTGTGTATATGCGACAGTATTTTATTCACTTGTTGCTAACTCATATTTTCTCCTCTCTCTTTAAGCTGTATAAAAAGCCTGATGTCCCACTTTACAAAAAGATCAGATCAAGTAAGATTCTTTCCATTTCCCTTACAGATTTCGTCTTTAATTATCACTCTTACTTCTAGCTTATAACTTGGTTTGATTTATTATTGTCAAGTGTATTGGGACAAAGTGAAAAGTATTGTTTCTTGCGCACTATACAAAGCATACCGTTCACAGAGTACATAGATTTGATTTATTATTGTCACGTGTTGGGATACAGTGAAAAGTATTGTTTCTTGCATGCTGTGCAGACAAAGCATACTGTTCATAGAGTACATAGATTTGATTTATTATTGTTACATGTATTAGTATGCAGTGAAAAGTATTGTTTCTTGCACACTATACAGAGAAAGCATACAGTTCATAGAGTACATAGGGGAGAAGGAAAGGAGAGGGCGCAGAATGCACTCTTTGATTACAGATTGGTACTCAACATTCGAGTGATCAGGGTGAATGAGTTTTACTGTTTTAAGCTTATTTATTAGTGTCAGACAGAGGAACAGAAAGAGAGAGAGAGGCAGACAGTTTAATTTTATGTATTAGTGTAAGGCTTACATTAACACAGCAATGAAATTACTGTGAAATTCCCCTAGTCGCCACACTCCGGCGTCTGTTCGGGTACACTGAAGGAGAATTTAGCTTGGCCGATCCACCCTAACCAGCATGTCTTTCGGACTGTGGGGGGAAACCGGAGAACCCGGAGGAAATCCACGCAGACACAGGGAGAACATACCAACTCCATGCAGACAGTGACCCAAGCCAGAAATCGAACCCAGGTCCCTGGCCCTGTGAGGCAGCAGTGCTAACCCACTGTACCACCCTCCTGAACCCAGGGTCGAACTGCAGGGAGAGGCAGGGATGCTATTCCCCGTTGAGTAACGAACTGGTGGACTTTTCATTCTGAGACCTCAGAGATCCCATTCAGGGGGTCTGCATTACACGCCACACATCCTTAAAGTTTATTTATGCATCACAAGTCGGCTTACATTTACACTGCAGTGAAAATACTGTGACATTCCCCTCATCGCCACACTCCAGCATCTGTTTGGGTTAATACACCCCAACCACCTCCAAGAGACCAGAGTCCTTACCACGCTGGCCGGTCTGGTGACATTTTCTTCAGCTGCCCATCCTGTATATGTTCTCTAGTATCATTTATATTAGTGATTTGGATGAGAGTATAGGAGGCATGGTTACTAAGTTTGCAGTTGACACCAAGATTGGCAGTATGGTGAACAGTGAGGAAGGTTATCTCCAATTGCAACGGGATCTTGATCAGTTAGGCCAGTGGGCTGACAGATGGCAGATGGAGTTTAATTTAGACAAATGTGAGGTGATGCATTTTGGTAGATTGAACCAGGGCAGGACTAACTCAGTTTAATGGTAAGGCGCTGGGAGAGTTATAGAACAAAGAGATCTAGGGATACATATTCATAGCTCCTTGAAAGTGGAGTCACAGATGGACAGAGTGGTGAAGAAGGCATTCGGCATGCTTGGTTTCATTGGTCACAACGTTGAATACAGGAGTTGGGACGTCTTGTTGAAGTTGTACAAGACATTGGTAAGGCTACACTTGGAATACAGTGTACAGTTCTGATCACCCGATTATAGAAAGGATATTATTAAACTAGAAGGAGCGCAGAAAAGATTTACTAGGATGCTACCGGGACTTGATGGATTGAGTTATAAGGAGAGGCTGGATAGACTGGGACTTTTATCTCTGGAGCGTAGGAGGCTGAGGGGTGACCTTATAGAGGTCTATAAAATAATGACGGGCACAGATCAACATCTTTTCCTAAAGGTAGAGAAGTGTAAAACTAGAGGGCACAGCTTTAAGGTGAGAGGGAAGAGATACAAAAGGGTCCAGAGGGGCAATTTTTTTCACACAGAGGGTGGTGAGTGCCTGGAATGAGCTGCCAGAGATAGTCATAGAGGTGGGTACAATTTTGTCTTTTAAAAAGGTTTAGACAGTTACTTGGGTAAGATGGGTGTGGAGGGATATGGGCCAAATGTGGGCAATTGGGACGAGCTTAGAGGTTTTAAAAAAAAGGCAGCATGGCCAAGTTGGGCCGAAGGGCCTGTTTCCATGCTGTAAATACCTATGACTTTACAAGTGTGCTCTTGGTACTGTGCCATCTGCTCCTGTGGGCTCTGGGTTCAGGAGAGGAAGAATCTCCTGGGGTTCCTGCTGCTAAACAGTGTTACAGATGCCATGCCTTGCTACAAGTTCCACACGTGGCTTTGGGCGAGAACAGGATGAGCCCAGGGTGTTGTCTGTCCTCTTCGTATCCCCCACCCCTCATGCCCCCACTACATGCATGCACTGCTCTCCCACTTTCAGACTAGCCACCCAGAACAGTCCACAACTACGGAGGCCAGGCAGGGTCAGCATCTCCAGCAAGTGGCAGCAAAGGTGTTATCAGTTGGCAGCAGTCAGGCAAGGCAGCAGCACCTGTTGGTGTGAATATCTGTGTCAGCAGCTTGTTGACTGGTGCAGTTTCAGCTGTCACCTCCTCACCGTCAGCCAGCTGAAAACCAGAATGGCTGGGGAAACCCCCCCCCCCACCCCCCCCCCCCCCCCCCCCACCACCACCACCGCCGCCGCCACCACCGCCGCCGCCGCCACCACCGCCGCCGCCTTCCAGAATAACATGAGTGTGTGTGGGGCTAATCTGCCGATTGTATTGGGGGAACTGGGTTAGAACTTGGGGTGTGCGTGTGGGGTTCATCTGCAGATTGTATCGGGGGAAACTGGGTTAGAGCTCTGGGTGTGTGTGTGGGGAAGGTTAAATGCACCGATTTTATTGCGGGAACTGGGTGAGAAATCGGGAAGACTTCCCAAGGTTGTGATAAATGGACATCCAGATGTGAAATAAGCCAGAATGTGGGCCATCTGCAGCAAGATTCGAAACCAAGCGCCACAAGGCACTTTGAGAGATGCCACATTTGAAATCGTACGCCCACTCGTCTCCTGGTGTAGAGCGAGTGGGGACTGATGATTGTCTGAAGCTGGCTACCCCAGGCGGTGCATCGGTGCAGCAGATGGTCCAGACCCCAGCTGCCAGCACTGTTTCCTGGAGCAGATCCGCTCCAGAGGAACTGCCTGTGCTCGCAGCTTCAGCCTGGCACTGAACTCGCCGATTCCTCCACACAGCGGGCAGTGTCAAACAAAACATTAATCCTTCCCCCCCCATCATATTCCCCTTAAAGTTAGGAAAACGGTCTGGAAGGCAGGTTTAAAACATGTTTAGAATGAGCGTGACAAAGTGGGGGCCTTTTGTGTAACCGTGAGGTACATTATCCTCTTCACAGATGTGTTTGTTGATGTGAAGCCTCTTTCCGGATGTGAACCCACAACATGCAACTGTAAGAGGCCTGTGGATCCTGCTGAGAAGAGCTGCTTGGAAGATTGTCTGAACAGGTAGGCAAGTATGTGTATTAGCCTCCAAATTATGGCCCTGTCTCGCTCGCTATTAACCTTGAGACATGTTGCGATTGCTACTGTGGTGTCAGTGTTTTGTGGCACAGCCCAGACAGATTGGGCAGAGAGGCAGTGGCAGCTGCCGTGTGACCTGCAATAACTTAACCTTGGGAGCAGGAGCAGGAGACGGAGAGTCAGCATGATTAAATTGAGTGGATTTGCATATCTGCTGGTGTGTGTTGATTGAAAGCCAGTTCCGGTTGATGGCCTGGATCCTCCTACGTCCTGCTAACACTACTGGAGGATCCCAGTCACGGGTGGGACTAGAGAACTGTGGCCCCTGTCACCTGAGGCACTCCCTCTGAGCTAAGGGTGTCCACACTGAAAGTGAGTTCATAGGCAACCGAGCATCCAATGTGCGACCTACCGTCTCTGCCACAGGTGGGGCAGATAGTTCAGTTTATGTATTAGTGTCACAATTAGACTTATATTAACTCTGCAATGAAGTTACTGTGAAAATCCCCTCGTCGCCTGTTTGGGTACACTGAGGGAGAATTTAGTACAGCCAATGCACCCTAACCAGCGCGTCTTTCGGACTGTGGAAGGAAACCAGTTCACTTCCGGCCTGAGGTCCACTTGTCGTTGTGGGGTTTACACATTCTACCCCGTGTCTACGTGGGTTTCCTCCAGGTGCTGTGGTTTCCTCCCACACTCCAAATATGTGCAGGTTAAGTGGATTGGCTATGCTAAACTGTCCCTTAGTGTCCAAAGATGTGCAGGTTAGGGGGATTGGCCGTGCTAAATTAGCCCATATCAGGGAGACTTAGCAGGGTAAATGTGTGGGGTAATGGAAACAGGGCCTGGGTGGGATTGTCATTGATGCAGACTTGATGGACCAAATGGCCACCTCCTTCTGCACTCTAGGGATTCTATAATTCAATCACAAACAGTGCGGGGACTGCAGACAACCTCAGTGCTGCTTGGTTGTGAAGGAATGTGGCCAGGATTCCTGTTTTCCCTGCACCGTCCGGTTGTACCCGCATCAACCAACAGCCGGATGGAGTGTTTCTGTGCAGTCTCCTGCAGTTAAATAGCCAGCAGATGTGTGCTGCTTTGCGGGTGGGATGGAGGGGAAAGGAATTGGGCGTCGGAGCGAATCTGATTCCCATGGCTCTGTTCCCCCCGAGACCCTGGGGTGTCACCATGCGCTCTGAGAAGCTGGACCTGAGCAGCAGCATTGTGATGGGAGAGGAAGGCATGCCCCTGGTAACTGGCAGTGTGGCTGCCGGCCAGGCTGATTTCACTACTTGGCTCCTTGCTCTGCTATGTTGATGCGCATTTTAGCTATTTGATGCAAACTCATTAACAGCTCTTGGCTGTTTGCCCAAAAGCTGTGCACTGGTGTGTTTTTTTTATTATTAATTATATTCGGAAGATTTGAGTTGTAATAAAGCAGGAAGCCCAGTGTGCCGCATGTTCTGTGCTCCCAAAACTGAAACAGATGCATAGCCAGCCCTCCAATCTCCATCCGTCAGAGCTGCTGATAGGTCCTGGGCCTGCCTTCCATTCCAACTTGTGGAACAGCGACACAACTGCTCAGCGTTTCCTTTGATTATCAAGGTCAGGGATGTCATTCCGGGGAAAGGCAACACTCTTCGTTGCAGCCAAACACTCCCAGGACAGGTACAGCAACAGGGTTAGATACAGAGTAAAGCTCCCTCTACACTGTCCCCCCCATCAAACACTCCCAGGACAGGTACAGCACGGGGTTAGATACAGAGTAAAGCTCCCTCTACACTGATCCCCTATCAGACACTCCCAGGACAGGTACAGCACGGGGTTAGATACAGAGTAAAGCTCACTCTGCACTGCCCCCCTATCAAACACTCCCAGGACAGGTACAGCATGGGGTTAGATACAGAGTAAAGCTCCCTCTACACTGTCCCCCATCAAACACTCCCAGGACAGGTATAGCACGGGGTTAGATACAGAGTAAAGCTCCCTCTGCACTGTCCCCCCATCAAACACTCCCAGGACAGGTACAGCATGGGGTTAGATACAGAGTAAAGCTCTCTCAGTAAATTGTCTCCCACCATTTTCATGGCTGCCCTTCCATTGTGAAAAAGGCCTGAGTCACCTGAATGTTATATTTGACATAAAGCCTGTAGCCTCCTTCAGAAGCAGTTATGTGTCCGCCTGGTATCACAGTACCTCTCCACCCATTGCTGTGTGTGGCGTTGGAGAATATGTTCCCTTCCGTGGGAACAACATTGTGAATGCTGGAATTGTACAGCAGCATCTGGAGTTCTGCTGTGGGGAGGGTCTTATCGAAGATTTCCACACATCTTTCCTCTGTGCAGACCCTGACCAGGCTGCTGCATATATCCAGCTTTCCATGAAAGTCCAGTCTTGTCTTTGTCAGCTGTTTTTCAGTTGCTGCAATTGATACCAGCCACACAGTACTGAATTATTTCTGGAATTCTCTCCAAATGGTGATGTGGAAAGTGGTGCTGACGGCCCATTTTTTGATTCTTGCAGGATGATTTTTGCTGAGTGCGCTCCGAGCACATGTCCCTGTGATGAGCATTGCTGCAACCAGCGGATCCAGAGGCACGAGTGGGTGCAGTGTCTGGAGCGCTTCCGTGCGGAGGGCAAAGGCTGGGGAATCCGCACCAAGGAAACCCTGAAGGCCGGGCAGTTCATCATCGAGTATCTGGGGGAAGTGGTCAGCGAACAAGAGTTCAGGTACACGGGCCTTCCCTCATCAGCGTGCACAGAATCCGGAGTCCCTTTCCCAACAAATCCTGTCCGTTAGCTCCCCACAGTAAGTGCTGAGTGGTGAACAGGAATGTGATGTAATGCCAGGAGTTAGATAGTAATGAATCTCTACTTATAGTGGGACAGTCTAAAGTTTTATAATTTATTAATGTCAAGAGGAGGCTTACATTAACACTGCAGTGAAGTTATTGTGAAAATCCCCTAGTCACCACATTCCGGCGCCTGTTTGGGCACACTGAGGGAGAATTTAGTACGGCCGATGCACCGTAACCAGCATGTCTTTCAGACTGTGGGAGGAAACTAGAGCACCCAGAGGAAACCCACGCAGACAATGACCCAAGCTGGGAATCGAACCCAGGTCCCTGATGCTGGGAGGCAGCTGTGCTAACCTACTGTGTCATCGTGCTGCTGGGAATTGAACCCAGGTCCCTAATGCTGAGAGGCAGCAGTGCTAACCCACTGTGCCGCTCTGCTGCCACCATCTAGGAGTATGTCACAGTGCTTAGATTGGCTGCAAAGCAGAATAAAAACAAAGAAAATAACAGCCCAGGAACAGGCCCTTCAGCCCTCCAAGCTTGCACTGACCATGCTGCCTGACTGAACTAAAACCCCCTACCCTTCCGGAGACCATATCCCTCTATTCCCGTCCCATTTATGGATTTGTCCAGACGCCCCTGAAAACTCACTATCGTATCTGCTTCCACTACCTCCCCCGGCAGCGAATTCCAGGTGTCCACCGTCCTCTGCTTAAAAAAAACTTGCCTCATACATCTCTTTTAAACATTGCCCCTTGCACCTTAAACCTGTGCCCCCTGGTAATTGACTCTTCCACCCTGGGGGAAAAGTTTCTGACTATCCACTCTGTCCATGTCCCTCATAATCTTGTAGACTTCATCGTTCCAGTGAGAACAAACCAAATTTCTCCAACCTCTCCTCGTAGCCAATGCCCTCCATACCAGGCAACACCCTGGCTGATATAGTTAATATTCACTGTATGGGCTGCAGATCAATGTGAGCATCAGACAATCTTATTTATCGTCCATTTGGCAAGGGCAAGTGAGGAATACAGAAGGAATATTTGGCCCATTAATGTTGCCTCTTGAGTGATTCAGACGCCTGCTTGTCTCCAATCTTGTGTCTGCACAGGCTGTCCCCTGCCAGTTAAAGGGGAGGATTCCTGTTTACACACAGTCTGTGAAAGCAGTTATCTAGCTTTTCAGAAGATTCATTCTGAGCATCACTGGCCTGACCCTTCATTTATTGCCCCTTGAGAAGGTGGTGGTGAGCCGCCGGCCTGAACCCCCTGCAGTCCCCGTGTGGGGTAGATACACTGCTGTTAGGGAGGGAGTCCCAGGGTTTTGACCCAGCAACACTGAGGGATCACCCGATATATTTCCAAGTCAGGATGGTGAGTGGCTCAGAGAGGGAACTTGCAGGTGGTGGTGTTCCCCATGTGTCCTTATCCTGCTCAATCGTAGTGGTCATGGGTTTGGAAGGTGCTGTTGAAAGAGTCTTGGTGTGTTCCTGCGGTGCATTTTGTAGACAGGTCTCAGTATTGTCACTGAGCGTCGGTGGTTTGTGGTTAGCATGTCAATCAAGCGGGGCCGCTTTGTCCTGGATGGTGTCAAGCTTCTGAAGTGTTTTTGGAGCTGCACCCATCCAGGCAAGTGGGGAGTATTCCATCACTCTCCTGACTTGTGTCCTTGTAGATGGTGGATAGGCTTTGGGGAGTCAGGAGGTGAGTTACTCTCTGCAGAATTCCCAGCCTCTGACCTGCTCTGGTAGCCATAGAATTTATATGGCTGGGTCCAGTTCAGTTTCTGGTCAATGATAACCCCCAGGATGTTGATAGTGGGGGTGGGGGGGTTTCAGTGATGGTCAGTGTTAACCCCCAGGATGTTGATAGTGGGGGGGGTGGGGGGGATTCAGTTTCTGGTCAATGTTAACCCCCAGGATGTTGATAGTGGGAGTGGGGGGGATTCAGTTTCTGGTCAATGGTAACCCCCAGGATGTTGATAGTGGGAGTGGGGGGGATTCAGTTTCTGGTCAATGGTAACCCCCAGGATGTTGATAATGGGGAGGGAATTCATTGATGGTCAATGGTAACCCCCAGGATGTTGATAGTGGGGAGGGAATTCAATGATGGTCAATGGTAACCCCCAGGATGTTGATAGTGGGGAGGGAATTCAATGATGGTCAATGGTAACCCCCAGGATGTTGATAGTGGGGAGGGAATTCAATGATGGTCAATGGTAACCCCCAGGATGTTGATAGTGGGGAGGGAATTCATTGATGGTCAATGGTAACCCCCAGGATGTTGATAGTGGGGAGGGAATTCAGTGATGGTGAATGGTAACCCCCAGGATGTTGATAGTGGGGGGGATTCAGTGATGGTCAATGGTAACCCCCAGGATGTTGATAGTGGGGGTGGATTCCATGGAAGGAGTGCCGTTGAACATCATGCTGCGATGGTTATATTCCCTGTGGTTGGAGACGGTTAACAATGACACCTGCGTGGCACAAACGTTATTTGCCACTTGTGAGCCTAAGGTTGTTACGGCACTGCCTTGTATCTGTTTCACATCAGGGGGAGAATTTGTCAATGCCATGAGGCAGGAATCTCTGCCACATCTCACTACTCGATACTGCCTTCCCAATATGGGTGCTTTTATTTTATGTTTCTTTATTAGTGTCACAAGTCGCCTTACGTTAACACTGCAATGATGTTACTGTGAAAATCCCCTAGTTGCCACACTTCAGCACTGTTTCGAGTACACTAAGGGAGAATTTAGCATGGCCAGTGCACCCTAACCAGCACGTCTTTCAGACTGTGGGAGGAAACCCACGCAGACACGAGGAGAATGTGCAAACTCCACACAGACCAAAGCCGGGATTTGAACCTGGGTCCCTGGCGCTGTGAGGCAGCAGTGCTAACCACTGTGCTGCCGCTCCACCCCATTATTAGGGAGATGGGAAGAAACTGAAAGGTTTCCGAATCACGCATCACCAAAACAGGCCCTTTGGCCCAACAGGCCTGTGCTGACCATTAAATACCAATCTATGCTACTCCCTTTTATCAGCAGTTGGACCCTTCTGTGCCTGGTTTGGTTTAATATAATATTGACATAAATCACTGAGTTCCTGATTTTACCATATGGCTCCTTTAATGCTTGGAAATTGAAAGGAAAAGCTCTGATTCCAGTCGCGCCTTTCACATCCTCAGGAGGTCGCAGATTGCTGCCGAACCAGCAGTGTTATTTTCCAAACACCTTAGCTGCAGCCAGTACGTGTACAGTATGATCCTGCAAGCAGCAACTGTATTAACAGCTGTAGTGGTCTGGATGCTGGGTGGGGGGGCTGTTTTCAGGTCTTCCTCCGTGTGTTCCAAGGTGTTTAATATTTCACCTGAACAGGCTGACTGTGAGCTCGAATAGATTTTCGACCCTGTGATTCCAGATGAGAGTGCTGAGCTGCCACTGTGTGTAACATTAGCTCTGTTCCCTTCCAGGAATCGCATGATAGAGCAGTATCAGAACCATAACGATCACTACTGCCTGAACCTGGACAGTGGGATGGTGATCGACAGTTACCGCATGGGGAACGAAGCTCGCTTTATCAACCACAGCTGCAATCCTAACTGTGAAATGCAGAAATGGTAAGAAGGTGAAACCTGTATACAGTGAACGTGTTGTGTGCTGAGTGTACACAAGGAAGGTATATACAGCGAACGTGTTGTGTGCTGAGTGTATACGAGGAAGGTGTGTACAGCGAATGTGTTGTGTGCTTAGTGTACACGAAAGTATATACAGTGAACGTGTTATGTGCTGAGTGTACACAAGGAAAGTATATGCAGTGAACATGTTATGTGCTGAGTATACACGAGGAAAGTATACACACTGAACGTGTTGTGTGCTGAGTACACGAGGAAGGTATATAAAGTGAATATGTTGTGTGCTCAGTGTACGTGAAGGCATATACAGTGAACGTGTTATTTGCTGAGTGTACACGTGGAAAGTATATACAGTGAATGTGTTGTGTGCTGAATGTACACGAGGAAGGTATATACAGTGAACGTGTTATATGCTGAATTTACATGAGGAAGGTATACACAGCGAACGTGCTGTGTGCTGAGTTTACAGGAGGAAGGTATATACAGTGAACGTGTTATGTGCTGAGTGTACATGAAGGTATATACAGTGCATGTGTTGCGTGTTGAATTTACATGAGGAAGGTATATACAGTGAATATGTTGTGTGCTCAGTGTACACGAAGGTATATACAGTGAACGTGTTATTTGCTGAGTGTACACGAGGAAAGTATATACAGCGAACGTGTTGTGTGCTGAGTTTACAGGAGGAAGGTATATACAGCGAACGTGTTGTGTGCTGAGTTTACAAGAGGAAGGTATATACAGCGAACGTGTTGTGTGCTGAGTTTACAGGAGGAAGGTATATACAGTGAACGTGTTGTGTGCTGAGTTTACAGGAGGAAGGTATATACAGCGAACGAGTTGTGTGCTGAGTTTACAGGAGGAAGGTATATACAGCGAATGTGTTGTGTGCTGAGTTTACAGGAGGAAGGTATATACAGCGAACGAGTTGTGTGCTGAGTTTACAGGAGGAAGGTATATACAGCGAACGTGTTGTGTGCTGAGTTTACAGGAGGAAGGTATATACAGCGAACGTGTTGTGTGCTGAGTTTACAGGAGGAAGGTATATACAGCGAACGTGTTGCATGCTGGGTTTACAAGTAGCATCATTTGGTTAAAATCACTCTCTGCATTTTTACCTGCAAGCATGGTTAGCTAATCTGGTAAAGGGCAGATGATGGCCCAGTGGTATTATCACTAGACTATTAATCCAGAAACTCAGCTAATGTTCTGGGGGAGCCGGGTTTGAATCCCACCACAGCAGATGGTGGAATTTGAATTCAATAAAAAACATCTGGAATTAAGAATCTACTGATGACCCATTGTCGGAAAAACCCATCTGGTTCCCTTTAGGGAAGGAAATCTGCCGCCCTTACCCCAGTCTGGCCTACATGTGACTCCAGAAGCCCTTTTCCACATTCCCCACGCTAAATTGTATTCATTTAGCTCAGAGACTGGTCTTCTTCCTGGCCTGTCCATCTCAGTGGAACCTTTAAACATACCTGGTTTACAGTGGCTAATGCTGTGAAAAAGGCGGTGCGCTCTCCTTCAATCCAACTCTGCTGGGCAGCGATGCTGGGCTGTGGTGACCACCACAGTGCCTGGATCTTCCCGGCCTGAGTCAAAGGGTCAGGCGAGACAGACTTGGAAGGAATATGGCCCAGGTAAGCGGGTCCGGGAAGTGGCAATCCAACCCTGATTCCACAGAAGTTGCAGCCCCAGCTCTCAATGTAGAATGGCAAAAGAGCATTGCTCTGAGTATGTCTGATCTCAGCAGACAGTTCAGCTACAGGGGGTGTCACAACTGACAGTATTTGCACCAAGGGACAGGATAGTCATGAGGAACAGGAACCTTTAGTGATTTTCACAGAATACTACAGTGCAGAAGAGGCCCGTCGGCCCATCGACACATGAAATGCCTTGACCTGCCCACCTAATCCTACTCATCAGCACTTGGCCCAGAGCCCTGAATGTTACAATATGCCAAGCACTCATCCAGGAACTTGTTAAAGGACGTGAGGCATCCACCATCCTCCCAGGCAGTGTGTTCCAGACCCTCACCACCCTCTGGGTAAAAAAGCTTTTCCTCAAATTCCCCTTAAACTTCCTACCCCTGGTGTCCCCTCGGAACTGACCGTTCAACTAAGGAGAACAGCTGCTCCCTAGTCACCCTGTCCATGACCCTCATCATCTTGTGTACCTCTCTAACCTGGGGGACACCAAGACCCCATTTTAGTATCTGCTAGCTCAGCGCTGATTGATGAAACAGCTACAGATTGTAGTTGTGTAGCCACAGAGGTAAACTACACAAACCTTCATGGCCAAACTACATTTGAGTTGGTAGTGGAGGCAGAAACCGTAAACTCTTCTAAAACCTATGTGGATCTGCACCTTAAGTGCTGTAAGCTACAGGGCTATGGGCTGGATGGAGGAAGGTGGGATTAGAAAGGACACCTGGGTGTCCTCGAGCGGACATGGACAGGATGGGCCAAATGGCCTTTTGTTTATTCATTTATGGGATATGGGTGTTGCTGGCTAGGCCAGCATTTATTACCCATCCGTAGTTGCCCCTTGAGAAGGTGGTGGTGAGCTGCTATTCTTGAATTGCTGCAGACCACGTGCTGTGGGTTGACCCACCATGCCATTGGGAAGGGAATTCTGTGCAGTGACTTTTCTCTGGTTCTATTTCACGTTCCCCTCTCTCCGCGTCTGCTGTAGGTCAGTGAATGGGGTTTACAGGATTGGACTGTTTGCTTTGAAAGATGTGAACGCCGGGACTGAGCTGACGTATGACTACAACTTCCACGCATTCAACCTGGAAAAGCAGGTAATGTGGAGAATCTGGACAACAACAGCAATTATAACATCTCCACCCTACAGTACCACATATCTGTGTGTGTAACATAGTCAAAAACCTGATCTACTGCATGATAAAGCAACAATTTGTGTATCTAACCCCGTGCTCTACCTGTCTTGGGAGTGTTTGATGGGGACAGTGTAGAGAGAGCTTTACTCTGTATCTAACCCCATGCTGTCCCTGTCCTGGGAGTGTTTGATGGGGGACAGTGTAGAGAGAGCTTTACTCTGTATCTAACCCCGTGCTGTACCTGTCCTGGGAGTGTTTGATGGGGACAGTGTAGAGGGAGCTTTACTCTGTATCTAACCCTGTGTTGTACCTGTCCTGGGAGTGTTTGATGGGGGGACAGTATAGAGGGAGCTTTACTCTGTATCTAACCCCGTGTTGTACCTGTCCTGGGAGTGTTTGATGGGGACAGTGTAGAGGGAGCTTTACTCTGTATCTAACCCCGTGTTGTACCTGTCCTGGGAGTGTTTGATGGGGGGACAGTGTAGAGGGAGCTTTACTCTGTATCTAACCCTGTCCTGGGAGTGTTTGATGGGGACAGTGTAGAGGGAGCTTTACTCTGTATCTAACCCTGTGTTGTACCTGTCCTGGGAGTGTTTGATGGGGACAGTGTGAGTTGTTTGCCCTGGAAGTGGTTTTGCATTCGGAATTTATTCTGAATGAGTGAAGTCATATGATAAAGCCCCGCTTACAATGGATATGGTTTGTTGACAGTAGAACAGAAATAAAACCACAGTGATGGAACAGCATATCAGCAGTTTACTTATCAGCTTTTCCAGACACACTCTGGACTTTATCAGAGAGAGCCTTGGAATTCTTGAACCAAGCGGTGCTGGGGGAAAGCCTTGAATCAAATCCCTGGAATTTACCAGCTGGTCTGAAGGGCACTAACAGAAATATGGCAGGCAGGCTATTTAAAGAGTGAAGTGACCTGGGCACAGGTACATGGCGAGCTTTACCATGTTTGCCTGCGCTGTTTTGTGTGTTCCAGCAACTTTGTAAATGTGGAGCGGAGAAGTGCCGGGGCATCATTGGGGGTCGCAGCCAGAGGATGAACGGGTTGCTGAACAAGACCGGCCAGCAGGCTAATGGACAGAAGAAGCCAGGCAGGTTGAAGGAAAAGAGGAAATCCAAGCACAGGTTAAAGAAACGGGTGAGTGTCCTGGCAGTGCCTTGTGGCTGAGGGACGGGCACATCAATCAGAGACCTCGTCTCTCCACACTGAGTGCTCTTCTCCGTAGCTGCTGAGAATCATGGTGTGGAGATGTCAGCGTTGGACTGACATCTGGTGTTAACCTGGCGTTGTGAGACTTCTTACAATGAGAATCATGGTTCCTGTGTTTGTAGTCACATTGAAGTTAGATAT
The DNA here is from genome assembly GCF_965287045.1 of Carcharhinus amblyrhynchos. NCBI lineage: Eukaryota > Metazoa > Chordata > Chondrichthyes > Carcharhiniformes > Carcharhinidae > Carcharhinus > Carcharhinus amblyrhynchos. Next base: position 231,451 of record NW_027649862.1, read on the forward strand.
TGTGTAACTGGACAGTGAAGTAAACCTAAATGTTCAAGGAGTGGCCAAGAAGGCGTATGCCAACTTGCCTTCACCGCTCAGTGTATAGAATGTAAAAATTGGCAAGTCATGTTGCAGCTGTACAGAACTTTAGTTAGTCCACATGTGGAATATCGTGTACAGTTCTGATCACCATACTAGACAGTGGTTAGTGCTGCTGCCTCGCAGTGCCAGGGATCTGGGTTCGATTCCTGGCTTGGATCACTGTGTGTGTGGAATCTGCACGTTCTCCCTGTGTCAGCGTGGGTTTCCTCTGGGTGCTCCGGTTTCCTCCCACAGTCTGAAAGATGTGCTGGTTAGGGTGCATTGGCCATGCTAAATTCTCCCTCAGTGTACCTGAACAGGTGCCAGTTACAGTGATTTCATAGCAGTGTTAATGTAAGCCTACTTGTAACACTATTAAATAAACTTTATAAAAATATGGAGACTTTGGAGAGGGAAAGGTTTAGCAGGACATTGCCCGGTTTGGAGGGTATTAGCCACGAGGAGAGATTGGACAAGCTTGGTTTGTTTTCGCTTGAACATCAGAGGTTGAGGAGCGACCAGATAGAAGTTTACAAAATTATGAGAGGCACAGAGAGAATGGATTGTCGGAGTCTGTTTCCCAGGGGAAAAATATCAATTACTGGGGGGCATAGGTTTAAGGCAAAAGGGGGAAAGTTTAAGGGAGATGTGAAAGGGAGATGCCGGCATTGGACTAGGGTGGGTACAGTAAGAAGTTTCGCAACATCAGGTTAAAATCCAACAGGTTTATTTGGTAGCCCAAGCTTTCAGAGCGTTGCTCCTTCTGAAGTTTAAAACCCTTCTGAAGAAGGGTTTTAACCTGGTGTTGCGAACCTTCTTACTTTTTTTGTACAGAAGGTGGTAAGTGCCTGGAATGCGCCATCTCGCCTTACCCAGGTTAGTGTCTTTACTCCGGACAATCCCAGGAGAGCCGCACAGTTCTTTTATCTCCAATGCGCATATCTGCGGTTGGAATGTGCCTGTGTCAATAATGTGTGCTCCTGGAAGTGCCTCAGCCATTCCTGTTGTGTTTGCTCACAGAGAGGGCACGTGACAGAGGAACCAAGCGAAAACCTCAACAACCCCGCCAAGCTGAGCCAGCCACACCAGATGAAGCCCATGTCCAACCGGGAGAGGTAAGAATCACTTCCCGCCTCCGAAAGCCACACAGCTGAGTGTAGAACCCAGCCGGTTTCCGGGGAGCGCCTCCTTCATATTGTCGATCTCAAATAAGTCACTCAGTAGCACAGAATGGGAGAATTGGTGTTAAAGAAACGTGCTGTTTAAGTTTTTCATCTTGTACTCATCAGGACAAATGCAAAATTTCAAAGAGAGCAACAACTTATACTGTATGATAATACTGGTTGGCAGGTTGACTCTGAGAATCGTTCCCTGGTGCGTTCTCCATGGCAACCCCTTGAGTTACCCAAGTGGACTTCCAGCCTGTATAAATTGTTGCTGCCCTTGAAATTTGGTATTCATAGAATCCCTATCATGCAGAAGGTGGCCCATCGAGGCTGCACCGACCACAATCCCACCCAGGCCCTATCCCCATAACCCCATACATTTACCCTAGCTAGTCCCTCTGACACTAAGGGACAATTTAGCATAGCCAATCCACCTAACCCACACATCTTCGGACTGTGGGAGGAAACTGGAGCACCTGGAGGAAACCCATGTGGACATGGGAAGAATGTGCAAACTCCTCAAAGAGAGTGAGCCGAGCTGGAAATCGAACCTGGGTCCCTGGTGCTGAGAGGCAGTAGCGCTAACCACCGTGCCATTCTTGCTTCAGTCCTGGCAGTGTGCAAGGTGAAAGGCTTCTACAGCATGTACAGCAGTGCTACAAAAATTGCTTATGCAGCAAGTTTTTTTTAAAAAAAGCCCCCCTCCCCCAGACACCCCCACTGTGTGAGAATCCAGCTCCCCAGCTACTGAGCAACTGTTCCACTGGGGAGAGAGCCTGGTCTCTGATCGAGATCACCTTACAGTGCCAGGTTTCTGTTCGAGGTGTTGTCAAACCTGTCCTCCAGGTGTTAAATGTTTTGTAGCGAGGTGCAGTGGGTGGCATGCAGCCCAGGAAAGGGCCAGTTGGCCCATCAATCCCGTGCTATCCCTCCAACCCGAGTTATCAGTTAATCCCATTCCCTTTCCCTAGTCACAGAGCCCTGCAAATTGCTCCTCTCACTGATAGATTCGGTTCCCTTTTGTACCTTTCCTACAATGTGTTTTCCCATGCTATATATGGTTAAAGGTTGACCCATACATCTCGCTCACTCAGTCATAGTCTTGCCCGCGCGCGCGCTCTCACCGTCGCACTCTCACTCATGCTCTCTTGCCCCTCTCAAGGGATCCCGTGCCTGGCACACACATGCTCTCGCTCCTACTTGCACACACAGGCCCCCCCAACATGAATTCTTGACACCTTGTAGATAATTACTGTGCTTCCCCTTTCATTGCCTTATCCTGCAGAGCTGACAATGACAGTTACTGATGATAGGATCCAGTGCCCCACTGGGCGACAGTATTGTTGTCTCTGTATCGTTTCACTGGCCCAGGATTACAGACAAATGCCTGAACCCCTTCCCCACCCCACCCCCCAATTCGAGATTATCCAGCTCTAAGTGGCAGCAGGAAGCTCTCCTTGCGCGAGGGGAAATTGAGCAATCAAGTCTAGCCACACCACACGGGCACACTGCCAAGTGACTGAGGAGCAGCATTGACAGAGTGCCAGCGTGCCCTTGGTTATTTCACACTGTGCGTTGGACTGGAGCTGGGAGCTGGAGTTATTCTGATGTTGTCATTCACTGCGGTGATGAGGAATGCTGACATTCATAGCCCTCCCTCCCTCCCATCGGCCTCTGTATGAGGTGCCAACACAGCTCACAATTCAACAATATCCTCCCTCGTACATAAGAGATGGCGTTGATTGGTTCATCCTGATGTACAGGCTGCTGTCAGTCAGGGTTTTTAGTCAGAATGAACTGTGGTGAATACCCACAGCACGTCCATTGGCATCTGTAACCAGCTGAGATTTCACACAGATTTCATCTGAAGCCCAGCTGAAAGATTGACCCATCTGTGAGTGTCCTGCCATTCACACATCACATTGTCTCCTGCGTGTTGGAGCACAATTTCTGTTTTAACTTGGCTCACAGCCGTGCCATTCAGGTAACCCCAAAGGGCAAAGTAATCATTTCACTTCCCCACCCCCACCCCCGCCAGTGCTTGCTTTTCACAGCTCCCTGGAAGCTGCTCGCTGGGTAATCCTGCGGATACCGGCTGTCTTCCAGCACAGGGCCATCTTGCCCCTCTGCTGCGTAGCCCTTGACTGTTTCCATACACACGGCTCAGCCCAGTACACTCACTGGTTAATGGGCTGCACCACCAGTTCCAAGCCCCTCCACTCCCCTCCAGCACCAAGCACCCCCACCCTCACAATCCCACCAGCTCAAACACCCCCACCCCCAGCTCCATCACCTCCATCTCTCTCTCTCTCTCTCTCTCTCCCCCTCCTTTCTCCCCCCCCCCCCCCCCCCCCACCACCACCACCACCACCACCACCACCCTGCCCCCCAACCCCAGCTGATTAGCTGCTTCCTGCTCTGTCTTAGATCCTGATGTAGAGATGCCGGCATTAGACTGGGGTAAGCACAATAAGAAGTCTCTCAACACCAGGTTAAAGTCCAGCAGTCAAGCTCCTTTTTCAGGTGAGTGAAGAAGGAGATTGAGACTCTGAAAGCTTGTGCTACTAAATAAACCTGTTGGACTTGAACCTGGCTTTGTGAGACTTCTTACTGTCTCAGATCCACAGGGAGAGTCGTCTCTTTTATTGTTTGTCATTCCCATGAACATCCTTGCTACTGCATTAGACACCACTGCTCTTTCAGGAGGTATTTTCATGCGAAATTGCCCCTAAGTGTCCAAAGATGTGCAGGTTAGGTGGATTGGCCATGCTAAATTGCCGTTTAGTATCGGGTAAATATGTGGGATTACGGAAATAGGGCGGGTTGCTGTCTGTGTGGGCTCAATGAGCCAAATGGCCTCCTTCCATGCTGTAAGGATTCTGGGTGGAGTGGAGGTTGGGTGTTTAAGGCAACAGGGAATGTTGACTTTCAGATCACTCCGAGTTTGACACCATAGTGTTGAGGCCGCGTGGTCCTCTGGTTAGGCCAGGCCCTTGCTGGTTGAGTCCTGGATGAGATACCCAGCACGGAGAGAGAACTGCGAGGCTGCGTTAGGAGTAGCCAAGGCAGAATGACTGTATGGGTAATACTGTGAGAAATCCATCACCCCTTTTAGGGAAGCAGTCTGATAAGGTATTCGATACCCAAAGGCTTCCAGCCTTGAGGTGACACTTTATCAAAGTACACAAAATACTAAGTGAAATGATAAAAAGTTAATCCTGTGCACCATTCCAAGACCAACCACGTTCACTTCTGGAATTGTATCCAACAAATTGACACAGTGGGTTAGCATTGCTGCCTCACAGCGCCATGGACCTGGATTCAATTCCCAGCTTTGGTCACTGTCTGTGCGAAGTCTGCACATTCTCCCCGTATCTGCATGGGTTTTCACCCACGCTCCAAAAGACGTGCTGGTTAGGATGCATTGGCCGTGCTAAATTCTCCCTCAGTGTACCCGAACAAGCGCCAGAGTGTGGCGACTAGGGGGTTTTCACAATAACTTCATTGCAGTGTGTTAATGATTTGTGACGCTAATAAATAAACTTTAAGCTCCTGTCTTGATTATTTCCATCTCAATAGGAATTTTGTGCTGAAACACCACGTGTTCCTTGTCCGGAACTGGGAGAAGATGCGGCAGAAACAGGAGGAGGCCAAGCAGGAGAATGACAACAGCCAGTCTGTCTCGCTCTACACCCGCTGGAACGGCATTTGCCGAGATGATGGCAACATCAAATCTGGTACAGAGAGAGAATGAGTTTTCTTGGTGAGGAGGGGGGCACCAAGAGAGGGAGAGACTTCCTCAGTGATGGGTCTATGCACGGTTTTTGTTTGGTGTTCTTGCATTGAGTGAAGGAGTTGGTTCTGGTTTGTGTGAGCAGGCACTGACTCTTCACCCACGGGGCTCACGCGAAGATCCAGCACTTAGCTGTGACGACTGGGGCGACACTCCTTCAGCTAGAGTACCAGTGAATTTAGAAAGGACCTAAATCAGGCTGCTGGTGGGACTGGCTACGCAATCCCAAACTGGGGCTCCCAAGAAGGGAGGAGGGTCATTACGACAGTTTAGATACTCTGTCTGGAGTGCATGTGATGCTGATACTGGGTGGAGGGACAGGGGAGTGTGTGTGTGGGGTCAAAGAATCACTACAGGGCGGAAGGAGGCCATCCGGCCCATCACATGTGCATTGATCACAATACCACCCAGGCCCTATTCCTGGAACCCCACATACTTACCCTGCTAATCCCCGTGACACTAGGGTCAATTTAGCATGGTCAATGCACCCAAACCTGCACATCTTTCAGACCGCAGCACCTGGAGGAAACCCACACACACAGGGAGAATGTGCAAACTCCACACAGACAGTAACCCAAACTGGGAATCAATCCCCACAACTTTCGAGCACTTCTAGTGCTTTGCCACTTTGTCCTCTTGGTTCCCAAGTTCCATTCTGATTAGGTAAAGCACGGTAAGACTCCCTTCAATCCTAGCTGCTGAAGCTCACTCCCATCAGCCAGGGGTTGGCTTTGTCCCTCAGCTACGGGGGTGAAAGGTCGTTCATCAAAATTGTCTATCTCAGTAAATGTGTGTACATATGTCATGTGCACATGTGTGTATCTGTACGTTCGTGTGTCTGTCTGTATGTACGTTTGTGTTTATGTGTGGGTGTACGTGCAATAGGTTGCTGAGAGTAAGCTGTGTGACAGCATAGTATGAATGGATCCCCTTGCCCTCTCTGTGGAGCACAGTGGGGATGCTATAGTGCAGCTTCCCTTAGAGACTTGATGTGGGTGGTTAGTAAATAATGAGACTTAAATTAAACACAGCCTCAGAAGGCCAGGTTCCGGAGTTTAATTTGAGAGGAATTTTTTTATTTTGAAAGTGAAAGCAATATAGGGTGAAGTTGCAGTTCTGAGATGAGTTGTCAGTTAGTCAGGCAAGTTTTGGCTGATGTGGAGTGTACTGATGCAATCTGCGGATTTCTGAATGTTTATTCTGAGGCCCATTGTCTCCCGTGCCTTGCTGAATGCATTGTCCTCTGAGTGTGCGCATATATTTCTGCTATAGCAAGGATGTTACTAAACTGGAAAGGCAGCAAAAAAGAATTACAAGGATGATAGCGGAAGGAGTGATTTATAGGAGAGGCTGGATCATTGAATCCACACAGGCCCTAGCTCTGTAACCCAACATGTTGACTTCGCTAGTCCTCCGACACTAAGGGGCAATTTAGCATGGCCAATCCACCTAACCCACACATCTTTGGACACTAAGGGACAATTTAGCATGGCCAATCCACCTAACCTGCACATCTTTGGACACTGAGGGGCAATTTAGCATGGCCAATCCACCTAACCCACACATCTTTGGACACTAAGGGACAATTTAGCATGGCCAATCCACCTAACCCACACATCTTTGGACACTGAGGGGCAATTTAGCATGCCCAGTCCACCTAACCTGCACATCTTTGGACATTAAGGGGCAATTTAGCATGGCCAATCCACCTAACCTACACATGTTTGGACACTAAGGGGCAATTTAGCGTGGCCAATCCACCTAACCTGCACATCTTTGGACACTAAGGGACAATTTAGCATGGCCAATCCACCTAACCCACACATCTTTGGACACTAAGGGACAATTTAGCATGGCCAATCCACCTAACCTACACATGTTTGGACACTAAGGGACAATTTAGCATGGCCAATCCACCTAACCTGCACATCTTTGGACACTGAGGGGCAATTTAGCATGGCCAATCCACCGAACCCACACACCTTTGGACACTGAGGGGCAATTTAGCATGGCCAATCCACCTAACCCACACATCTTTGGACTGTGGGAGGGAACCAGAGCACCCAGAGGAAACCCATGCAGACACGGGGAGAACATGCAGACTCCGCACAGACAGTGACCCAAGCCGGGAATCGAACCCGGGCGCCTGGTGCTGTGAGGCAGCAGTACTAACCACTGTGCCACCATGCCACATGTAAGTGAGGGAGAGGGGGGTGCTGTGGGCCCTGGGTAATGACTGTGATAATCAAACGTGAAGTGATTTGATTAAAGCAGAATGCTTCCTACGCCTGGTGCAGCTTCACAGGAGCACAGTGTCCCCAAGGATTGGAGTTCTGGTGGAAAGGGACATTGGTATTAATTACCCATGAAAAGGCAGTGAGGTTGCTGTGATAGACCAAGCAGGCAGGAGCGAGGCTCATCGTCCCACTACGCTGCGGATATTCATTTCGCTGTAATTTCACCACCTGCCCAGCTAGAAATGTCTGCCTCTTTCCATATACGTAAAAATGTGCTGTGAATAGTAGCGCAGTGGGTGAGCACTGCTACCTCTCAGCGCAAGGGACACAGATTCGATTCCTGGCTTGGGTCACTGTCTGTGTGGAGTTCGCACACAAACTGGGGTTCCAGTTTCCTCCCACAATCCAAAGATGTGTAGGTTAGATGGATTGGCCATGCTAAATTGCCCCTTGTGTCTAAAGATGTGCAGGTTAGGATGAATTAGCCATGCTAAATTCCCCTTAATGTCCAAAGATGTGTCGGTTAGAGGGATTAGCAGGGTAAGTATGTGGGGTTGCGGGGATAAGGCCTGGGTGGGATTGTGGTCAGTGCAGACTCAATGGGTGGAATGGCCTCCTTCTGCACTGTTGGGAGTCCATGATTCTATGAAGAATTATTGAATGCTCTTTTGTTCAGTATTTTTACATTGCACCCTTTAGCAGGTCAAATGTGAGAAGCAGCAATCTTTTCCAGAGAAGAAGACAATCCGTAAGAGATTGAGGAGATGCGGTCACATCTCATGGGGCAATACATTTCATAGTTTTATGGAGAGGAGACTTGGTGTAGAAACTTCCTTCGGGTCAGGGAGAAGGGTGCAGGGAGCTGGTTCAGACACTTCCTTCGGGACAGGGGTGTAGGGAGCTGGTTCAGACACTTCCTTCGGGACAGGGACAGGGGTGTAGGGAGCTGGTTCAGACACTTCCTTCGGGACAGGGACAGGGTGTAGGGAGCTGGTTCAGACACTTCCTTCGGGACAGGGACAGGGTGTAGGGAGCTGGTTCAGACACTTCCTTCTGGACAGGGGTGTAGGGAGCTGGTTCAGACACTTCCTTCGGGACAGGGACAGGGGTGTAGGGAGCTGGTTCAGACACTTCCTTCGGGACAGGGACAGGGGTGTAGGGAGCTGGTTCAGACACTTCCTTCGGGACAGGGACAGGGGTGTAGGGAGCTGGTTCAGACACTTCCTTTGGGACAGGGACAGGGGTGTAGGGAGCTGGTTCAGACACTTCCCTCGGGACAGGGACAGGGGTGTAGGGAGCTGGTTCAGACACTTCCTTCAGGACAGGGACAGGGGTGTAGGGAGCTGGTTCAGACACTTCCTTCGGGACAGGGACAGGGGTGTAGGGAGCTGGTTCAGACACTTCCTTCGGGACAGGGGTGTAGGGAGCTGGTTCAGACACTTCCTTCGGGACAGGGACAGGGGTGTAGGGAGCTGGTTCAGACACTTCCTTCGGGACAGGGACAGGGTGTAGGGAGCTGGTTCAGACACTTCCTTCGAGACAGGGACAGGGGTGTAGGGAGCTGGTTCAGACACTTCCTTCGGGACAGGGGTGTAGGGAGCTGGTTCAGACACTTCCTTCGGGACAGGGACAGGGGTGTAGGGAGCTGGTTCAGACACTTCCTTCGGGACAGGGGTGTAGGGAGCTGGTTCAGACACTTCCTTCGGGACAGGGACAGGGGTGTAGGGAACTGGTTCAGACACTTCCTTCGAGACAGGGGTGTAGGGAGCTGGTTCAGACGCTTCCTTCAGGACAGGGACAGGGGTGTAGGGAGCTGGTTCAGACACTTCCTTCGGGACAGGGGTGTAGGGAGCTGGTTCAGACACTTCCTTCGAGACAGGGACAGGGTGTAGGGAGCTGGTTCAGACACTTCCTTCGGGACAGGGACAGGGTGTAGGGAGCTGGTTCAGACACTTCCTTCGGGACAGGGACAGGGGTGTAGGGAGCTGGTTCAGACACTTCCTTCGGGACAGGGACAGGGTGTAGGGAGCTGGTTCAGACACTTCCTTTGGGACAGGGACAGGGGTGTAGGGAGCTGGTTCAGACACTTCCTTCGGGACAGGGACAGGGTGTAGGGAGCTGGTTCAGACACTTCCTTCGGGACAGGGACAGGGGTGTAGGGAGCTGGTTCAGACACTTCATTCGGGACAGGGACAGGGTGTAGGGAGCTGGTTCAGACACTTCCTTCGGGACAGGGACAGGGTGTAGGGAGCTGGTTCAGACACTTCATTCGGGACAGGGACAGGGTGTAGGGAGCTGGTTCAGACACTTCCTTCGGGACAGGGACAGGGGTGTAGGGAGCTGGTTCAGACACTTCCTTCGGGACAGGGGTGTAGGGAGCTGGTTCAGACACTTCCTTCGGGACAGGGACAGGGGTGTAGGGAGCTGGTTCAGACACTTCCTTCGGGACAGGGACAGGGGTGTAGGGAGCTGGTTCAGACACTTCCTTCGGGACAGGGACAGGGGTGTAGGGAGCTGGTTCATACACTTCCTTCGGGACAGGGACAGGGTGTAGGGAGCTGGTTCAGACACTTCATTCGGGACAGGGACAGGGTGTAGGGAGCTGGTTCAGACACTTCCTTCGGGACAGGGACAGGGGTGTAGGGAGCTGGTTCAGACACTTCCTTCGGGACAGGGGTGTAGGGAGCTGGTTCAGACACTTCCTTCGGGACAGGGACAGGGGTGTAGGGAGCTGGTTCAGACACTTCATTCGGGACAGGGACAGGGGTGTAGGGAGCTGGTTCAGACACTTCCTTCGGGACAGGGACAGGGGTGTAGGGAGCTGGTTCAGACACTTCCTTCGGGGCAGGGACAGGGTGTAGGGAGCTGGTTCAGACACTTCCTTCGGGACAGGGACAGGGGTGTAGGGAGCTGGTTCAGACACTTCCTTCGGGACAGGGACAGGGTGTAGGGAACTGGTTCAGACACTTCCTTCGGGACAGGGGTGTAGGGAGCTGGTTCAGACACTTCCCTCGGGACAGGGGTGTAGGGAGCTGGTTCAGACACTTCCTTCGGGACAGGGACAGGGGTGTAGGGAGCTGGTTCAGACACTTCCTTCGGGACAGGGACAGGGGTGTAGGGAGCTGGTTCAGACACTTCCCTCGGGACAGGGACAGGGTGTAGGGAACTGGTTCAGACACTTCCTTCGGGACAGGGACAGGGGTGTAGGGAGCTGGTTTAGACACTTCCTTCGGGACAGGGACAGGGGTGTAGGGAGCTGGTTCAGACACTTCCCTCGGGACAGGGACAGGGTGTAGGGAGCTGGTTCAGACACTTCCTTCGGGACAGGGACAGGGGTGTAGGGAACTGGTTCAGACACTTCCTTCGGGACAGGGACCGGGGTGTAGGGGGCTGGTTCAGACACTTCCTTCAGGACAGGGACAGGGGTGTAGGGAACTGGTTCAGACACTTCCTTCGGGACAGGGACAGGGGTGTAGGGAGCTGGTTCAGACACTTCCTTCGGGACAGGGACAAGGGTGTAGGGAGCTGGTTCAGACACTTCCTTCGGGACAGGGACAGGGGTGTAGGGAGCTGGTTCAGACACTTCCTTCGGGACAGGGACAAGGGTGTAGGGAGCTGGTTCAGACACTTCCTTCGGGACAGGGACAGGGGTGTAGGGAGCTGGTTCAGACACTTCCTTCGGGACAGGGACAGGGTGTAGGGAGCTGGTTCAGACACTTCCTTCGGGACAGGGACAGGGGTGTAGGGAGCTGGTTCAGACACTTCCTTCGGGACAGGGACAAGGGTGTAGGGAGCTGGTTCAGACACTTCCTTCGGGACAGGGACAGGGGTGTAGGGAACTGGTTCAGACACTTCCTTCGGGACAGGGGTGTAGGGAGCTGGTTCAGACACTTCCTTCGGGACAGGGACAGGGTGTAGGGAGCTGGTTCAGACACTTCCTTCGGGACAGGGACAGGGGTGTAGGGAACTGGTTCAGACACTTCCTTCGGGACAGGGACAGGGGTGTAGGGAGCTGGTTCAGACACTTCCTTCGGGACAGGGACAGGGGTGTAGGGAACTGGTTCAGACACTTCCTTCGGGACAGGGACAGGGGTGTAGGGAGCTGGTTCAGACACTTCCTTCGGGACAGGGGTGTAGGGAACTGGTTCAGACACTTCATTCGGGACAGGGACAGGGGTGTAGGGAGCTGGTTCAGACACTTCCTTCGGGACAGGGGTGTAGGGAACTGGTTCAGACACTTCCTTCGGGACAGGGACAGGGTGTAGGGAGCTGGTTCATACACTTCCTTCGGGACAGGGACAGGGTGTAGGGAGCTGGTTCAGACACTTCCTTCGGGACAGGGGTGTAGGGAACTGGTTCAGACACTTCATTCGGGACAGGGACAGGGGTGTAGGGAGCTGGTTCAGACACTTCCTTCGGGACAGGGGTGTAGGGAACTGGTTCAGACACTTCCTTCGGGACAGGGACAGGGTGTAGGGAGCTGGTTCATACACTTCCTTCGGGACAGGGACAGGGTGTAGGGAGCTGGTTCAGACACTTCCTTCGGGACAGGGACAGGGGTGTAGGGAGCTGGTTCAGACACTTCCTTCGGGACAGGGACAGGGGTGTAGGGAGCTGGTTCATACACTTCCTTCGGGACAGGGACAGGGGTGTAGGGAGCTGGTGCAGACACTTCCTTCGGGACAGGGACAGGGTGTAGGGAGCTGGTTCAGACACTTCCTTCGAGACAGGGACAGGGTGTAGGGAGCTGGTTCAGACACTTCCTTCGGGACAGGGACCGGGGTGTAGGGAGCTGGTTCAGACACTTCATTCGGGACAGGGACAGGGTGTAGGGAACTGGTTCAGACACTTCCTTCAGGACAGGGACAGGGTGTAGGGAGCTGGTTCAGACACTTCCTTCGGGACAGGGACAGGGGTGTAGGGAACTGGTTCAGACACTTCCTTCGGGACAGGGACAGGGGTGTAGGGAACTGGTTCAGACACTTCCTTCGGGACAGGGACAGGGGTGTAGGGAACTGGTTCAGACACTTCCTTCGGGACAGGGACAGGGGTGTAGGGAACTGGTTCAGACACTTCCTTTGGGACAGGGACAGGGTGTAGGGAGCTGGTTCAGACACTTCCTTCGGGACAGGGACAGGGTGTAGGGAGCTGGTTCAGACACTTCCTTCGGGACAGGGACAGGGGTGTAGGGAGCTGGTTCAGACACTTCCTTCGGGACAGGGACAGGGGTGTAGGGAACTGGTTCAGACACTTCCTTCGGGACAGGGGTGTAGGGAGCTGGTTCAGACACTTCCTTCGGGACAGGGACAGGGGTGTAGGGAGCTGGTTCAGACACTTCCTTCGGGACAGGGACAGGGGTGTAGGGAACTGGTTCATACACTTCATTCGGGACAGGGACAGGGTGTAGGGAGCTGGTTCAGACACTTCCTTCGGGACAGGGACAGGGTGTAGGGAGCTGGTTCAGACACTTCCTTCAGGACAGGGACAGGGGTGTAGGGAACTGGTTCAGACACTTCCTTCGGGACAGGGACAGGGTGTAGGGAGCTGGTTCAGACACTTCCTTCGGGACAGGGACAGGGGTGTAGGGAGCTGGTTCAGACACTTCCTTCGGGACAGGGGTGTAGGGAGCTGGTTCAGACACTTCCTTCAGGACAGGGACAGGGGTGTAGGGAGCTGGTTCAGACACTTCCTTCGGGACAGGGACAGGGGTGTAGGGAGCTGGTTCAGACACTTCCTTCGGGACAGGGACAGGGGTGTAGGGAACTGGTTCAGACACTTCCTTCGGGACAGGGGTGTAGGGAGCTGGTTCAGACACTTCCTTCGGGACAGGGACAGGGGTGTAGGGAACTGGTTCAGACACTTCCTTCGGGACAGGGGTGTAGGGAGCTGGTTCAGACACTTCCTTCAGGACAGGGGTGTAGGGAGCTGGTTCAGACACTTCCTTCGGGACAGGGACAGGGACAGGGGTGTAGAAGCTATTTCAGACACTTTGTTTGGGGCAATGTTGCAGGAGCCAGTTCTAACATCACTCTTTGCTCCAGGGTAATGAACCCTGTACGTGACGTCTCGTCCTCTCAGTTAAATAGCTTGTTACACTTTCCAGACCACTAATGCATTCCTCCCGTTTTGAATGCGTCTAGTTCTGAATCAAATCTACCTGTTTGGCACATCCATCTTCAGCAATGGCTGTTCCAGAAAGAGCAATGAGAGCGGGGTCAGTAATTTGGAGTGCTGGGTGAATGAGTGAGTGAAATCTGGTTCTGATTTTTGCACACTGTGTGCTGGGCCTCGACACACTGCTCTCAGGCTGCTTTTCTCATTAATCAGCATAACTGTGCAGCTTCATGTGGTGTGGGAGCACCGTGCCATGTAGCACCATCAGTTATTTTTGCCTTCCCGCCATTACAGATGTTTTCATGACCCAGTTTTCGGCGCTCCAGACGTCGCGTTCAGTAAGAACCCGGAGGCTGGCCGCGGCCGAGGAGAACATCGAGGTGGCACGCACGGCTCGTCTGGCTCAGATCTTCAAAGACATCTCCGATACAATCATATCTTACAAAGGTACGTTTCCAAAACATAAGAACTCGGAGCAGGAGTAGGCCGTCTGACCCCTTGACCCTGCTGTGCCGTTCAATAAGATATGGCTGATCTTAGAACATAGAAAAACTACAGCACAAACAGGCCCTTCAGCCCACAAGTTGCACCGATGCTATCCCTACCTACTAGGCTTACCTATAATCCTCAATCCTGTTCAGTGCCGTGTACTCATCCAGAAGTCTCTTAAAAGACTCTGTCGAATTTGCCTCCACCACTGACGGCAGCCGATTCCACGCACCCATCACTCTCTGAGTGAAAAACTTAGCCCTGACATCTCCTCTGTACCTACTCCCCAGCACCTTGAACCCGTGTCCTCTTGTGGCAGCCATTTCAGCCCTGGGAAAAAGCCTCTGAGAATCCACCCAATCAATACCTCTCAACATCTGATACACCTCTATCAGGTCACCTTTCTTCCTTCCAAGGAGAAAAGACCGGGCTCTCTCAACCTATTCTCATAAGGCATGCCACCCAATCCAGGCAACATCCTTGTAAATCTCCTCTGCACCCTTTCAATGGCTTCCACATCTTTCCTGTAATGAAGTGACCAGAACTGAGCACAGTACTCCAAGAGGGGTCTGACAAGGGACTTATAAAACTGCAGTATTATCTCCCGACTCCTAAACTCAGTACCTCGATTGACGAAGGCTGGTACACCATATGCCGCCTTAACCACATCCTCTACCTGCGAAGCCGATTTGAGAGTCCTATGAACCCGGACCCCAAGGTCCTTCTGATCTTCCACACTGCTCAGAGTCTTACCCTTAATATTATATTCCTCCATCCCATTTGACCTGCCAAAATGAACCACCATGCACTTATCCGGATTGAAGCCCATCTGCCACTTCTCCGCCCAGTCTTGCATCCTATCTATGTCACGCTGCAACTTTTGACATCCCTCCAGACTATCCACAACACCACCAACCTTCGTGTCATCGGCAAACTTACCAACCCATCCCTCCACTTCCTCATCCAGGTCATTTATAAAAATCACAAACAGCAAGGGTCCCAGAACAGATCCCTGGTGTATCCACTGGTGACTGACCTCCATGCAGAAAAAGACCCATCTACAACCACTGTCTGCCTTCTGTGGGCAAGCCAGTTCTGGATCCACAAAGCAACATCCCCTTGGATTCCATGCTCCCTCACTTTCTCAATAAGCCTTGCATGGGGGACCTTATCGAATGGTTTGCTGAAGACCATATAAACCACATCCACCGCTCTTCCTTCGTCAATGTGTTTAGTCACATCTTCAAAAAACTCAACCAGGCTCGTAAGGCACGATCTGCCTTTGACAGAGCCATGCTGACAACTTTTGATCATACTAAACTTCTCTAAATGTTCATAAATCCTGTCTCAGGATCTTCTCCATCAACTTACCAACCACTGAGATTAGACTCACCGGTCAATAATTTCCTGGGCTGTCTCTGTTCCTTTTCTTGAATGTAGGAACCACATCCGCAATCCTCCAGAAGCTCTCCCGTCTCCATCGATGACGCAAAGATCATTGCTAGACGCTCTGCAATCTCTTCCCTCGCCCCCCACAGTAACCTGGAGTACGTTCCATCCGGTCCCGGCGACTTATCTATCTTGATGCTATTTAAAAGCTCCATCACATCCTCTTTCTCAAGCTTCTCAGTCCGCCACAAGCCTGCACTACAACCACCAAGATCCTTTTTCACTGTGAATACCAAAGTCAAGTATTCATTGAGCGCCTCTGCTATTTCTACTGGTTCTATACAAACTTTCCCGCTGTCGCATTTGTTAGGTCCTATTCCTTCACATCTCATCCTTTTGCTCTTCACATATTTGTGGAACGCCTTGGGGTTTTCCTTAATCTTACCCACCAAGGCCTTCTCATGACCCCTTCTGGCTCTCCTAACTTCCTTCTCAAGTTCCTTCCTACAAGTTGTATACTCCTCTAGATCCCTAACATTACCTACCTAAACCTTTTGTACGCTTTTCTTTTCTTTTTGACTAGATTCGTTACAGCTTTCATGCACCACTGTTCCTGTAACCTACCAAAACTTCCCTGTCTCATTGGAACGTAGTCGTGCAGAACTCTAGACAAACATTCCTTGAAAATCTGCCACCTTACTTCGGTACATTTCTCCAAGAAAACCTCCTTCCAATTTATGCCTGTAATTTCCTGTCTGATGCCTTCATATTTCCCCTTACTCCAGATAAGCACTTCCCTAGATTGCCTGATCCTATCTCTCTCCAATGCTAGTGTAAAGGAGATAGATGATCACTATTCCCAAAATGCTCTCCCATTGAGAGATCTGACACCTGTCCAAGTTCATTACCCAGTACCAGATCAAGTACAGCCTCTCCTCTTGTAGGTTTATCTACATACTGTGTCAGGAAACCCTCCTGAACACACCTAACAAACTCCTCCCCATCTCAACCCCTTACCCTAGGGATATTCCAATCGATATTTGGGAAATTAAAGTCTCCCATCACAACAACTCTTATTATTACATAAGAACATAAGAAATAGGAGCAGGAGTAGGCCATCTAGCCCTTCGAGCCTGCCCCGCCATTCAATAAGATCATGGCTGATCTGTTGTGGCTCAGTTCCACTTTCCCGCCCTCTCCCCATAACCCTTAATCCCCTCTCTTATCAAGAACCCATCAACCCGCTTCTTAAAAATATTTAGCGAGGCAGCCTCCACCACTTCAACGGGCAGAGAATTCCAGAGATTCACCACCCTTTGAGTGAAGAAGTTCCTCCTCAACTCCGTTCTAAACCGCCTCCCCTTTATCTTGAGGCTGTGCCCCCTAGTCCTACTGTCTTTTTTGAGCGGGAAGAGTCTCTCCACCTCTATCCTATCCATCCCATTCATCATCTTATACGTCTCAATGAGATCTCCCCTCATTCTTCTAAACTCTCCATCTCTCCAGGATCTGTTTCCCTATCTGCTCCTCAACATCTCTGTTAATATTGGACGGCCTTTAGAAAACACCCAGAACAATTTTTGACCCCTTCCTGTTCCAAACTTCCACAGAGACTCTGTAAACAATCCCTCCACAGCGTCCACCTTCTCTACAGCCATTACACTATCCCTGATCAACAGTGCCACTCCCCCAACCTTTTTTGCCTCCCTGTCCCTCCTGAAACATTTGAAACCCGGCACTTGAAATATCCAGTCCTGTCCCTGAGTCATCCAAGTCTGTGTAATGGCCACCACATCATATTTCCAAGAAGCAATCCACGCTCTTAGCTCATCCACTTCGTTCATAACACTCCTAGCGTTAAAATAGACACATCTCAAACCTTTGGTCTGAGCGCTCCCCTTCTCCATCACCTGTCTATCCTCCCTCTCACACTGTCGACAATCCCTCTCTATTTGCGAGCTAACTTCCTCTCTCCCAGTCACTTCATTTTGATTCCCTCCCCTAACCATTCTAGTTTAAGCTCTCCCCAGTAGCCTTAGCAAGCCTTCCCGCGACGATGTTGGTCCCCCTGGGATTCGAGTGCCACCCGTCCTTGTTGTACAGGTCACACCTGCCCCTAAGAGGTCCCAGTGATCCAGGAACCTGAATCCCTGCCCCTGCTCCAATCCCTCAGCCATGCATTCATCCTCCACCTCATTCCATTCCTCTTCTCACTTTCTTGTGGCAAAGGCAGCAATCCCGAGATTACTACCTTTGCATTCCTCCTTCTCAACTTCTACCTAACTCCCTATATTCTCTTTTCATGACCCCTTCCCTTTTCCTACTTATGTCAGCGGTACCAATATGTACCACGACCTCTGGGTCCTCACCCTCCCACTTCAGGATTTCTGGGGCACGACCAGAAACATCCTGGATCCAGTGAGGCAAACTACCACCCCGTCTGCGTCCACAAAATCGCCTGTCCGACCCCCTCACTATAGAGTCCCCTATCTTCCTCCTTTCCTTACTCTTCTGAGCTACAGGGCCGGACCCTGCGCCGGAGACGTGGCCACTGCTGCTTCCACCAGGTGGGCTGTCCCTGCCAATAGTACTCAAACAGGAGTACTTATTGTGAAGGAGCCCATCCACTGGGGTGCTCTGTAGCACCTGGGCTTTCCCCTTCCTGACCGTGACCTGCTTGCCTGCCTCCCGTGGCCCCAGTATGACCACCTGCCTGTAGCTCCTATTATCACCTTGTTCTCCCTGACCAGACGAAGGTCCTCAAGCTGCAGTTCCAGTTCCCCAATGTGGTCCCTTAGGAGCTGCACCAGATGTGACGAAGGAACAGCGTTTCCGAAAGCTTGTGGGTTTACTATCAAATAGACTGGTTGGACTTTAACCTGGTGTTGTGAGACTTCTTACTGTGCCTCGCAGCACCAGGGCCCAGGTTCGATTCCCAGCTTGGGTCACTGTCTGTGTGGAGTTTGCACGTTCTCCCCTTGTCTGCATGGGTTTTCTGCGGGTCTCCGGTTTCTTCCCACACATCAATTGGCCATGCTAAACTTCCCCTTAGTGTCCAAAGATGTGCAGGTTAGGTGGATTGGCCATGCTAAATTGTCCCTTAGTGTCAGGGGGACTAGTGGGGTAAATATGAGCGGTTACAGGAATAGAGCCTGGGTGGGATTGTTGTTGATACAGGCTTGATGGGTGGAATGGCCTTCTGCACTGTAGGGATCCTGTGAAAATCCTTGAGGGGGTTGGACAGAGTAGAGAGGGAGAAAACTGTTCCCATTCATTAAAGGATGGAGAATGAGGATAGATTGAAAGTAATTTACAAAAGAAGCAGATGTGAAATGGGAAAATACTTCTCCACCCAGCGAGTGGTCAGGGTCTGGAATGTTCCGCCTGGCGGTGTGGTGGGAGCAGGTTCAGGGGGGAAAGCTAGGGGAATGGCACGAAATCATGATGCTCTTTTGAAGAGCTGGTATAGACAAAATTTGGCCTCCTCCTGCAGTGTAACATTCCTGTGATAACATCCCAACAATCATAATCGGACAAAGATTTAGGACCAGGGCATATAAAAAGACATCAAGGTAACTGAGCGAATGCATGATCGGTTCACAGTGGATCAGGGAAAAGGACGTGAAGCAGTACATATCTGTGTTAATATCCCTGTGTTACTCTCTGAGTTAATATCTGTTCACTTGTCTATCTGACCTGCTACATTCCTGATTCAGGTTGCGTGCTTTCATTAACAGTTCAGCTTTTTAAACGTGTGTTCTTTTTGAAATGTATTTAGATTCCTCGGAACAAGCATTGGCCACACCCCTACTGAACCTGCCGTCCCGCAAAAAGTGAGTAGTTTGTTTGTTATCTCTGCCCTGTGTAGTTCACCATGTGGGGTATTAAAGGCCACTGAACAAGGGCACAGCAGGGCTGCTTATCGCATCAGAACACGAGTAGGCCATTCAGCCCCTCAAGCCTGTTCACCATTCAGTGAGACCCTGGCTGATCTGCTTCCTAACTACGTCTGCTCATCTTGGCTCCACACCCGCCCGCCTTGTGTCCTGCAATAAGCTACTAAACAAATCTCCAAGTTCGATCTTTCTTCCATGCTTACCTCATGAATGGGATGGATAGGATAGAGGTGGAGAGACTCTTCCCGCTCAGAAAGGACAATAGGACTAGAGGGCACAGCCTCAAGATAAAGGGGGGGTGGTTTAGAACGGAGTTGAGGAGGAACTTCTTCACTCAAAGGGTGGTGAATCTCTGGAATTCTCTGCCCGTTGAAGTGGTGGAGGCTGCCTCGCTAAATATTTTTAAGACGCGGGTTGATGGGTTTTTGATAAGAGAGGGGATTAGGGGTTATGGGGAGAGGGCGGGAATGTGGAACTGAGCCACGACAGATCAGCCATGATCTTATTGAATGGTGGGGCAGGCTCGAAGGGCTAGATGGCCTACTCCTGCTCCTATTTCTTATGTTCTTATGTTCTTATGTTCTCTCTCTGCCCCTCTCTCTCTCTCTCTCTCTCTGCCTCTCTCTCTCTCTCTCTGCCTCTCTCTCTCTCTCTCTGCCTCTCTCTCTCTCTCTCTGCCTCTCTCTCTCTCTCTCTGCCTCTCTCTCTCTCTCTCTGCCTCTCTCTCTCTCTCTCTGCCTCTCTCTCTCTCTCTCTGCTCTCTCTCTCTCTCTCTGCCTCTCTCTCTCTCTCTGCCCCCTCTCTCTCTCTCTCTCTCTCTGCCCCTCTCTCTCTCTGCCCCTCTCTCTCTCTCTCTGCCCCTCTCTCTCTCTCTCTGCCCCTCTCTCTCTCTCTCTCTGCCCCTCTCTCTCTCTCTGCCCCTCTCTCTCTCTCTGCCCCTCTCTCTCTCTGCCCCTCTCTCTCTCTCTCTCTCTCTCTCTGCCCCTCTCTCTCTCTCTGCCCCCCTCTCTCTGCCCCCCCCTCTGCCCCCCCCCCTCTGCCCCCCCTCTGCCCCCCCTCTGCCCCCCTCTCTGCCCGCCCCCTCTCTGCCCGCCCCCTCTCTGCCCGCCCCCCTCTCCTGCCCGCCCCCCTCTCTGCCCGCCCCCCTCTCTGCCCGCCCCCCTCTCTGCCCGCCCCCTCTCTGCCCGCCCCCCTCTCTGCCCGCCCCCCTCTCTGCCGCCCCCCTCTCTGCCCGCCCCCTCTCTGCCCGCCCCCCTCTCTGCCCGCCCCCCTCTCTGCCCGCCCCCCCTCTCTGCCCGCCCCCTCTCTGCCCGCCCCCCTCTCTGCCCGCCCCCCTCTCTGCCCGCCCCCCTCTCTGCCCCGCCCCCCTCTCTGCCCGCCCCCCTCTCTGCCCGCCCCCCCCTGCCCCCTCTCTGCCCGCCCCCTCTCTGCCGCCCCCCTCTCTGCCCGCCCCTCTCTCTGCCCGCCCCCTCTCTCTGCCCCCCCCCCCGCCCCCCTCTCTCTCTGCCTCTCTCTCTCTCCCCCTCTCTCCCTGCCCCCCCTCTCTCCCTGCCCCCCCCTCTCTCCCTGCCCCCCCCTCTCTCCCTGCCCCCCCCTCTCTCCCTGCCCCCCCCTCTCTCCCTGCCCCCCCCTCTCTCCCTGCCCCCCCTCTCTCTCTCTCTGCCCCCCCCCTCTCTCTGCCCCCCCCCTCCCTGCCCCCCTCTCTCTCTCTCTCTCTTCCCCCTCCGCCCTCCCCTCTCTTCCCCCTCCGCCCTCCCCTCTCTTCCCCCTCCGCCCTCCCCTCTCTTCCCCCTCCGCCCTCCCCTCTCTTCCCCCTCCGCCCTCCCTCTCTTCCCCCTCCGCCCTCCCCTCTCTTCCCCTCCGCCCTCCCCTCTCTTCCCCCTCCGCCCTCCCCTCTCTCCCCTCCGCCCTCCCCTCTCTTCCCCCTCCGCCCTCCCCTCTCTTCCCCCTCCGCCCTCCCCTCTCTTCCCCCTCCGCCCTCCCCTCTCTTCCCCCTCCGCCTCCCCTCTCTTCCCCCTCCGCCCTCCCCTCTCTTCCCCTCCGCCCTCCCCTCTCTTCCCCCTCCGCCCTCCCCTCTCTTCCCCCTCCGCCTCCCCTCTCTTCCCCCTCCGCCCTCCCCCTCTCTCTCTCTCCATCCCCCGCATCACCTGGATTTCTCATTCTCCCGGGGTTCAGGAACGCTGCTCCCCCCGGCTGTTCGATCCTGTTGTGCAGTTGTTGCCTAAGTGCTCACATCTGTGGAGCTTGGCACTTCCTGTAGACCAATCCCCCTAACCTGATAGTACCATGGGATCTGCTCATTGCTTTTCCCATAAAATAGGTGTTTGCCACAGCAAAGTTCAATCAAAAGTTGAGGCAAACCTGTTAAATGTGACATTTTTGGGAAATAATTGTCAAACTCTATTGTAGTTAACATTGATTAGAATCATTCCCTGTTTTCCAGAAAGGAAATTCCGGTTTCTTACCATGAGAACATTTAACTTGTTAATCCTCCCATAATCTAACAACAAATTCCTGTTTACAGCACGCAGGCAGGCCATTCGGCCCCACTGGCTCATGCTGGTAATTATGCCGCACAGAAGCTTCTGCGCACTCCTTTTCACCGCACCATGTTAGCATATCCTTCTATCCCCTCCACTCTCAGTTTGCCTTCCTCTCCAAAGTCTGCTATTCGCTTTAATCACTCCCTGTGGGAGCAAGTCCCACATTCTCCCCACTCCCCGCCTGGGAGCGAGTCCCACATTCTCCCCCACTCCCCGCCTGGGAGCGAGTCCCACATTCTCCCCCACTCCCCGCCTGGGAGCGAGTCCCACATTCTCCCCCACTCCCCGCCTGGGAGCGAGTCCCACATTCTCCCCCACTCCCCGCCTGGGAGCGAGTCCCACATTCTCCCCCACTCCCCGCCTGGGAGCGAGTCCCTGGGAGCGAGTCCCACATTCTCCCCCACTCCCCGCCTGGGAGCGAGTCCCACATTCTCCCCCACTCCCCGCCTGGGAGCGAGTCCCACATTCTCTCCCGCCCAGTCCATGGGAGCGAGTCCCACATTCTCCCCCACTCCCCCCGTGGGAGCGAGTCCCACGTTCTCCCCCACTCCCCTCCATGGGAGCGAGTCCCACATTCTCTCCACTCCCCGTGGGAGCAAGTCCCATGTTAGCACTGCTGCCTCACAGTGCCAGGGATCAGGGTTCAATTCTGGCCTCAGCACTGTCTGTGGAGTTTGCATATTCTCCCCCGTATCTGCATGGGTTTCCTCCAAGTGCTCCAGTTTCCTCCAAGTGCTCCAGTTTCCTCCCACACTCCAAAGATGCGTGGGTTAGGTGCAGTGGCCATGATAAATTGACTGTAGTGTCAGGAGAGCTCGTGAGGGTATATACATGGTGTTACAGAGGATAGGGCCTGGGTGGGATTGTGGCCGGTGCAGACTTGATGGGCCGAATGGACTCCTCCTGCACTGTAGCGTTTCTGTGAGATCATGTTCAGCTTATACCAAATTTCCTTTAGGGTATGTGTTCCCTTACTTTCTTGACTTGGACAGGTAGGGCACTGCCTACTACTACAGCTCTGTACCTTTCAAACTAATCAGTCATTGACAGCGAGTATCACCCATGTGGTGTTGATTCATTGTAAAAGACTGGAATCTGTCCTGTATCCTGGGGATGTTAAACTCTCTCATTGGGCTGTGCTAGATTCTGTACCTCATGTTTATGGGCCAGAGCTGTGGTTCTGCCTGGCTCTCCACATGGTGTTAACCACAGGCGATGCCTGGGTGATGCATGGCATGGCTTGTTCCATTGAGCCTGTCCTCCTGCCTAAGTAAGAAGTCTGACAACACCAGGTTTAAGTCCAACCAATTTATTTGATAGTGAATAACTATCAAATAAATTGGTTGGACTTAAACCTGGTGTTGTCAGACTTCTTACTGTGTTTTACCCCAGTCCAACGCCAACATCTCCACATCACTCCTGCCTAAGAACAGAGCTGCTGGCCTGTGTTCACTTGTTCACAAAGGAGTATGCACTGACTCTCTTTCCAACTTCCATGCAGAAAATCGGATTATTACGAGAAGATTACAGACCCGATTGACCTCAGCAGTATTGAGAAACAGATTCTCACAGGCCATTACAAGACAGTGGAAGCCTTTGACGCAGACATGCTGAAAGTCTTCAGGAATGCCGAGGTGCGTAAGTAGATTCTGAGTTCCAGTTCTTTAGCTTAGCTTGTGAAAGAGGACAGCCTTTACTGGGAAGTGGAGACATGGCATTGTACAATGTCCACAATCTACAATCTGTGATTCCCTTCCTATCCATCTACCCAAGCCCCTCGAGCTACCTGCATGAAAACTATTTTAATGCATTCCCGCACCTTCATCTGCGAGTACGCTCCCTCAGCTTAATACCTCAGCAGTCAAGGATCCCTTTGCACCTGAATTCCATACCCTTGTTATATTCAGGTCACAAAAATATCTCTCACAGTGGCTAGCATCGCTGCCTCACAGTGCCAAGTTCAATTCCAGCCTTGGGTCAGTGTCTGCGTGGAGTCTGCATGTTCTCCCTGTGCCTGCATGGATTTCCTGCTCCAGTTTCCTCCCACACTCCAAAGACTTGCTGGTTAGGGGGATTGGCCATGCAGAATTGCCTCTTAATGTCCAAAGATGTGCAGGTTAGGTGGATTGGCTATGCAAAATTGCCCCTTAATGTCCAAAGATGTGCAGGTTAGGTGGATTGGCTATTCGAAATTGTCTCTCAATGTCCATAGATGTGTGGATTCGGGGGATTGGCCATGTTAAATTGCCCCTTGGTGTCAGGGGGATTAGCAGGACAAATACATGGGGTTATGGGAATCGGGCCTGGGTGGGATTGTGGTCAGTACAGACTCGATGGGCCAAATGGCCTCCTTCTGTGCTGTAAGATTCTATGATTCTGTTCTATCAAAAGCGCCCTTGAAATGTATTCGTGGAAGGTGCACAGTGGGTAAATGCAGTGCCTGATGTGATACTAAGTTCTACAGGTCAGGAGGTTCCTCACTCCATTTCCCAATTAGCTTATCTACTCCACGACATAGGTACGGATGTTCTGCTCCATTTAAATGCTCCTGTGTTTGGAAAAGGAAAAATCAGCCAGAGTTCCCAGTCCGGATCAGTGTGCAATGACTCAATATCGGGTGAGGAAATGGTGGCGTTTAAACAATCTCCTGACACGGTCTTGGTTTTGGAGAGAGAGTGTGGAGAACAGGTCCACAGGGAACCACTGCATCAATGAAATAACTGTCCAGAGATAGAAGAGGATTGATCATTACTGGATGTGTGTTCATAAGAATTGAGGAATCATAGAATCTGTATAGTATAGAAGGCGGCCATTCAGCCCATTGAGTCTGCATACAAACCCACCTAAGCCCTATCCCCATGACCCCATGCATTTTACCCTAGCTAGTCCCCCTGACACTAAAGGCCAATCCACCCAACCTGTACATCTTTGGACACTCGGGCAATTTAACAAGGCCAATCCATCTAACCTGCACATCTTTGTACTGTGGGAGGAAACCAGAGCACCCAGAGGAAACCCACGGGGAGAACATGCGAACTCCACACAGTTACCTGCGCTGGGAATTGAACCCAGGTCCCAGATGCTGTGAGACGGGAGGGTGTGGTGGTGAACGGTGAGTGTTGTGGGGGGGTGAGTGATGTCGGGGGTGGGGGGGGTGAGTGGTGTGGGAGGGTGGGGTGAGTGGTGTTGGGGGGGGTGGTGTCGGGGGGTGGGTGAGTGGTGTAGTGGGGGGGTGGTGAGTGGTGTGGGGGTGGTGAGTGGTGTAGGGTGGGGGGATGAGTGGTATGGCAGCAGGCAGTGTGGGTGTTGGCATTAGGGTTACAAGTTGGGTGAGGAGTTTGGGGAGGGAGCTGGTGTGAGTGGGGTATGGAAGAGGGAGCACAGCTAATAACCTCTCCCATATCAATGCATTCCTACAAGCGTGTACTTGTTTGCAGGTTAATTTGGGTAGCTCATTAACCACAATTGATAGCAGGCGTGGGCCCAGCACGCAGGGTAATCGACCATATGTTGTGGCCTTGGGCTGTGGTAATGAGATATCAGGTAAAGGCTGTGGAGTTAGCAAGTCTGGCACCCTGCCAACACTGACAGCCAGCCACATGGTCAGCTCACAGAGGTGGCTGACATTTGTGGGCAGGGTGTTGGGGGGGTGGGGGTTGACTCTCTGGGTCTTTTTTTATTTGCTCCGGGAGAAATGTCAGAATGGAACGCCCGCTCCCGTTTTCCCAGGACTCACAGCTCAACTATCCATATGGACAGGCGGTGAAGCTCCAGTTACTCAGCTGTAAGCAGTGTGTCTGGTCCTCCTGCCTCTATAGCCTGCTTGCTCCTCTGTCCCAGGCTACAGAGTGTGCACTGATCCCAGGACATGCTCTCACAGTGCTGCTTTTTTCCCCAATTCCTTATTCCTCCAAAAAATCCAATTCCAAATGAATCCAATTTAAGATCCCCACAAGAGAGACAAACGTGATGGAAGTCATAGAGTCAATTACCAGGGGGTATAGGTTTAAGGTGTGAGAGGCAAGGTTTAAAGGAGATATACGAGGCAGGGCGGTGGGTGCCTGGAACTCGCTGCCAGGGGAGGTCGTGGAAGCGGATGCGATAGTGGGTTTTAAGGGGCGTCTGGACAAATCCATGAACAGGATGGGAATAGAGGGATATGGTCCCTGGAAGGGTAGGGGTTTTAGTTCAGTCAGGGGGCAGCATGGTCGGTGCAGGCTTGGAGGGGCCGAAGGGCCTGTTCCTGGGCTGTAATTTTCTTTAAAGGACCCAAGCTGACAAGATGAGGCATTGCACCCTATCTTAGGCTCGATCTGACACTTAAAGTTTATTAGTCACAAGTAGGCTTACATTAACGCTGCAATGAAGTTCCTGTGAAAATCCCCTAGTCGCCACATTCCGGCGCCTGTTCAGGTACACTAAGGGAGAATTTAGCATGGTCAATGCACCCGAACCAGCACATCTTTCAAACTGTGGGAGGAAACTGGAGCACCCGGAGAAAACCCATGCAGACACGGGGAGAACATGCAGTCTCCACACAGACAGTGACCCAAGCTGGGAGCCGAACCCAGGTCCCCGGTGCTGTGAGGCAGCAGTGCTAACCGCTGTGCCGCCGTCTATCCCTGCCAAAGGGCTGGCTTTAAAAAAACTCTGTGAAACCTCATTGACTACCCTGAGCATTGATGAGGATGGGGAAATATATAAACTGAGTTCAAACATTATTCCCCTCTTTGCTGTTTTCTTTACCCCACCCCCCACTCCGGATCTTGCTGGAGCACAGTCCCATTAGAACAGGCTCACGTGCATGTTCTTAATACGCTTGTAGGCTGTTCAGCTACCAAGCTGCTACTACCTGTACTCGGTGAGAACCCCTGTCTGCTTGTACCCCTGTCCCGACTGGCAAACCTGAAGGCTGAAATCAACCCACTGAAAGTAAATTAGAATCAGGGCTGTAGCTTAGTGCCCCATTGGGCTGAGCCATTGGCAGAGTCTCTCGTTAATGCTGACTGTGAGTGAGTGAGTATCACTTCTGTAATTATTTCACATTGTATGCTGCAGAAATACTATGGCAGGAAGTCTCCCATTGGCAGAGATGTTTGTCGCCTGAGGAAGGTCTACTACAACGCCCGACACGAGGCTTCAGCCCAGATTGACGAGATCATCGGGGAGACGGCCAGCGAGGCGGACAGCAGCGAGACGTCCATCGGTGAGAAGGAGAACGGAAACGAGAAGGACGACGATGTCATTCGCTGCATCTGTGGGCTGTACAAGGACGAGGGACTGATGATTCAGTGTGAGAAGTGTATGGTGAGGAGCGCTGTGCTGTGTTCATTCTGAATTGTACAGTACCCCGAGGGAATTAAATCTCCCTCGCAAATTGAAGAGGACCCTGTAGTGGTTTGAAAATGTTTATTTATTTAATCATGATGTGGGTATGCCGGCGTTGGACTGGCGTAAACACAGTAAAAAGTCTGACAACACCAGGTTTTAGTCCAACCTATTTATTTGATAATATACTCACAAGCTTTCGAGGGACACCCTCTTCGTCAGGTGAGACTCTCCATTCACCTGACGAAGAGGGTGTCCCTCGAAAGCTTGTGAGTATATTATCAAATAAATAGGTTGGACTAAAACCTGGTGTTGTCAGACTTTTTACTGTATTTATTTAATGTCAGGTCCTCGGCCTGTTCCAAAAGGCATCGCAGCCAGCAAGTTCTGATTCGCATGCTGCTCTTCTGGACACGACACCGCCCATATCCCGATGGAAATGCCTCATCCATAGCAAACCAAAACCCCGTGACCAAATTCCTCAGCCACAGTCCTGATGGATGGGGCACTTGTTGAGTGCAGGGTGAATTAATAGAATCATAGAATGGATACATGGATACAGGCCCTTCAACCCAAACTGGTCCGTGCCAACTCAAATACTCATCTAAGCTAACCCCATATCCCTCTAAACTTTACCTACCTACATATCTTTTTTTATTCATGGGACATGGGTGTCGCTGGCTAGGCCAGCATTTATTGCCCATCCCTAGTTGCCCCTTGAGAAGGTGGTGGTGAGCTGCCTTCTTGAATCACTGCAGTCCACGTGCTGTAGGTTGACCCACAATGCCGCTCGGGAGGGAATTCCAGGATTTTGACCCAGTGACTGTGAAGGAATGGCCGATAGATTTCCAAGTTGGGATGTTGAGTGCCTTGGAGGGGAACCTGCAGGTGGTGGTGTCCCCATTTATCTGCTTCCCTTATTGTAGACGAAAGTTGTCGTGGGTTTGGAAGGTCCAAATGCCTTTTAAGTGTTGGCAATGTCCCTGCCTCAACCACTTCCTCTGACAGCTCATTCCACACACATACCACCCTCTGTGTTGAAAAAGTTGCAGCTCAGGTTCCCATTAATTCTCTCCCCTCTTAACTTAAACCTACACTGTCTAGTTCTCAATTCCCCAACTCTGGGGAAAAGATCGAGTGCATTCACCCTATCCATGCCTCTCATGATGTAATACACCTCTACAAGATCACCCCTCAGTCTCCTACGCTCCAAAGAGAAAGGTCCTAGCCTCTCCAATCTTTCCCTATAATTCTGTCCTAACCCACACATCTTTCAGACTGTGGGAGAAAACCGGAGTACCCAGAGGAAATCCTCGCAGACACAGGGAGAACGTGCAGACTCCATGCAGACAGTGACCCAACCAAGAATCGAACCCGGGTCCCTGTGAGGCAGCAATGCTAACCCACTGTGCCACCCTGGCCGATGAAGGCCAGCATGCCAAAAGCCTTCTTTACTGCCCTCTCTACCTGTGACTGCATTGGCCAAGGTATAGGGAGATCTCCCTGCAAAGCAGGGCTCTAATGGACAGTGTAGTCTTGCTGATTATAGTTACTCCCCTGTGGAGGTGTCTGTGCTCCGAGGTTCTCAGTCTATTGGTCTACGCCTGAACACTCTGGGCCTGGGTAAGGAGAATGAAAGAAGTGGGAGTTGGGAGTGAGTATTCAGCAAACTGAAACTCTGGGATTATTATCGCCCGAACTGAAAACTCCTAAATGTGGTGATGGGTTGTTATGCAGGTTAACATGGCGACACAGTGGGTTAGCACTGCTGCCTCACAGTGCCAGGGAGCCAGATCTGATTCCCGGCTTGGGTCACTGTCTGTGCAGAGTCTGCACATTCTCCCCATGTCTGCGTGGGCTTCCTCCGGGTGCTCCGGTTTCCTCCCACATTCTGAAAAATGTGCTGGTTAGGGTACGTTGACCCAAACAGGTGCTGGAGTGTGGCGACTAGGGGAATTTCACAGTAACTTCATTGAAGTGTTAATGTAAGCCTACTCGTGACACTAATAAATAAACTTTACCTTACTTTCCTTTAACACCAAACTAATCCAAAAAAGTAGTGTTTACCAAAGCAAGAGTACAGTTTTAAAACCCGTATGGTTTAAATAGAATCCACAACACACAGACACATGGATGTATCTCAATATTTATCAATAGACACAATTTGCTCACCCGACTCCTCATTATGACAACATTGACCAAGGATGGGGAAAACTGTGAGTGTATTCAGAGTTTTAGGTAACTGTGCCAGCAGGAGGTGAATGTTGAAACATTGGCACGAGGGAGGCAATGGCCCAGTTGTATTATCATCAGACTATTAATCCAGACACTCAGCTAATGGTCTGGGGGCCAGATGGGTTTTTCTGACTATGGTTTCATGGTTATCATTAGACTTTTAATTCCAGATTTTTATTGAATTCAAATTCCATCGTCTGTTGTGGCGGGATTCGAACCCGGATCCCCACAGCATTACCCTGCATCTCTGGATTACTGGCCTACTGATAATTCCACTGTGCCACTGCCTCCCCACAGTTTAGAATGAGACAGGAAGGTGGGAATAACCTTTCAACATAGAATCTGCTGGAGTTGGGTTATAGGAAGGAATGAGTGTGTTTCACATGACTGGAGATATCAGCGTATGGTAGATAGATACCTGATCATTGGGTTGTGGGGTAAGGTCTGGGTGAGACTGTACCTGATCATTCCTGTGCCTTTTTAAAAAACAGACTAGTTCCGATTTATCATAAAGTACTACAGTGGAGGCCATTCAACCCATTGAGTCTGTACTGACTCCCACCCAGGCCTTACCCCACAATCCAGTGAATTTACCCCTGACACAAAGGGACAATTTAGCATGGCCAATCCACCTAACCTGCACATCTTTGGACACTAAAAGGCAATTTAGCTTGGACAATCCACTTAACTTGCACATCTTTGGACGCTAAGGGGCAAATTAGCATCTCGAATCCCTCTTAATTTACTCATCCTACGACACTAAGAGGCAATTTAGCGTGGCCAGTCCACCCAACCTGCGCATCTTTGGACTGTGAGAGAAAACTGGAGGCTCGGAGGAAACCCACGCAGACATGGGGAGAATGTGCAAAATCCACACAGTGACCCAAGCCGGGAATCGATCCCAGGCCCCTCGTGCTGTGAGGCAGCAGTGCTAACCACTGTGTGTCGATTGAACAGGGAGTCCTGTGGATTCCAGCGGAACGTGTTGTCTTGTGTACTCATTCTTGTCACCCTTCCCCACTAGGTATGGCAGCACTGTGACTGCATGCGGGTTACTGCAGACGTTGAACACTACCTGTGTGAGCAGTGTGATCCTAGGCCTGTGGAGAGGGTGAGTGAATCCCTTGCGAGTATGTGCGGTGTTGTGCGTGCTGTTTGACCGCTTCAGGTACTGACATCAGTCCTGGATTTGTGTCTAAACCTGTGTGTGCTGTGTCTCACAATGAAGTAACTAACTTATTTGAGAAAATGCTGGAAAATCTCGGCAGGTCTGGCAGCATCTGTAACGAGAGAAAAGAGCTGATGTTTAGAGTCCAGATGACCCTTTGTCAAAGCTTTTGGTGTTTTGGCAAAGAGCTTTGACAAAGAATCATAGCATAATTAAGGACCCCCACACCCTGGACTGAGGTCATGTGCCAACCGACTCAAGAACAGCTCCTTCCCTGCTGCTGTCAGACTTTTGAATGGACTTATCTTGCATTAAGTTGATCTTTTTCTACACCCTAGCTGTGAGTGTAACGCTACATTCTGCGCTCTCTTTCCTTCTCTGTGAACGGTATGCTTTGTCTGTATAGCTCACAAGAAACAGTACTTTTCACTTTGTGACAATAATAAATCAAATCAAATCTGGACTCAAAACGTCAGCTCTTTCCTCTCCTTAGAGATGCTGCCAGACCTGCTGAGATTTTCCAGCATTTGGTTTGAGATTCCAGTATCCGCAGTAATTTGCATTTAACTAACTGATTTCCCCCCCAGCCCTGTTTTCCAATGGTTAAACAGCTGCAATTGTAAATTCCTGTAACTCCAGCGTGTTTTTATTATTGGCGGGAAAATAACTGCTGGGAAGTTTTGTATCAAATGTCAGTGTCTCATGGCTCTCTCCCTCCGTGGCTGTTGTGGGTGGAGCAATGCAGAACAGATGATCTCCAGGTTGCTGTGCCCAGTCTGTGTTTGATTAGCTGGTAATACTGTGGGGGTGGGGGAGGAGGAGATGCTACCACTGTGGTCCCAAACGTGGGAAGGAGATTAACAAGGAAAAGAATTAGCCCAGGTTTCTCAGCTTGGGTGAATTACAGTCCTCAGCACGAGAATTCCTGAGAGAAGGATAGGAAACGTAACCAAAATCAGAATAAAAGCAAATTACTGTGGATGCTGGAATCTGTAACCTGAAGAAAAAATGCTGGAAAATATCAGTATACAGTGAAAAGTGTTGTTTCTTGCGTGCTACACAGACAAAGCATACCCTTCATAGAAAAGGAAAGGAGAGGGTGCAGAATGTAGTGTTACAGTCACAGTGAGGGTGTAGAGAAAGATCAACTTAATGTGAGGTAGGTCCATTCAAAAGTCTGACAGCAGCAGGGAAGAAGCTGTTCTTGAGTCGGTTAGTGCGTGCCCTCAGACTTCTGCATCTTTTTCCCGATGGAAGAGGGTGGAAGAGAAAATGTCCGGGTTATGTGCGGCCCTTAATTGTGCTGGCTGCTTTGCCAAGGCAGCGGGAAGTGTAGACAGAGTCAGTGGATTTGATTTGATCGGATGTGATTTATTATTGCCACATGTATTAACATACAGTGAAAAGTATTATTTCTTGGGCAGTATACAGACAAAGCATACTGTTCATAGAGAAGGAAAGGAGAGAGTGCAGATTATAATGTTACAGTCACAGCGAGGGTGTAGAGAAAGATCAACTTAATGTGAGGTAGATCCATTCAAAAGTCTGACAGCAGCAGGGAAGAAGCTGTTCTTGAGCTGGTTGGTACATGACCTCAGACTTTTGTATCTTTTTCCCAGCAGAAGAAAGATTAAGAAAGGTGCATGGGGTCTTTAATTATGCTGGCTGCTTTTCCCAAGGCAGTGGGAAGTGTAGACAGAGTCAATGGATGGGAGGCTGGTTTGTGATATAACCAGAAAGAGAGAGAGTATAGGAATGAGTTGGAGAATCTGCTGAACTGGAGCGGTGACAATAATCTCTCCCTCAGTGTCAACAAAACGAAGGAGATTGTCATCGACTTGGAAGCATAAAGGAGAACATGCCCCTGTCTACATCAACAGGGATGAAATAGAAAGGGTCGAGAGCTTCAGGTGTCCAGATCACCAATAACCTGTCCTGGATTCCACCCCCATGCTGACATTATAGTTAAGAAAGCCCAGCAATGCCTCTACTTTCTCAGAAGACTAAGGAAATTTGGAATGTCTGCTACACCTCTCACCAACTTTACAGATGCACCATAGAAAGCATTCTTTCTGGTTGTATCACAGCTTGGTATGGGCTCCTGCTCTGCCCAAGACCGCAAGGAACTACAAAAAGTCGTGAATGTAGCCCAATCCATCATGCAAACCAGCCTCCCATCCATTGACTCTGTCTACACTTCCTGCTGCCTCGGGGAAAGTAGTCAGCATAATTACAGACCCCAGACACCCTGGACATTCTCTCTTCCATCTTCTTCCGTCTGGAAAAAGATACAGAAGCGTGAGACACTTACCAACCAACTCAAGAACGGCTTCTTCCCTGCTGCTGTCAGACTTTTGAATGGACGTACCTCGCCTTAAGTTGATCTTTCTCTACACCCTAGCTGTGACTGTAACACTACATTTAACACTCTCTCGTTTCCTTCTCTATGAACGGTATGCTTGACCTGTGTAGCGCACAAGAAACAATAGTTTCCACTGTATGTTAATACATGTGACAGTAATAAATCAGCGTGCTTTCTATGATGCTTCTGTAAAATAGTGAGTCTAGCAGCATCCGTAAGGAGAGGAAAAGCCAGACTTTTTGAAATTTTCCAGCATTTCCTGTTTTGGAATCAAAATCAAAATATGATGGCAGAGAGAGAGAGAGTTCTCTATCTGGGCCAGCACTGCTCAATGGTATCTGATCCGTACATCAACACTTTCTGTCTGCCCTATCACAGGCTGTTGCTTCTGTTCTATTGCAGGAGGTTCCCATGATCCCACAGCCACATTACGCCCAGCCCGGCTGCGTGTACTACATCTGCCTCCTGCGAGATGACCTGCTTCTCCGGCATGGTAAGCTGCGTCAAACTTTAGTTAGGCCCACCTTTAGAGTATCGCGTGCAGTTGTGGTCGCCACACTACCAGAAGAACGTGGTCACTTTGGAGAGGGTGCAAAGAAGGTTCACCAGGATATTGTCTGGTCTCGAGGGTATTGGCTATGAGGAGAGGTTGGATAAACTAGGATTGTTTTCACTGGTAAGACGGAGGCTGAGGGGAGACCTGATAGAGGGCTATAAAATGATGAGAGGCATAGATAGGGTGAAAAGGTCCAAAGTTCCTGAGAGAGCTCTGAGGATTTTCCCAGGGTGGGAGTGCCAATTACAAGAAGGCTGAAGGTGACAGGAGGGTAAGTTCAGGGGAGAAGTGTGGGGAAAGTTTTTCACACAGAGGGTGGTGGGTGTCTGGAACACATTGCCAGCGGAGGTGGTAGAAGCAGGCACATTACCAACATTCACGGTGTATCTTCAGACACATGAATGGGAAGGGAACAGAGGGATAGGTACTGTGTGTGGGTGCAGACTTGGTGGGCCAAAGGGCCTGTTCCTGTGCTGTGTTGTTCTTTATAGGGGAGAATGGTCTTGCTCATGTACATTAATGGAGATAAACAGGAGTTGGCCCTCCCAACTTCAACAGAACTGTACTTGAAGCAAAGAATGCAAAAACTAGAAGCAGGAGTGGGCCACCAGGGCCTTCAAGCCTGCTCCACCATTCAGCCAGTAATGGCTGATCTGTGCCAGCCTCTTGTGTGCCATTTCCCCCTCGCCCTCTACCAAATATCCACCTCCACTTTGAATACTTCTAATGATCCAGCACCCTTTGGGGCAGAGATTTCCAGAGACTATCCACCCTCTGCGAGAAGACATTTCGACCCACCTCAGTTTTAAATGACCAGCCCTTTATCTTGTAGCAATATCCCCTTGTTCGAGACTCTCCCAATAGTGACAACATCTCACCATCTTCCTGTCAAGCCCCCTCAGGATCTTATATATTTGAATAAGGTCACCCCTTACCACACAAGTACAGAGAAAGCTAACTGTCCAATTATACTCTATCTACCTGTTTCATACAATGCCTATAGTGCAGAGGAGGCTGTTCAGCCCATCGAGTCTGCTCTGACTCTCCAGTGTGTTCCACCCATGCCCTATCCCCTTGGGGTGGCACTTGGGGCAGCATGGTGGCTCAGTGGTTAGCACTGTTGTCTCACATGGCCAGGGATCCAGGTTCAGTTCCGGCCTCGGGTCACTATCTGTGTGGAGTCTGCACATTCTCCCGGTGTCTGTGTGGGTTTCCTCCGGGTACTCCGGTTTCCTCCCACAGTCTGAAAGACATGCTGGTTAGGGTGCATTGGCTGTGCTAAATTCTCCCTCGCTGTACCCGAACAGGCACCAGAGTGTGGCGACTAGGGAATTTCCACAGTAACTTCATTGCAGTGTTAGTGTAAGCCCACTTGTGACTAATAAATAAACTTTACTTTTATTTGATGCCAGTAATTGCAGTTTTAGTTTGTCAACCCCCAGTAACATCCCAAATTTTGGCAGAGGGAAGAAGAGAACCCAAACCATGCCTGTTACAGCTTGGGCTGTCTGACCTCTGCACTTTGACAGGTCAGTGTGCCCAGACAGGAACAGGAATGAAAGGCTTGACGTATGAGGAGGGTTAGAGGACTCTGAGTCTGTACTCAATGGAGTTTAGACCGATGAGGGGGGGGGGGATCTCATTGCAACTTACAAAATACTGAGAGGCCTGGATAGAGTGGACGTGGAGAGGATGTTCCCATTAGTCGGAGAGATTAGGATCTGAGGGCACAGCCTCAGAGTAAAGAGACGACCCTTTAAAACAAAGATGAGGTGAAATTTCTTCAGCCAGAGGGTGGTGAATCTGAGGAACTCTTTGCCGCAGAGGAGGTCGGGTCATTCTCTGTGTTTAAGACAGAGATAGGTTCCTGATTGGTAAGGGGATCAAAGGTTATGGGGAAAAGTCAGGAGAATGGGTTTGAGAAACTTACCAACCATGATCGAATGGCAGAGCAGACTCAATGGGCTGAGTGGCCTCATTCTGCTCCTACGTGTTACGGAAACCTGCAACAGTTAAACACAGCTGGTGCCATGTGCATTCTTAACAGCTGGCTTTAAACTCCCTGAAGCATGTGACTGTGACTCGAAACAAACCTGGCCAAGGAAAGGGGCTAATTGTCAAGCAGTGCTTAATGGCGGTCCTGAAGGTTCCTCCTGAACACTCAGCAAGGCATGTAGATGTTTAATCGCTGTGGTGGAACAGTGTGCAAATCTCCCTGAGCCATCGTGAGAACCTGAAGTGTTTTTTCATGATTGTTTTGCTGACTCTCCTTTGATAAACTCCGCTGTGTGTTGTGCTGCAGGCGACTGTGTCTACCTGATGAGGGATAATCGACGTGGACCAGAGGGTCAACCTGTGCGGCAGTCGTACAGACTCCTGTCCCACATCAACCGGGATAAACTCGATATCTTCCGCATCGAAAAGCTCTGGAAAAATGACAAGTAAGGCAGCGCAATCCTCACAACTCGCTAAACTAAACTAAACTCGCATGGCTTTAAATTAAGGGGGGGTAGCTACAGGACGGATGTCAGGGGTAGGTTCTTTACCCAGCGGGTGGTGAGGGATTGGAATGCCCTGCCTGCTGCAGTTGTAAATGCGTCTAGTTTGGGGGCGTTTAAGAGATCTCTGGATAGGTTTATGGACGAAAAGGGATTGGTATAGGCTAGTGGGTCATTGTTTTTGTAACTGGTCGGCGCAACATCGTGGGCCGAAGGGCCTGTTCTGCGCTGTTATGTTCTATGTTCTATGTTCTAACACCTTCAGAAATCTCAGCTCCAGTTCACAATACTGTACCCCAGTGTTGTACAACGACAGACCCATCCCCACCAGTACTGTACCCCAGTGTTATACAGCGACAGACCCATCCCCACCAGTACTGTACCCCAGTGTTATACAGGGACAGACCCGTCCCCACCAGTACTGTACCCCACTGTTATACAGTGACAGACCCGTCCCCACCAGTATTGTACCCCAGTGTTATACGGCGACAAACCCGTCCCCACCAGTATTGTACCCCAGTGTTATACGGCGACAAACCCGTCCCCACCAGTACTGTACCCCAGTGTTATACAGCGACAAACCCGTCCCCACCAGTACTGTACCCCAGTGTTATACAGCGACAAACCCGTCCCCACCAGTACTGTACCCCAGTGTTATACGGCGACAAACCCGTCCCCACCAGTACTGTACCCCAGTGTTATACGGCGACAAACCCGTCCCCACCAGTACTGTACCCCAGTGTTATACGGCGACAAACCCGTCCCCACCCGTACTGTACCCCAGTGTTATACTGTAACAGACCAGACCCGTCCCCACCAGTACTGTACCCCAGTGTTATACAGCAATAGATCCGTCCCCACCAGTACTGTACCCCAGTGTTATACAGCAACAGACCCGTCCCCACCAGTACTGTACCCCAGTGTTAAACAGCAATAGATCCATCCCCACCAGTACTGTACCCCAATGTTATACAGCGACAGACCCGTCCCCCCCCAGTACTGTACCCCAGTGTTATACAGCGACAGACCCGACCCCACCAGTATTGTACCCCAGTGTTATACAGCGACAGACCCGTCCCCACCAGTACTGTACCCCAGTGTTAAACAGCAATAGATCCATCCCCACCAGTGCTGTACCCCAGTGTTATTCCACGACAGATCCGTCCCCACCAGTACTGTACCCCAGTGTTATACAGCAACAGACCCGTCCCGACCAGTACCGTACCCCAGTGTTACACAGCGACAGACCCGTCCCCACCAGTACTGTACCCCAGTGTTATACAGCAATAGATCCGTCCCCACCAGTACCATACCCCAGTGTTATACAGCAATAGACGCGTCCCCACCAGTACCATACCCCAGTGTTATACAGCAATAGACGCGTCCCCACCAGTACTGTACTCCAGTGTTATACGGCGACAAACCCGTCCCCACCAGTACTGTACCCCAGTGTTATACGACGACAAACCCGTCCCCACCAGTACTGTACCCCAGTGTTATACCGTAACAGACCAGACCCGTCCCCACCAGTACTGTACCCCAGTGTTACACAGTGACAGACCCCTCCCCACCAGTACTGTACCCCAGTGTTATACAGCGACAGACCCCTCCCCACCAGTACTGTACCCCAGCGTTATACACTGACAGACCCCTCCCCACCAGTACTGTACCCCAGTGTTATACAGCGACAGACCCGTCCCCACCAGTACTGTACCCCAGTGTTATACAGCGACAGACCCCTCCCCACCAGTACTGTACCCCAGTGTTATACAGCGACAGACCCCTCCCCACCAGTACTGTACCCCAGCGTTATACACTGACAGACCCCTCCCCACCAGTACTGTACCCCAGTGTTATACAGCGACAGACCCGTCCCCACCAGTACTGTACCCCAGTGTTATACAGCGACAGACCCATCCCCACCAGTACTGTACCCCAGTGTTATACAGAGACAGACCTGTCCCCACCAGTACTGTACCCCAGTGTTATACAGCGACAGACCCCTCCCCACCAGTACTGTACCCCAGTGTTATACAGTGACAAACCCATCCCCACCAGTACTATACCCCAGTGTTATACAGCGATAGACCCGTCCCCACCAGTACTGTACCCCAGGAAATATTCTGTCCACACTTGGACGCAGCCTAGTTTGGAAGAACAGGACCCGGAATTGTACGACTGAACATTTTTCTTAATTTAAATGTAAAAATTTCATGCACCTACAGTTATGGTTTATATATTACCCAGATGTGGAAATGTGTAATTCAATAAACATGTAGTAGTTTGTAGTTCAGAGTGTTGAATGATCTCCTGTTTCATTCTGACAGAGGGGAGCGATTTGCCTTTGGTCACCATTATTTCCGACCCCACGAGACCCATCACTCCCCTTCGAGACGGTTTTACCACAACGAGTTATTCAGGGTGCCGTTGTACGAGATCATCCCTCTGGAGGCAGTGGTCGGGACCTGCTGTGTGTTGGATCTCTACACGTACTGTAAGGGTGAGTGTGAATTTACTACCAGCCTTTTTAACCCTCGCCCCTTGCTGCCAGCTTCCAGGTACAGCTGAAGATATCTTGGTACTGACGATTATACATATCTCTCCTCGAGGTGGCCTCGGTTTCAGAGAAGCAGCTTCTAGCTTCTACTCAGCATCTCCCCATCACCAGCAGTCAAGCCTGGAACTCAATCTTGCTTGATTGAAGAAGATTGTAGAACATCTGCCAGTGTTCTCAGCACAGCCTTGGCCAGAGTCTGTCTCCTTTACATAGATTTATACTGCAGAGTGCACAGTGCTGTGTTAAGACCTGGTCAGAAACTCCAAGGTACTTACAAAGTTTAAAGTTTATTATTCATCACAAGTAGGCTTGCATTAACACCGCAATGACGTTACTGTGAAAATCCCCTAGTTGCCACACTCTGGCGCCTGTTCAGGTCACACTGAGGGAGAATTTAGCATGGCCAATCCACCCTAACCTGCACATCTTTAGACTGTGGGAAGAAACCTGAACACCCAGAGGAAACCCACACAGACACAGGGAGAATGTGTAAACTCCACAAAGGCAATCACCCAAGCTGGGAATAGAACCAGGGTCCCTGAACTGTGAGGCAGCAGTGCAAATGACTGTGTCACTGTGCTGCCCCTAGACTAGACCCTTTGTGTTTGGTGAGGCCACAGCTGGAGTACTGTGTGCCACATTACAGGAAGGATGTGATTGCACTGGAGGGGGTGCAGAGGAGATTCACCAGGATGCTGCCTGGGATGGAGCATTATTGAAGAGAGGTTGGGTAGGCTTGGGATGTTTTCTCTGGAGCAGAGAAGACTGAGGGGCGACCTGACTGAAATGCTCAAGATTGAGGGGCATGGACAGAGTGGATAAGAACATAAGAACGTAAGAAATAGGAGCAGGAGTAGGCCATCCAGCCCTTCGAGCCTGCCCCGCCATTCAGTAAGATCATGGCTGATCTGTCGTGGCTCAGTTCCACATTCCTGCCCTCTCCCCATAACCCTTAATCCCCTCGCTTATCAAAAACCCGTCAACCCGCATCTTAAAAATATTTAGCGAGGCAGCCTCCACCACCTCAACGGGCAGAGAATTCCAGAGATTCACCACCCTTTGAGTGAAGAAGTTCCTCCTCAACTCCGTTCTAAACCGTCCCCCCTTTATCTTGAGGCTGTGCCCCCTAGTCCTACTGTCCTTTCTGAGCGGGAAGAGTCTCTCCACCTCTATCCTATCCATCCCATTCATCATCTTATACGTCTCAATGAGATCTCCCCTCATTCTTCTAAACTCTGATGAGTACAAGCCTAGTTTATTCAGCTCTCCTCATAGTTCAACCCCCTCAACTCCGGTATCAGCCTAGTAAACCTCCTCTGCACTCCCTCCAAGGCCAAAATATCCTTGCGTAAGTGCGGCGACCAAAAGGAGTAGCTGTTCCCCAGTCTCTGGCAGCTCCCAGTCTCCAGACACCAGGGACAAAAAGGGATATCTCTGTCCCTGCAGCTTCCTAAACAGCAACTCTGAGAGATCCCTTCTCATACAACAGAAAAAAGAGGCTTATATCCTAGCAGATTCCAGATCTCCAATTTCAGAGAAGGAGGGAAAAAAAGAGAGAAACTCCTCTCTTCTCGACTCCAAACGCAGCATCTAAGCTTGAATATTCTGTGTAAACCAAGCTTCCCCATCACATGACCATACTTGTCAATCATCCCAATCAAGCCTCACTCTGCAAAATCCCAGGGGAAAACAGCAGCATTAGTTCAGATTAAAGCCAACATTGTAGCCATTAGAAGCAGTTATACTGCTACAGCAACAGTGCAGGATGCCAGTAGACAGGACGGCACCAAGTGCGTAGAACATGGCTCAAGTACAAAGTACCATCACAGCTGTAGTAATAGTTCGTTTTCATACACAGAATGTGCAGCACAGAAACAGGGCACTTCCTCCCACAGCTCTGCAGTGTTTATACTCGAGCTTCCTTTCTCCAGACCTCATCTCACTCCATCAGCAAATCCATCTATCCTTTCTGCCTCGTGGTTGTCTGATTTCCTCTTGAATGTACCTGGATTCCTGACCTCAGCTGTTTCCCCTGGAGTTCCATGTTCTCACCACTGGGTGAAGCAGGTTTCTCCACAATCCCCTACTAATGCTTTGCATCATTTGTTTATAGCTTTTCACATTGAAATAGAACATAGAAAACTACAGCACAAACAGGCCCTTCGGCCCACAAGTTGCGCTGATCATATCCCTACCTACTAGGCCTATCTATAACCCTCAATCTCATTAAATCCAATGTACTCATCATATAAGTGGATTTACGAAATTGAATTGAAAATAGAAAACTAAGAGCAGGAGGAGGCTATTCGGCCCTTCAAGCTTGCTCTGCCATTCATTATGATCATGGCTGATCATCAAATTCAACATCCTGATCTCTTCCCCACTTCCGCCCCATGTACTCCACACAGTCAGTCATCTGAGGCCAGAAGTGAACCCTGGTCCCTCGCAGTACCAGGGACCTGGGTTCAGTTCTGGCCTCACGGGTCTCCCTGTGCCTGCGTGGGTTTCCTCCGGGGTGCTCAGGTTTCCTTCCGTGCTCCAAAGACGTGCTGGTTAGATGGCTTGGCCATGCTAAATTACCCCTTGGTGTCAGGGGGGGCTAGCAGGATAAATATGTGGGGTTACAGGGATAGAGCCTGGGTGGGATTGTGGTTGATGGACCAAATGACCTACTTGTTCACAGTATGGATTATTTGATCCCTTTAGCCCCAAAAGCTATGTCTAATTTCTTCTTGGAATCACACAACATTTTGGCCTGAACTACTTGCTGTGGGAGTGAATTCCACACATTCCCCACCCTCTGGGTGAAGAAATTTCTCCTCACCTTAGTTCTAAAAGGTTTACCCCTTATCCTCAAACTCTGACCCCTAGTTCTGGACTCTCCCCACCATCAGGAACATTCTTTCTGAATCCACCCTGTTTCACCCTGTTAGAATTTTATAAGTTTCTATGAGACCCCCTCTCACTCTTCTAAACTCGTGAATATAATCCTAACCCACTTAGTCTGTCCTCAGAGGACTGATGAATGAGGTTAGCTATCTACTCTGTATCTGGAGAGATGTGAAAGGCTGTCTCTCTGAGGGGATTGGCTGGGACTGGGCCTGTAACTGCTCTCTTACACTCCTTTCACCATTACAGGGAGGCCAAAGGGCGTGAAAGACCAGGATGTTTACATCTGTGACTATCGCCTGGATAAATCTGCCCACCTTTTCTACAAGATTCACCGCAACCGCTACCCCGTCTGCACAAAATCGTACGCGTTCGACCACTTCCCCAAGAAACTGACACCCAAACGAGATTTCTCTGTAAGTGTTAATGATGAGCTGGGGGGTCGGGGAGGGGTGGAGTGGCAGCAAGGGTGTGGAGAGGGAGGGTGACTGAATGAGTCTGGAGGGGGGGGGACGCTGGTGGATAGGTTTACGGGTTGGTGGCAGGGGGATGTGGATGGGGTCGCGGGGAGGGGGCTGTGGGTGGGGTCGTGGGGAGGGGGCTGTGGGTGGGGTCGTGGGGAGGGGGCTGTGGGTGGGGTCGCGGGGAGGGGGATGTGGGTGGGGCCGCGGGGAGGGGGATGTGGGTGGGGCCGCGGGGAGGGGGATGTGGGTGGGGCCGCGGGGAGGGGGCTGTGGGTGGGGCCGCGGGGAGGGGGCTGTGGGTGGGGCCGCGGGGAGGGGGCTGTGGGTGGGGCCGCGGGGAGGGGGCTGTGGGTGGGGCCGCGGGGAGGGGGCTGTGGGTGGGGCCGCGGGGAGGGGGCTGTGGGTGGGGCCGCGGGGAGGGGGCTGTGGGTGGGGCCGCAGGGAGGGGGATGTGGGTGGGGCCGTGGGGAGGGGGCCGCGGGGTGGGGCAGCGGGGAGGGGGCCGCGGGGTGGGGCAGCAGGGAGGGGGCCGTGGGGTGGGGCCGCGTGGTGGGGGGCCATGGGTGGGGCCACGGGGAGGGGGCCGTGGATGGGGTCATGGGGGTCATTGTGGGATTGTTGAGAAGATTCTGGAGTGTGAGGGTGCTGGCAATTCTGGGCACAAACGGTATAGACAGAGTTAGGGAGGAAAGGAGCCAGTCTGTGTCAATAACCAGAGTAGTTGATGCCTGTTACAGCCTGACCTTGCTGAAATCCTGGCAACCTGGTTTCCCAGTGACCGGCTGGAAGAGGGAATTGAGAGACAGACTGTAGTGGGAAGGTCCCAGCTTCTGTCTGCAGCCTGGCCTGTAAAGTATCTGTAAAACCCTCCCAGGAGTGTTTGTAGCAGTCAGCAGCCTGAGCAGTGACACGGTAATGAAACAGAACTTGTGAAATGAAGTATTATCCATTAAGCTGTGCTGTGGGATAGCCTCTCTATCCCTAACCTGAGCCCAGGCAGGGGAGTGGTGTGAGGTTCCAGCTTCAGATATCCCTGCCCTGCACCCCCAGAGCCACACAGGGAGTGTGAAAATATCTTAACATTCTGCTTCCACTGGGGAGAGGTACAACCCTCTGAGAGAATGTTTACCTCATATCTGTTCCAAATGACGTGGAGATGCCAGCGTTGGACTGGGGTGGGCACAGTAAGAAGTCTCACAACACCAGATTAAAGTCCAACAGGTTTATTTGGAATCACGAGCATTCGGAGCACTGCTCCTTCATCAGCTGAGTGGCAGTTTGTGGTATCTGCTGAAGGAGCAGTGCTTCAAAAGCTCGTGATTCCAAATAAATCTGTTGGACTTTAACTTGGTATTGTGAGACCTCTTACTGTTATAAATGAGCCCCCACCTTATTTTTTAACAGTCACACCCCCCCAAGTTCTTGATTATCCCACAGAAAGAAATGTCCTCTCCACACCCAGCCTGTCAATAACCCCCCTCACTGCCTGGGGCCGGCGTGTCGATGGAGATGGGTAACTCAATCTTTATGCATTTCCAACACATCATGATTTATTAATTTAGGGGTATGAAGGTTGGGGGGGCGGTGGCCAGGGCATGTGTGGTGAGCTGGGATTCGGGAGTGAGGCATAGGGCCAACTGAGGGAGGGAGGGGAATTGGGGTGGGGAGCCGAGTGTGGGACAGAGTGGCGGTGGGCGGGGACTGAGAGACAGGGAGGGGCCGAGTAAGGGGGGCAGTGGAGGCCAAGTGAGGGACTGGGGGGAGTGGGGAGCAGGGCAGTGGAGGCTCGGCCTGCAGTGTGAGCACTGGGTCCAGCCCGCTCGGGGTGCGAGCACTGGGCCCAGCCCGCTCGGGGTGCGAGCACTGGGTCCAGCCCGCTCGGGGTGCGAGCACTGGGTC
The DNA here is from genome assembly GCF_965287045.1 of Carcharhinus amblyrhynchos. Lineage (NCBI taxonomy): Eukaryota > Metazoa > Chordata > Chondrichthyes > Carcharhiniformes > Carcharhinidae > Carcharhinus > Carcharhinus amblyrhynchos. Next base: position 275,097 of record NW_027649862.1, read on the forward strand.
CAGCCCGCTCGGGGTGCGAGCACTGGGTCCAGCCCGCTCGGGGTGCGAGCACTGGGCCCAGCCCGCTCGGGGTGCGAGCACTGGGCCCAGCCCGCTCGGGGTGCGAGCACTGGGCCCAGCCCGCTCGGGGTGCGAGCACTGGGCCCAGCCCGCTCGGGGTGCGAGCACTGGGCCCAGCCCGCTCGGGGTGCGAGCACTGGGCCCAGCCCGCTCGGGGTGCGAGCACTGGGCCCAGCCCGCTCGGGGTGCGAGCACTGGGCCCAGCCCGCTCGGGGTGCGAGCACTGGGCCCAGCCCGCTCGGGGTGCGAGCACTGGGCCCAGCCCGCTCGGGGTGCGAGCACTGGGTCAAGCCCGCTCGGGGTGCGAGCACTGGGCCCAGCCCGCTCGGGGTGCGAGCACTGGGTCCAGCCCGCTCGGGGTGCGAGCACTGGGCCCAGCCCGCTCGGGGTGCGAGCACTGGGCCCAGCCCGCTCGGGGTGCGAGCACTGGGCCCAGCCCGCTCGGGGTGCGAGCACTGGGCCCAGCCCGCTCGGGGTGCGAGCACTGGGCCCAGCCCGCTCGGGGTGCGAGCACTGGGCCCAGCCCGCTCGGGGTGCGAGCACTGGGTCCAGCCCGCTCGGGGTGCGAGCACTGGGCCCAGCCCGCTCGGGGTGCGAGCACTGGGCCCAGCCCGCTCGGGGTGCGAGCACTGGGCCCAGCCCGCTCGGGGTGCGAGCACTGGGCCCAGCCCGCTCGGGGTGCGAGCAGTGGGCCCAGCCCGCTCGGGGTGCGAGCACTGGGTCCAGCCCGCTCGGGGTGCGAGCACTGGGCCCAGCCCGCTCGGGGTGCGAGCAGTGGGCCCAGCCCGCTCGGGGTGCGAGCACTGGGTCCAGCCCGCTCGGGGTGCGAGCACTGGGCCCAGCCCGCTCGGGGTGCGAGCACTGGGCCCAGCCCGCTCGGGGTGCGAGCACTGGGTCCAGCCCGCTCGGGGTGCGAGCACTGGGCCCAGCCCGCTCGGGGTGTGAGCAGTGGGCCCAGCCCGCTCGGGGTGCGAGCACTGGGTCAGTTCGCTGGGATAGCGTTTTGCTGTGTTGTTGAGCTTTTTAAGTAAGCTTCTTTTTGTTCTCCTGTTTACTCTCCCTTAGCCTCACTACGTCCCAGAAAATTACAAGAGAAATGGAGGCCGGTGAGTGATATTTACTGCCAGTCTGTTCTTTACTCTCGGTTGTACTCTCAGTTCTGTTGTCCAGAGTCAGTTTGTCTCTAATCCTCCCAGTTTATTCTAGCAGGGATCTGTGGCTCCTGTAGGTTGAATTTGTTCCCACAGCTAGCTGGAAGTTGGAGGGAAGCGACTAGCAGCGTGATAGCTAATCTCTGCTGGGCTGCAGCAGAACATTACAATCATCCCCTCTCCCTGAGGGGTGTGCCCATTCCCAAGTTGTGCTGCAGGCTATCAACATTGAGTGAGGACTGGACTGGGCTATGATGCTCTCCAGGGTCTCTGAACCCTTGCCTACCTGCTACCTGGCCAGTTGGCAATGTTGGTCAGTGACTGTGGGAGCACAGAGGGAATAGAAGCAAGTAATGCTGGTTACAGTCTCATTGCTGATTAGATAAGTAAGCAGTACTGTGTTCCTAGCTTGCTCTGAATGCAGCTTGAAGGTGCACTCATGGCACTGATGAGAGGCCATGATGTGGGTATGCCGGCGTTGGACTGGCGTAAACACAGTAAAAAGTCTGACAACACCAGGTTTTAGTCCAACCTATTTATTTGATAATATTCTCACAAGCTTTCGAGGGGTTACCCTCTTCGTCAGGTTCACCTGACGAAGAGGGTAACCCCTCGAAAGCTTGTGAGAATATTATCAAATAAATAGGTTGGACTAAAACCTGGTGTTGTCAGACTTTTTACTGATGAGAGGGGCAGAGGAGCCTTCTTTAAGTTGGAATTTAGCTTTTTCCTGCCTCTCGTTGCCCTCCCAGCACTGTGTGGATTTTGTTGTGGTCAGCTTGCAAAGGGCAGGAAGGAGCTGACTCACTCACCTACTCAGAGCAAAACAGGGCTCCCCACCCTCCCTCCCTCCCTGCCTCCATTCACCCACCTACCCACAGAGAGCAGGAATCTTCCCTCTGTCTCACCATTGCTGAATTGCCAGAGAACTGATGAAACTCACACCCAACTGAGGGTAGTTAAGTATAGGTGCCCCGTCCTGTGGCTGACACGGGTAGGGTGGGGGAATTATTGGTGATTGTGGGGGATGGTGGGGGGGAGGCGCTGTGTGCAGCTGCAGCTGCATCTGTCACAAAAGTGTGCACAGAGACTCCCAGTATACTTGCCCAGCCACCTTTGTGTCCAAAGATGTGCGGGTTAAGTGGATTGGCCATGCTAAATTGCCCCTTAGTGTCCAAAGATGTGCAGGTTAGATGGATTGGCCATGCTAAATTGCCCCTTCATGTCCAAAGATGTGTAGGTTAGGGTGGATTGGCCATGCTAAATTGCCCCTTCGTGTCCAAAGATGTGTGGGTTAGGTGGATTGGCCATGTTAAATTGCCCCTTAGTGTCCAAAGATGTGCGGGTTGGGTGGATTGGCCATGCTAAATTGCCCATTAGTGTCCAAAGATGTGTAGGTTAGGGTGGATTGGCCATGCTAAATTGCCCCTTAGTGTCCAAAGATGTGCAGGTTAGGTGAATTGGCTATGTTAAATTGCCCATTAATATCCAAAAATTTGCAGGTTAGGTGGATTGGCTATGCTAAATTGTCCCTTAGTGTCCAAAGATGTGCAGGTTAGGTGGATTGGCCATGCTAAATTGTCCCTTAGTGTCCAAAGATATGCAGGTTAGGTGGATTGGCTATGCTAAATTGTCCCTTAATGTCCAAAGATGTGTAGGTTAGGTGGATTGGCCGTGCTAAATTGTCCCTTAGTGTCCAAAGATGTGTAGGTTAGGGTGAATTGGCCATGCTAAATTGTCCCTTAGTGTCCAAAGATGTGCAGGTTAGGGTGGATTGGCCATGTTAAATTGCCCATTAATATCCAAAAATTTGCAGGTTAGGTGGATTGGCCATGCTAAATTGTCCCTTAGTGTCCAATGATGTGCAGGTTAGGGCATTGGCCATAGTAAGTATGTGGGGTTACGGGAATAGGGTGAGGTGTGTGGACCTATGTAAGATAATATACTAACAGAGATGGTACAGACCCAATGGATGAAATGACCTCTTTTGCACTGTAGTGATTCTATGATTCTAAGGTGTAGCTGGCATGGCTATTGGGACTTGAGGTGAATGTGGGTGTACAGCGGGTGCTGAGTTCGCTGAATTGCGGCAGGAGGCAATGGAGCAATGTGGGGGCATGGGGTGTGGAGGGAGTGGGGACCTGGACAGAACGGGAGAAGTTTGGGGAAAAGATCAAGATAATTGAGCGAGGGAGAGATGATACAGGCATGGCACCACTAGGCTCCACTGCCCCTGGTCTGGAGGAATGCCATAGAGGTTTACAGCATGGAAATGGGCTCTTCGGCCCTATTTGTCCATGCCACCCCTTTTTAAACCCCAAAGTCAGTCCCAATTACCCACATTTGGCCTATATCCCATCTTATCCATGTGACTGTCTAAGCGCTTTTTTAAAAAACAATATTTTACCTGCCTCTACTATCACCTCTGGCAGCTCGTTCCAGACACTCACCAGCCTCTTGTGAAAAAATTGCCCCTCTGGACACTTTTGTATCTCTCCCCTCTCACCTTAAACCTATGCTCTCTAGTTTTAGACTCCCCTACCTTTGGGAAAAGATATTGACTATCTGTGCTGATCTGTGCCCCTCATTATTTTATAGACCTCTATAAGATCACCCCTCAGCCTCCCAAGCTCCAGAGGGAAAAGGTCCCAGTCTATCCAGCCTCTCCTTATAACTCAAACCATCAAGACCCAGTACCATCCTAGTAAATCTTTTCTGCACTCTTTCTAGTTTAATAATATCCTTTCAATAATAGGGTGACCAGAACTGTACACAGTATTCCAAGTGTGGCCTTACCAATGTCTTGTAAAACTTCAACAAGATGTCCCAACTCCTGTATTTAATGTTCTGACCAATGAAACCAAGCATACCAAATACCTTCTTCTCCGTCCTGTCCCCCTGTGACTCCACTTTCAAGGGGCTATGAACCTGTACCCCTAGATCTCTTTGTTCTGTAACTCTTACCAACGCCTTACCATTAAATGAGCAAGTCCTGCCCTGGTTCAATGTACACCACCACACACACACACACACACACACACACACAGACAGGCTATTCAGTGAGCTAGCTGATCCGTTTGTGCATTGAGAGGTGGGGTTGGGGGTGGGGGTGGGTGGGGTGAGTGGAACTTGTTACAGGGGGATACCAGTGTTTGCATTAATGGCTGTATTTTTCAGAGACTGTGTCTGGGCAGGAAGGAGTGGGGTGGTCAGGGAGGAGGGGGAAGCTTTATCCAGAATGGGGTATGTCTGTCTGACCCACCTTCCCCCTTCCCATTCACTTTTTTAAATCCTCTAGTCATTGTTTATACAGAATACTGTTCATTCTATGTACTGTAAATCTTGGACTATCTTCCTGTCTCCCAAAAAAAGTGAGTGAGGAAGGGGGTGCATAGAATATGTGGCTATTAAATTAAAAGTTAAAATTTATTTATTAGTCACACGTTGGTTTACATTAACACCGCAGTGAAGGTACTGTGAAAATCCCCTAGTCACCACACTCTGGCACCTGTTCGAGTACACTGAGGGAGAATTTAGCACGACCAATGAACCATAACCAGCATGTCTTTCAGACTGTGGGAGGGAACTGGAGCACCCAGAGGAAATCCACGTAGACGGGGAGAAGCTGCAGACTCCGCATAGACGGTGACCTGAGCCGGGAATCAAACCCGGGTCCCTGACGCTGTGAGGCAGCAGCACCATTGCAGGAGGCTTGGCAGGGGATGGGCTGGGGTGGTGCTATGTACAAGGCTCTTGTATTCAAAGATTTACCGTAGTTTTAATAAAAGTTGCTGTTCAGTTTTTAAAAGTTCCTCGCGAGCCTGAAGGAACCAGCGGTACAATTCTCTGCGGTGCTGTGAGTGGCGGTGACGGCAGCACGTGCCACAGTGTAGCGGCAGGCTCCCGTCAGAGACTTGTACTCTTGTCTTTTCCTGCTTTCCGCAGTGCCACACCCTGCAGCTCTAGAGCACGCAGGGCCGGCACTAAGGGATGAGCGACGGGCGATCCAAACATCATGAGACCACGGGGGTGTTGGTGGGGGGTGACTGTGCGGTGTGGGATAGGTCGCTGCTGAGGGGGGTGTTAAGGAGTGGAATGCAGAGGGTGGAGGGGGTAAGTTTGAATCTACACCTCGGTTCTGATTTTAATCTTGACCTGCACTCAAGGGGCAAGTTCCATCAGTTCTCACCCAAGCCGTTAGTTAGCGGGCTGCCAGAATGCTGGGCTTACTGTTCTCTCTATTGGGCGAGAAAAGGGGGAGGGTGCCTGTCACTGTCACTAGAGGGTCTGCACCTTGTACTGAGCCAGCCACAGAGCCAGGGGAATGGCCCGTGCACGGTGCCAGGAGGCTGGAGTCGAGCTGGCAGGCAGTGGGGGCAGGCACCCCTTGGCCCCCTCCCTCTCGGTACCTATCCCACTCAGCAACTCAGTTTGGACCGCAGTTCGCTCATCACCTTCGGTTGCTGTCAGAGAGCGGTGCTCTGTTCTCCAATAGCAGCTGATTCAGAAACACCAAAATGTTTCCACTGATACTGGGTGACTTTTATTTCCCTTCATCTTAGACTTTGCTGCACTCCCACCTACCAAACAGCCTTAACAAAGATGTGAGTAATGACATTAGTGAATACATTAAGTGAACGAGTGACTGATCCATTTAAAAATGCCTTCATAATACCTGTGCATGTGTGTGTGTGTGTGTGTGTGTGTGTGTGTGCGCCTGGTTAAAAGTGGGGCTCAATGCTCTTCTTGCAATGTGATTCACAGAAACGCGATCGTTTTTGCAGTAATGTTAGTTCTCGTGTAGTAGGACAAGGAATCCCCCTCCTAGGTTAGCAGCACCCGTGATATAAAGTCCAGCCATCTCTCGAATTCTTTGAAATTGGGACCAGTGATGTAAATGTTACATTGGGAGTGGGAAGGAGTTTGGAGCAGATGCAATATCGTTCCTATCAGGTGCTGCGTGCTGTCAGTCTGATTAAAATCCAGGCTAAACCCCAGGTCTATCTTTTAAAAGGAACCGTTGGATTTGTAAACTAGAAACCACTTTTGTTTATTTTTAATGAATTAAAATGATTCTGACCCAGCATCTTTCAGAAGAGAATTGGATAAATGCTCAAAATGAGGTGGGGGGGGTGGGGCATTTTCAGGGCAAGTTAATGAGATTTAACTGGATAACTTATTCAAACAGCAGGCGTTGCCATGAGTAACCTTTCAGCCTTCTCCTGATCTCTGTCCCTCAATGATTCTAACGGAATTAAATGCCCGAGAAAATATTCACCAGTGCGCACCGAGTAGTAGACAAGAAGATTCGGGTTAAAAACATGTCATCACCATCCAGTTCCTCCATGGAGGCATCTCGCCCTCCAACACCAGAACAGCTCGGGGATAGATTTAAGTCTAAAAGGACCAGCGTTATCCAAGGGTACTTCCCACCAAATGTTCAGCAAGTCACACGGCACCAGTTAAGATGAGATGTAGCATCTGACTGTGGCAGGAGCAGGGTGTGTGCATGCAGTGTGCCTGAAATATTATTAACTAGAGTTCTGAAGCTGGTCTCTCTCCTCTGTCTCTCTCTCTCTCTCTCTCCTTTTTGGGGGGCTGGGTGATTGAACAATAGGTCGTCATGGAAAAGCGAGCGAACAAAAGTGCACTGTAAGGAGGTGGTCCAGGAGGAAGATCTGCCGCCCCCCATCATCGAGGACATGTCCACCGCCCAGGAGCAGCCAGCCGCTGAAATGCCACATCTGGAGGAGCAAGAGAGCGAGAGCAGCACTGTCCCCCCAAAAGTGGACTGCAGCCCGGAGGAGAAGCAGCGAGTGCAGAGGGAGAACCTCAACAAAATACTCCTCAACCTGTTGGCCAAGATCCCGGGAAAAAATGGTGAGGCCTGGCAGTTGGCAGAGTGGTTTCAGTGCTCGGTGTTGCTCGAGCCATCCGTGCCAGATGATAAGCATGTGCCGAGGTAACTTACAGCACAGTGATTAATGCTGCTGCCTCAGAGCGCCAGGGAACTGGGTTCAATTGTGGCCATGGGTCACTTTCTCTGTGGAGTTGGCACATACTCCCTGTGTCTGCGTGGGTTTCCTCCTGTTGGTCTGGTTTCCTTCCACAGTCCAAATGTATGCAGGTTAGGTGGATTGGCCATGCTAAATTGCCCCTTAGTGTCCAAATGTATGCAGATAGGTCGATTGGCCGTGCTAAATTGCTCCTTAATGTCCAAAGATGTATGAGTTAGATGGATTAGCTGGATAAATGTGGGAATAGGGGAAAAAGCAGGGGGTGGTTTGGGTGAGATTCTCTGTCGGGAGATGCCCTGTAGGTGCAGGCTCGATGGGTCGAATGGCCTCCTGCACTGTTGGAAGTGCTATGACATGGTCTCTAAACCTCTAGGGTAAAAGGCCCTGCCCCGGGTCGCTGTACACTGCAGGGAGTGTGATGAGAAGGGAGGGTCAGCAAAGATAGCTGTGCGTCTCACTGCAGCCCTCTGAGGCTCTGTCAGTTGCTGCTATCAGGGTTGGACCCGCGGGTAAAAAGCAGTCACTGGGTTAATGTACCAGAGAGCTGCTGGCTGATAGAAGCTGAGAATGGCATCCTCAACCCAGAGTGAAAATTATTTCCATCTAAAGCCCTGAGTGTTGACCATTAGTTTGGACACTGAATGAATCCCAGAATGAATCTATTATTGCCTTTACTTTTCACCGTGTACTACACTGTGTTCCCAGGGCTACACTTGTACCTGAGCAATTGTGCCTTAGATCACCTGTAGCTGTCAGGAAATCAGTAAGAATGAATATATAGGGCCTGGAATTTCCCATCCACCTGAGCTAGTCTCTCAAAGTTTTAAGTTTATTTATTAGTCATAAATCAGCTTACATTAACACTGCAATGAAGTTACTGTGAAAATCCCCAAGTCGCCACACTCTGGCACTTGTTCGGGTACACTGAGGGAGAATTTAGCACGGCCAATGCACCCTAACCACCATGTCATTCAGACTGTGGGAGGAAACCAGAGCACCCGGGGGAAACCCATGCAGACAAGGGGAAGAACGTGCAGACTCCACACAGACAGTAACCCGAGCCAGGAATCGAATCCGGCGCTGTGAGGCAGCAGTGCTAACCACTGTGCCACCCCATAACAATTAAATCTCAATTAAAAAGTAATGTGAAGCAATTCTAACAGTTCAATTAAAAATTGATCATCTGTTTGAGAAAGGAAGGGTTACTGTGTGGCATGCAGTGGCTGAAAGGGTGGTGAAAGCAGCTTCAAGGTGACTTCCAGAGAAGGAATTAAGCCTTCACTCAAAAAGGATGAATTTTCAGGGTTCCAGAGAAAAGGCTCAAGTCTTCCATGAGGACATGAGAATGAGGCCATCATTTATTGCCCATCCCTAACTGCCCCTTGAGGCAGTGGCAAGCCACTGCATCTATTGGTACACCAGGGAGTTCCGGGATTTTGCCTCAGTGACAGTGAAGAAAGAGCCAATATCTTTCCAAGTCGGGATGGTGAGTGGCTCAGAGAACTGTCTGGTGGTGGTGTTCCCTGTGTGTCTGTGTCTCTTGTCTGATCAATGGGAACTCCAGGATGTTGATAGTTGGGGGGAGATTCAGTGATAGTCAATGGTAACCCTCAGGATGTTGATAGCGGGGAGGAGATTCAGTGATGGTCAATGGTAACCCTCAGGATGTTGATAGTTGGGGGGAGATTCAGTGATGGTCAATGGTAACCACAGGATGTTGATAGTGGGGGGGGATTCAGTTTTTGGTCAGTGGTAACCCCCAGGATGTTGATAGTTGGGGGGGATTCAGTGATGGTCAATGGTAACCCTCAGGATGTCGATAGTGGGGGGGATTCAGTTTTTGGTCAGTGGTAACCCCCAGGATGTTGATAGTTGGGGGGGATTCAGTGATGGTCAATGGTAACCCTCAGGATGTCGATAGTGGGGGGGATTCAGTTTTTGGTCAGTGGTAACCCTCAGGATGTTGATAGTTGGGGGGGATTCAGTTTCTGGTCAATGGTAACCCCCAGGATGTTGATAGTGGAGGGGGGGTGGATTCAGTGATGGTCAATGGTAACCCCCCCAGGATGTTGATAGTGGGGGCGGAATTCAGTTTCTGGTCAATGGTAACCCTCAAGATGTTGATAGTGGGGGGGATTCAGTTTTTAGTCAGTGGTAACCCCAAGATGTTGATAGTTGGGGGGGGTGGTATTCAGTGATGGTCAGTGGTAACCCCCAGGATGTTGATAGTTGGGGGGGATTCAGTGATGGTCAATGGTAACCCCCAGGATGTTGATAGTTGGGGGGGATTCAGTGATGGTCAATGGTAACCCCCCAGGATGTTGATAGTGGGGGGGATTCAGTGATGGTCAATGGTAACCCCCCCAGGATGTTGATAGTTGGGGGGTGGGGATTCAGTGATGGTCAATGATAACCCCCAGGATGTTGATAGTTGGGGGAGATTCAGTGATGGTCAATGATAACCCCCAGGATGTTGATAGTTGGGGGGGATTCAGTGATGGTCAGTGGTAACCCCCCCAGGATGTTGATAGTGAGCGGTGGTTTCAGTGATAGCCAATGCCATTGAATGTCAAGGAGAGATGGTCAGATTCTCTCGTTGGAGATGGGCACAGTAAGTAGGTTCACAACACCAAATTAAAGTCCAACAGGTTTATTTGGAATCACGAGCTTTCGGAGCACTGTTCCTTCCTCAGGTGAGCCATGTTGGAGATGGACAATGCCTGGCACTTGTGTGGCATGAATGTTACTTGCCATGTGTCTGCCTCTTGCCTGCTCCGATGTGGATGGAGGTGGTAGAATTCCAGTGGCTGTTCTGAATGAATTGGTTAGGTACACGTGGCCTGGATTAGTAACTGAGTTCCCCTTTGGGATGTGTGCTTTCCAGCTATCGATGTGACCTACCTGTTGGAGGAAGGTTCGGGGAGAAGGCTGCGGAGACGCACATTGATGTTAACCGAGAGCAGCTTCAGGAAGTGATGTACCACCGTGGAGAGGAGTCTTTCCTGCCTTGGAAATCCTGGCTTTTGCCCTGTCCTATTGCGTCCTGACAGCGTGAGAGACAAAGAGAGAGAGAGAGAGTGAGGGATGAGCCCCCACCCCCCACATACACACACACACACACACACACGCTCGCGCGCGCACCCGCCACCCCCTCCCCTTACTCCCACCCCACCACCTCCCCCTGAGCCATCTAATTAAACTATTAAAAATAGGACAGGAGAGGCGGAGGTGCAGTCGGGAAGAAGAAACTGACACAAAACTCACTATGCTTTAGCACTTGGACACAGTGGTCCAGCTCGCTGCTGAGCTGTAGAGTGCGCTGACAGTGTGTGCACACGTGTGTGTGTGTGTGTATGTGTGTGCACGGCCTTCCTCGTATTAAACGTGGAGGAGGGAGGAGCTGGGGGGCAGATTCGATCCAGTTCACCGAGTGCTCCTTCGGCCCGTGGCAGTCTAGTGAAGGAAACTTCTTATTTTGGGGGAGGGGGGTGGGCAAGTGGGGCACTATCGCAGGTGCCAAACCCGCCCTCCATGTAGTGGCATCATCAATTGAAATGTTTAATACACAAGCGTCAAGAGATCTCGTTTTTTTTTAAAAAAAAAGGACTGAACTCCATTTCTGTTCCTGTTCTTTGATTGTACATGTGAATCCACCAGTGTGATTGTCATTCCCGTTTGTCCAGAGTGTATATATATGTATATGGAGAAAGAGAAGATGGCTGATGAACGAGGCAGTGGGGTGGGGTGGGGTAGGGTGGCGTTTACAATCCAGGCCCAGTCTTTTTTATTTTTTTTGCACTCTCCCTGAGCACCAAAAGGCTGCCCAGGTGTGCTGGTACAGCAACCAACGTACGGTACTTGCTTGGAAATGTTGTCACAACCCACCCTGCCAACAGCAGCAGCCAAACAAAACAAATAAAGCAATTACGAAGCAGAGGCCGGAGAGAAATTGGGGTGGGGGGGGGAGGTTAACAAGGATACGAGTGGATTGGGAGCCTGGTTTAATAGCACTTAAAAGTGTCTTTGGGGTCGGTGGAGGGGAGGGTGGAGTGGGATCTTTGGTTTTCGCGTTTTCTTGGTTCATTGAGGACATTTTGGAGGCGTCGTTGCTGTTGTTGTGCGTCCAGTGTATTGCGTGAAGGAATGAAACAATACCACACACACGCACAGACACACATCTCGCTCCCTGAGGTTCACACACACCAGAGTCCTCAGGGGAAGCAGATTCTGCTGACAGTGACTATGAACATCCAAGCTCCGACGCTTTGGGGGCAGTCTGTAAGAGCTCACAGTAAGTTGTGCTTCCAGTACTTTTTGGTAAAGGAGAAGAGAATGAAAGATCAAAAGCGCCAAAGAGTTAATTTTGTTATTAAAAATGGGTGACCTTTGATTAATCAATCTTCTTTCCACATGAGGATATTCGTACAGTTAACATGTCGCCCTAAGAGGTCTCTCTCCCCCCCTCACCCACACACACACACACACCCCCCAACAGGAAGCCTGGAGTTTTTGAATGTTTGACTCAGGGCAGTTTTATGTCTCTGGAATCCTTTGAGAGTTTGGAACAAGGGTGCACGCTCAGCCCATCGAGCCTGCTGCTTTCGGAGTCTGTGTGTGTCTACCCTTCCCGTAACGGGCTCTTTCCCCGCCCCATTACAACCCAGAATCTGTCTCAGGCCATTCCCTACCCCAGTTCCCTACAACTTCCTGTCCACACCTTTAAGTCCGGAGACACACATCCCAAACTGTGCTGTGAAACTGGGGCCCCGGTGTAATTACTGAACCCCTCCCCAAACAAAAATTACATCACTAAACAGCAAAAAGAAAGCAGTAGCCGTGATCTGAATGATAGGAGAGATGGTAGCACTCTCTCACGTTTGTATCCTTATTCACCTCTTGTTCCAGAACTCCTGGCCTGTAGTTCTCATTTTTTTCTTTATACCATCGCAGAACGGCACAGAGCGAAGCCATTCTGCCCATCAGGCAGGCCCTGTTTCTCTGACAGTTAGTTAACCCTGCTTCCTCTCTTTCCCCCCAGTCCTTGGTAATTTTTTTTCTGCTATAAATATTTATCCAATTCTCATCTGCAGACCACTTTTGAATCTCCCCCTTCCCCGTCCCCTCGTAAGTGGCACATCTCAATTCTTCACCAATCTTTTTATCCGTTTTGCCTCGTGTCATTTCTGGTTCTTTTGCCAACCTTTCCCTTTTTTAAGGAGAGCCACAGTTGACCACAAGGTATAGGAGCAGAATTAGATCACTCGGGCCATGGCTACTAAGTTTCTCAACCCCCATTCACCCCGTAGCCTTTGATCCCTGAATGGTTGACCCCGATAACCCTTGACCCCCTTATTAATCAGGAATCTATCTATCTCTGTGTTAAAGACACTCAATGACCCAGCCTCCTCTGTGGCAAAGAGTTCCACAGATTCCCCACTCTCTGGCTGAAGAAATTACACCCCATCTCTGTTTTAAAGGATCGTCCCTTTAGCTTGAGGCTGTGCCGTCCGTTCCCAGTCTCTCAGACTAATGGAAACATTCTCCCCATGTCCACTCTATCCAGGCACTCAGTATCCTGTAAGTTTCAATGAGATCCCCTCTCATCCTTCTAAATTCCATCGAGTACAGACTCAGAGTCCTCTAACACTCCTCATATGTCAAGCTCTTCATTCCTGGGATGGTTCTGGTGAATCTCCTCTGGACCCTCTGTGTCAGGAGTCATTGCCAGCTCAGTCACTCACTGGTCAAGCTACACATGAGCTTGTTTCCTCCTGACTGGTGGGAGCGACCTTCACCACCTGGGAGTGAAGGGAGTCTCACTGTGCTTCACCTAATCAGAGTGGAACTTGCGAACTAAGAGGAGAAAGTGACAAAGCACTCACCACCCTCTGTGTGAAAAAAATGCCCCTCTGGACCCTTTTGTATCTCTCCCCTCTCACCTTAAACCTTTGCCCTCTAGTTTTAGACTCCCCCTCCCTTTGGGAAAAGATATTGACTATCTAGCTGATCTGTGCCCCTCATTATTTTATAGACCCCTATAAGATCACCCCTCAGCCTCCGATGCCCCAGAGAAAAAAGTCCCAGTCTATCCAGCCTCTCTTATAACTCAATCCATCAAGTCCCAGTAGCATCCTAGTAAATCTCTTCTGCACTCTTTCTAGTTTAATAATATCCTTTCTATAATAGGATGACCAGAACCTGACCCAGTGCTCAGTCACTGGGCGAGTGCTTATCAGTCACTACACCAGATCCCAGTGAATAATTGTTGGCACAGAATTACCTGGGGCGGGGTCGAAGGGGGGGGCGGTTAAAAGGTCTCTCCTCATGCTCTCGTCTGCCTGGGTGGATTAGGAGGGGAGCAGTGTAGACCCAGGGTATTTGGATGATGCGCTGTCCCGACCGGGAAGGATTCACAGGTCGCGGTGTCAGGACGATGTGGGGAAAAGCAGACTGACTGATGAACTCACCAATGCAGGGCCAATTTTAACTGAGGTCTCAATATGGGGAAACTGGGGGTCTTCAGCTGCAGACAATATTAACCAGGTGTGTGTGTGTGTGTGTGTGTGTGTGTGTGTGTGTGTGTGCGTGTGTGTGTGCGTGCGTGCGTGCGTGTGCGCGCGTCACCAGTAACAAAACCTGCTTCCTTCACTGGAGCCAGCGTGAAAACTTCTCTCTGTTTTTTTTAAGAAAAGAAATTAAGGAAGTAGGCAGGAGAACACAAATGGAAAGCCACTACAGAAATGAAAAGCAGTATTTAAAATGAAAAAGTATTTGTCGTGAAGTAGAAGACATTCGCGTAAAAGTAACAATAAAGACACTACGTCTCTGTTCTGTTTGAACTGTACAGTGTAGTACCTTCCCCCCGCCCATTTTAACTAAAAATTTTTAAAAATGGAAAAAAAAAGCTTTGCTTTGTCCGTATGTAAGCTTACGCAGTCCTGCTCCCGACATCCTTTTAAAATAAGTCTTTTTTTTAAAAAAATACAAAAAAAATTATGATGTGCCAATGTGTACATAACCAGTTTGTGAGGTTGTCAGCAATACTGTAGTCACATGTTCCTCCACTTCGGACCAACTCTGTCCTAATGTACAAATGCATCGCGTCAATCTCGACGGAACATGCTCCATCCCATTCTCCCTCCCCCCCTCCCCTTTTTTTGTGTCTCAAAAGTTTAAAAGAAACCCCTTTGAGATCGTATTTTATTAAAAAAGATAACCGAAAAAAGAGAAAGATCGTTTTGACTATTTTCTTACTGCGAATCAACACTGTACAGTAGCGGAAGACGTGAGTATATAATACTCGACTCATCGTTGATAGGAATTTTGACAGGTCTGTAATATTTTCATTTGTCTCCTGAAAGACATTTCATCCTTGGAAATAGTGTCAAACACTATAAGAAAAAATAATAAAAAAAAATGTTTATATATGTAGACGGCACACTATGTCATTTGCTCTTCCTTTGCTGAAAGATTAAATCATACTTTAGACAATCAAAGCTTAGATAATGCCATTCATTTCCCTCCCCTCCCCTCTCTCCTCCTCCCTCCTTCCTTCCCCCAACCCCTCTCTTTCCCTCTCCTTCCCCTCAACCCCCCCCGCATCCCCTTTACTGGCATAGAAAGTGATGACAGGTTTTTATTTTTAAATGTTTTTTTTTGTTTTTGGGTTTACTTTTTAAAAAAAAATCACAAAAAAAACGAAGTCACAGAAATCGCTGTTTAAAAGCACTACATTATTGCAAATAGATAATAACTATAGTCTGCATGGGTGTAGGCAGTGTGATTGTTTGCTGAAAAAATGCTGCTAATATATTTACTTTTTACAGAAGCATATCTAATAGATAATTGTTTTGACCTTAATCTTTGTAAATTATGTATTACGAATTTTAACGTTGGATGTTAATTGCATAAAGACGCTTGTATCCCAACTTGAGAAAGTCTAGTATTAAATGGAGAAACTGTTTTTTTTTTCTTAATCGTCGTTTGTGGTTCTTCTCTCGAATCAAAACGCGGACATTTGCCATCCTCGACCATCCCCCCGGGCAAGCAGTCTGTGGTGACCCTTCCTACGGCCCGAGAGCGTGCGATTGCTTTTGAAAGCAAAGGAGAGAACGCTGGAACATCTCAGCAGGTCGGGCAGCATCTGTAAGCAGAGAGAAGGGCTGACGTTTCGAGTGCAGGCTACCCTTTGTCAGAGCCCATCTGGCTGGTCACTTCTGATTTGATTTATTGGGGTGGCACGGTAGTACAGTGGGTTAGCGCTGCTGTCTCACAATGCCAGAGACGAGGGTTCGATTCACGGCTCGGGTCACTGCGTGGAGTCAGCACATTCTCCCTGTGTCTGCGTGAGTTTCCTCCCCAGTCCAAAGGTGTGCAGGTTGGGTGGATTGGCCATGCTAAATTGCCCCTTGGTGTACCCGAACAAGTGCTGGAGTGTGGCAACTAGGAAATTTCGCAGTGACTAATAAATAAACTTTATTATTGTCACAGGTTAAAAGTTAAAGTCGTTTTAAAGTTTACTTATTAGTGTCAGAATTTAGCGCGGTCAGTGCTCCCTAACAAGCACATCTTTCAGATGGGGAGGAAACAAGAGCACCCGGAGGAAACCCACACAGACACGGGGAGAATGTGCAGATTCTGCACAGACAGTGACCCAAGCCAGGAATCGAACCCAGATCCCTGAGCTATGAGGCAGCCATGCTAACCACTGTTGCATCATGCCACCCCATATATTTTGTTCATTCGTGGGACATGGGTGTCACTGGCTGGTCCAGCATTTATTGCCCATCCCTAGTTGCCCTTGGAGGGGCAGTTGAGAGTCAACCACATTGCTGTGGCTCTGGAGTCACATGTAGGCCAGACCGGGGTAAGGACGGCAGATTTCCTTCCCTAAAGGGAACCAGATGGGTTTTTCCGACAATGGGTCATCAGTAGATTCTTAATTCCAGATCTTTTTGATTGAATTCAAATTCCACCATCTGCCGTGGTGGGATTCGAACCCGGGTCCCCCAGAACATTAGCTGAGTTTCTGGATTAATAGTCTAGCGATAATACCACTAGGGTATCACCTCCCCCTGTGTGCAAGTTTTTGTGTGTGCAAGTTTGTGTGTCTGTGACTGTGTGTACATCAGATTGTGTATGTGTGTTTGTAAGTGTGCGTCTGTGAGTGAGTGTGTGTGTGTTTGTGTGTCTATGCATGTAAGCATGCATCTGTGAGTGAGTGACTCTGTGTGTGTCTGTAACTGTGGGTTTCCTCCGAGTGCTCCAGTTTCCTCCCACACGCCAAAGATATGCAGGTTAGGTGGACTGGCCATGCTAAATTGTCTCTTTAGTGTCCAAGGATGTGCAGGTTGGGTGGATTAGAGGGGTAAATATATGGGGTTACGGGGCAGGTGCAGGAGTGGGCCTGAACAGAGTTGGTACAGACTTCATGAGCCGAACAGGCACTGGAGTATGGTGACTACGGGATTTTCACAGTAACTTTATTGCAGTGTTAGTGTCGCAAGTCAGCTTGCATTAATAAATCAACTTTAATGGGTTTCTGCTCTGGTACTCTAACACGGGTCCTTCCCAGCTAGTTTGGGCACTGCACATGTTCCATAGCCAAGGAGGAAGTTAAGCACACATTTCCTTGAAGTTCTGTTGTGAGCAGTTACAGTTTGCTTTTCCACCGATGTGGGAACCACAAATTACTAAAATAATGAAAATGTGACATTTTGCCTCTTTATTCTTAAGGCTTTTAAAGCCTGGACAAGTTTAAAGTTTACAGTTTACTTATTAGCTTATATTAACACTGCAAAGTGAAACACTGTGATAATCCCCTAGTCATAGAGGTTTACAGCATGGAAACAGGCCCTACTTGTCCATGCCACCTTTTTTTTCAACCCCAAAGCCAGTCCCAATTGCCTGCATTTGGCCCATACCCTGCTATACCCATGTTACCCATGTAACTGTCTAAATGCTTTTTAAAAGACAAAATTATACCCACCTCTACAACAGCTCATTCCAGACACATTGCAGCGCCTGTTCAGGTGAGGGAGAATTTAGCACAGCCAATGCACCCTAACCAGCACGTCTTTCAGACTGTGGGAGGAAACTAGAGCACCTGGAGGAAACCCACGCAGACACTGGGAGAATGTGCAGTGTCCACACAGTGACCCAAGCTGGGAATCGAACCCAGGTCCCTGGCGCTGAGAGGCAGCAGCGCTAACCTCTGCTCCTCTGTGCCAACCTTCAAATGGGAAGGGGGGAGACAAGGTGGGAAATGAGATGCAGCAAGATATACAGAGATAGAAAAATGAAATAATGGAAAAAAGGAAAAAAAATATACAAATAAAAAGGTTAGACCCACATTCTCTCCTCACTCCCTGTGGGAGCGAGTGCCACATTCTCCCCCCACTTCTGGTAGGAGTGAGTCCCACATTCTCTGGGTATAGATGTCTCTCCTGAATTCCCCATTGGGTTTTGGAAGTGACTGCCTCCGTGTAACTGTGCTGAATAGTACTTGCTGCCTCTCTTTCTACGTGGAAGGGCAGCACCCTGTACTGCAGTGAATCACATCACAGCAGGAAGTTTGCTGAGTTAAGCTGCGTGGTGTGCACTGGATTTGAAAAGGACAGCAGCTGCTGACATGACCTTTTACCCCTCCAGCCACTGCCCTCGGGGTCAGACAATTAAGGACACTCTCGCTGTTTATGATCGCTTGTCAAAGCGTGAAGAGGAACGAGGACCTCTGCTGCCCCCTTTCAGCCGAGTTGCCTTCAAACAGACATGTCAGAGTTTGACAGAGGGCACGGTGCCCTTTCACCTCAAACTGTAAAGTCATGGCTTCAAATTCACAGACTTAAGAACAACAAGAGAGTGATTGATGTTATAGCGCACTGCTGAGGGAGCGCCGCACTGTGGGAGGGTCGGTGCTGAGGGAGCGCCGCACTGTGGGAGGGTCGGTGCTGAGGGAGCGCCGCACTGTGGGGAGGGTCGGTGCCGAGGGAGTGCCGCACTGTGGGAGGGTCGGTGCCGAGGGAGCGCCGCACTGTGGGAGGGTCGGTGCCGAGGGAGCGCCGCACAGCGGGAGGGTCGGTGCCGAGGGAGCGCCGCACTGCGGGAGGGTCGGCGCCAAGGGAGCGCCGCACTGCGGGAGGGTCGGCGCCGAGGGAGCGCCGCACTGCGGGAGGGTCGGCGCCGAGGGAGCGCCGCACTGCGGGAGGGTCGGCGCCGAGGGAGCGCCGCACTGCGGGAGGGTCGGCGCCGAGGGAGCGCCGCACTGCGGGAGGGTCGGCGCCGAGGGAGCGCCGCACTGCGGGAGGGTCGGCGCCGAGGGAGCGCCGCACTGCGGGAGGGTCGGCGCCGAGGGAGCGCCGCACTGCGGGAGGGTCGGCGCCGAGGGAGCGCCGCACTGCGGGAGGGTCGGCGCCGAGGGAGCGCCGCACTGCGGGAGGGTCGGCGCCGAGGGAGCGCCGCACTGCGGGAGGGTCGGCGCCGAGGGAGCGCCGCACTGCGGGAGGGTCGGCGCCGAGGGAGCGCCGCACTGCGGGAGGGTCGGCGCCGAGGGAGCGCCGCACTGCGGGAGGGTCGGCGCCGAGGGAGCGCCGCGCTGCGGGAGGGTCGGCGCCGAGGGAGCGCCGCGCTGCGGGAGGGTCGGCGCCGAGGGAGCGCCGCGCTGCGGGAGGGTCGGTGCCGAGGGAGCGCCGTGGGAGGGTCGGTGCCGAGGGGGCGCTGCGGGAGGGTCAGTGCTGAGGGAGCGCCGCACTGTGGGAGGGTCGGTGCTGAGGGAGCGCCGCACTGTGGGAGGGTCAGTGCTGAGGGAGCGCCGCACTGTGGGAGGGTCAGTGCTGAGGGAGCGCCGCACTGTGGGAGGGTCAGTGCTGAGGGAGCGCCGCACTGTGGGGAGGGTCGGTGCTGAGGGAGTGCCGCACTGTGGGGAGGGTCGGTGCTGAGGGAGTGCCGCACTGTGGGAGGGTCGGTGCTGAGGGAGCGCCGCACTGTGGGAGGGTCGGTGCTGAGGGAGCGCCGCACTGTGGGAGGGTCGGTGCTGAGGGAGCGCCGCACTGTGGGAGGGTCGGTGCCGAGGGAGCGCCGCACTGTGGGAGGGTCGGTGCCGAGGGAGCGCCGCACAGCGGGAGGGTCGGTGCCGAGGGAGCGCCGCACAGCGGGAGGGTCGGTGCCGAGGGAGCGCCGCACAGCGGGAGGGTCGGTGCCGAGGGAGCGCCGCACAGCGGGAGGGTCGGTGCCGAGGGAGCGCCGCACAGCGGGAGGGTCGGTGCCGAGGGAGCGCCGCACAGCGGGAGGGTCGGTGCCGAGGGAGCGCCGCACTGCGGGAGGGTCGGTGCCGAGGGAGCGCCGCACTGCGGGAGGGTCGGTGCCGAGGGAGCGCCGCACTGCGGGAGGGTCGGTGCCGAGGGAGCGCCGCACTGCGGGAGGGTCGGTGCCGAGGGAGCGCAGGCGGTCTGTCTTTTCCCTCTCCCTCTTCCTCTCTACCACCCCTTTTCTCTGTCTCCCTCTGTCTATCTCTATCTCTCCCCCTTTCTACCCCCTTCTTTCGCTCTCTCATTCTCACTTCTCTGTCACTCACCCTGTCTCAGCTCTCTTTGCTTCACCTTTTCTGTCTCCCTCTCTCTCTCTTTCTGTCTCTAATTCTCTCTCTCTTTTTGTCTCTTTCTCTCTCTTTCCAACTGTCTGTCTGTCTGACTGTCTCGCCTGTCTGTCTCTCTCTGCCTGTCTCTGTCTCTCTCTGCCTGTCTCTGTCTCTCTCTCTCTGTCTCTCTGTCTCCCTCTCTCTCTCTGTCTGTCTATCTCTCTCTCTGTGTCTCTCTCTGTCCGTCTCTCTCTCTCTGTGCATCTCTCTCTCTCTCTGTGTCTCTCTCTCTGTCTCTCTGTGCGTCTGTCTCTCTCTGCCTCTCTCTGTGTCTTTCTGTGTCTCTCTCTGTTTCTGTCCCTGTCTCTCTGTCTCTGTCTCTGTCTCTCTGTCTCTCTCTCCATGTGGATGATGTTTAACATGTTGAGATTTCCAGTAATTTCTGCTTTCCCTGTAGAGGGAGAGTGGGTTTGGAGAAATCCCAGATAGTTCCAGAATGCTGAACCAGGGCCCAATCAGTTCCACTTGGTACGCTTCCCAGTTCAGGGAGCAGCCCTGGATTTGCAGTGAGCTGAGTGGGAATGGTTCCTGTGTCTGTGTAACACAGTGTATACTAAACAAGGCCATTCAGCCTGTGGGTGAATGCTAGCTCCCAGCAATCACTCCCTCTCTCCCTCCCAGCACACCTGTACAGCCTCCAGCCCCTACACCCCCTCCCTATCTCTGTAACCTCCTCCAGCCCCTACACCCCCTCCCTATCTCTGTAACATCCTCCACCCCTACACCCCCTCCCTATCTCTGTAACATCCTCCACCCCTACACCCCCTCCCTATCTCTGTAACCCCCTCCAGCCCCCTACACCCCCTCCAGCCCCCTACACCCCCTCCCTATCTCTGTAACCTCCTCCAGTCCCTACACCCCCTCCCTATCTCTGTAATCCCCTCCAGCCCCTACACCCCCTCCCTATCTCTGTAACCTCCTCCAGCCCCTACACCCCCTCCCTATCTCTGTAACATCCTCCACCCCTACACCCCCTCCCTATCTCTGTAACCTCCTCCAGCCCCTACACCCCCTCCCTATCTCTGTAACCTCCTCCAGCCCCTACACCCCCTCCCTATCTCTGTAACAACCTCCAGCCCGTACACCCCCTCCCTATCTCTGTAACCTCCTCCAGCCCCTACACCCCCTCCCTATCTCTGTAACCTCCTCCAGTCCCTACACCCCCTCCCTATCTCTGTAATCCCCTCCAGCCCCTACACCCCCTCCCTATCTCTGTAACCTCCTCCAGCCCCTACACCCCCTCCCTATCTCTGTAACATCCTCCACCCCTACACCCCCTCCCTATCTCTGTAACCTCCTCCAGCCCCTACACCCCCTCCCTATCTCTGTAACCTCCTCCAGCCCCTACACCCCCTCCCTATCTCTGTAACAACCTCCAGCCCGTACACCCCCTCCCTATCTCTGTAACCTCCTCCAGCCCCTACAACCCCTCCCTATCTCTGTAACCTCCTCCAGCCCCTACACCCCCTCCCTATCTCTGTAACATCCTCCACCCCTACACCCCCTCCCTATCTCTGTAACATCCTCCACCCCTACACCCCCTCCCTATCTCTGTAACCCCCTCCAGCCCCCTACACCCCCTCCAGCCCCCTACACCCCCTCCCTATCTCTGTAACCTCCTCCAGTCCCTACACCCCCTCCCTATCTCTGTAATCCCCTCCAGCTCCTACACCCCCTCCCTATCTCTGTAACCTCCTCCAGCCCCTACACCCCCTCCCTATCTCTGTAACATCCTCCACCCCTACACCCCCTCCCTATCTCTGTAACCTCCTCCAGCCCCTACACCCCCTCCCTATCTCTGTAACCTCCTCCAGCCCCTACACCCCCTCCCTATCTCTGTAACAACCTCCAGCCCGTACACCCCCTCCCTATCTCTGTAACCTCCTCCAGCCCCTACACCCCCTCCCTATCTCTGTAACCTCCTCCAGTCCCTACACCCCCTCCCTATCTCTGTAATCCCCTCCAGCCCCTACACCCCCTCCCTATCTCTGTAACCTCCTCCAGCCCCTACACCCCCTCCCTATCTCTGTAACATCCTCCACCCCTACACCCCCTCCCTATCTCTGTAACCTCCTCCAGCCCCTACACCCCCTCCCTATCTCTGTAACCTCCTCCAGCCCCTACACCCCCTCCCTATCTCTGTAACAACCTCCAGCCCGTACACCCCCTCCCTATCTCTGTAACCTCCTCCAGCCCCTACAACCCCTCCCTATCTCTGTAACCTCCTCCAGCCCCCTACACCCCCTCCCTATCTCTGTAACCTCCTCCAGCCCCCTACACCCCCTCTCTATCTCTGTAACATCCTCCAGCCCCTACACCCCCTCCCTATCTCTGTAACCTCCTCCAGCCCCTACACCCCCTCCCTATCTCTGTAACAACCTCCAGCCCCCTACACCCCTTCCCTATCTCTGTAACCCCCTCCAGCCCCCTACACCCCTTCCCTATCTCTGTAACCCCCTCCAGCCCCCTACACCCCCTCCCTATCTCTGTAACCCCCCTCCAGCCCCCTACACCCCCTCCCTATCTCTGTAACCCCCTCCAGCCCCCTACACCCCCTCCCTATCTCTGTAACCTCCTCCAGCCCCCTACACCCCCTCCCTATCTCTGTAACCTCCTCCAGCCCCCTACACCCCCTCCCTATCTCTGTAACCCCCCTCCAGCCCCCTACACCCCCTCCCTATCTCTGTAACTCCCTCCAGCCCCTACACCCCCTCCCTATCTCTGTAACTCCCTCCAGCCCCTACACCCCCTCCCTATCTCTGTAACCCCCTCCAGCCCCCTACACCCCCTCCCTATCTCTGTAACCCCCTCCAGCCCTGACAACCCTCTGAGATCTGCTCTTCCAATTCCAGCCTTTCGAGCACACCCTGACAATTGGTGCCTTCAGCTACCTAGTGGGAGGGTTCCCTAAGCTCTAGAATTCCCTCCCTCAACCTCTCCACCTCTGTGTGTGTGTGTGTGTGTGTGTGTCTGTCTGTCTGTCTGTCTGTTTCTCTCTCTCTCTCTCCTTCTGTGAGACGCAGTTTAATACTCTCCTGTCCCTGAAATTTCCCTGTGTGTTGAGTGTTGAGTTTTGGCTCCCATGTCTGGGCAGCAGTGTAGGACATTACCCTGCCTGGTTGAATGGTTCTGGATGCTGTGTGAATGCAGACTGTTGTTGAGAGTGATGGAAGCAGTGGGGAGCTCCCTCTGCTGGTGAGGGGCAGAGGGGCGGCTTCACCACTGCGCCTGGAGGTTCACTCCCCACAACCTCCTGCAGAGTGCCCCGGAGCCCTGACCCAGTGCCCCACACATTTAGCATGGCCAATCCACCTAACCTGCATATCGTTGGACACTAAGGGGCAATTTAGCATGACCAATCCACCTAACCTGCATATCGTTGGACACTAAGGGACATAGTTGTTTGAGAAGGTGACCAAAGAGGTGGATACGGGTAAGGCAGTTGATGTGGTGTATATGGATTTTAGCAAAGCGTTTGATAAGGTTCCCCATGGTAGGCTACTGCAGAAAATACGCTTGCATGGGATTGAGGGTGATTTAGCAGTTTGGATCAGGAATTGGCTAGCTGATAGAAGACAGAGGGTGGTGGTTGATGGGAAATATTCAACCTGGAGTTTGGTTACTAGTGGTGTACCGCAGGGATCTGTTTTGGGGCCACTGCTGTTTGTCATTTTTATAAATACCTAGATGAGGGTGTAGAAGGATTTGTTAGTAAATTTGCGGAGGACACTAAAGTCGGAGGAGTTGTAGACAGTGAGGATGGATGTTACAGTTTGCAGAGGGACGTAGATAAGCTGCAGAGCTGGGCTGAGAGGTGGCAAATAGAGTTTAATGCGGAAAAGTGTGAGGTGATTCACTTTGGTAAGAGTAACAGGATTACAGAATATAGGGCTAATGGGAGGACTCTTGGTAGTGTCGACGAGCAGAGAGATCTCGGTGTACATGTGCATAGATCCCTGAAAGTTGGCACCCAGGTTGATAAGGTTGTTAAGAAGGCGTACGGTGTGTTAGCCTTTATTGTAGTGGGATTGAATTTCAGAGCCGTGAGATCATGTTGCAACTGTACAAAAGTCTGGTGCGGCTGCACTTGGAGTATTGAGTACAGTTCTGGTCGCCACATTATAAGAACGATGTGGAGGCATTGGAAAGGGTGCAGAGGAGGTTTACCAGGATGTTGCCTGGTACGGTGGGAAGGTCTTATGAGGAAAGGCTGAGGGACTTGAGGTTATTTTCATTAGAGAGAAGAAGGTTAAGAGGTGACCTATTTGAGGCATACGAGATGATCAGAAGGTTAGAAAGGGTGGACAGTGAGAGCCTTTTTCCTCAGATGGTGATGGCTGACACAAGGGGACATAGCTTTAAATTGAGGGGTAGTAATTATAGGGTGGATGTCAAAGGTAGGTTCTTTACTCAGAGGGTAGTAAGGGCGTGGAATGCCCTGCCTGCAGCAGTTGTGGACTCGCCAATTATGAGGCATTCAAATGGTCAGTGGATAGGCATATGGATAACATTGGAATAGTTTAGGTTAGAGGGTCATTAGATTGGTTCCACTGGTTGGCTCAACATTGAGGGCCGAAGGGCCTGTACTGCGCTGTAATATTCTATGTTCTAATTTAACACGGCCAATCCACCCTAACCTACACATCTTTGGACACTAAGGGACAATTTAGCACGGCCAATCCCCCTAACCTACACATCTTTGGACACTAAGGGACAATTTAGCATGGCCAATCCCCCTAACCTGCACATCTTTGGACACTAAGGGGCAATTTAGCATGGCCAATCCACCCTAACCTGCACATCTTTGGACACTAAGGGGCAATTTAGCATGGCCAATCCACCCTAACCTACACATCTTTGGACACTAAGGGGCAATTTAGCATGGCCAATCCACCCTAACCTGCACATCTTTGGACACTAAGGGGCAATTTAGCATGGCCAATCCACCCTAACCTACACATCTTTGGACACTAAGGGGCAATTTAGCATGGCCAATCCACCCTAACCTGCACATCTTTGGACACTAAGGGACAATTTAGCACGGCCAATCCCCCTAACCTGCACATCTTTGGACACTAAGGGACAATTTAGCATGGCCAATCCCCCTAACCTACACATCTTTGGAATTACATCGCCAATATTTCCTCTCCCCCACCACCCCCCCCCCACCGACCCCCAAACGACAATGAGGCGTGGGCAGTAACTGTTAGATAGGCGCGTGTACCCAGGATGTGATATGTGGATGGCAGTGGGTATATGGAGGGGGAGAGTGTTCCAGCTCACTGAGAATCCTGGTAATCCTTTCTGGAATATTGCTGGGGTGTGTGCATCCTCTGTTTTATGATCAGTTGGTGGTTTGCTGTGTTTGTGGGTTGTGTTACTGCTTTAAGTGCCAGTGCCCTCATTCACATATCCCTGGGAGGAACCAATGGTGGTGCAGGTTGATCCTGCTGCCTTGCGTCAGTCACTGCCTCTTCCCACCCCACCCCCCCCCCCCAAACTCCCCAGGGGCTGAGATTGAGTGGATGGGTGGAGGAAAGGGCTCTGCATTATCCAGGGTGTGTGTGTGAGAGAGAGAGAGAGAGAGAAAGCCTTCACTCCGCCAGCCTGGCAGATGGTGCAGGGCGGGGGGAGATAGCTCAGGCTTCTGCCTGGTTTCTGTTATAAAACAGAACTGCTTCCCCCCCCCCCACAGCAGCAGCCCAGAGGAGAGACTCACCTCGATCTGCTTCCCTCCCCAGGTAAGCACCTTCTCTCACTGTTCCCCTACCTCCCCCCCCCACCACCACCCCCTCTCCAGCTCGACTCTCCCTACCCCACCCCTCTGTCCCATCGCAGTGTGACACCGCTGCGGATTGCTGTCAGCAGCAGTGATAATACTGCGGGAAGATAGGGATGGGGAGGCGTCAGAGCAGGGTGTGTGTGTCCCCTTCCCCACCCACCACCCCACAGGAGGGTGACATCACCCTCTTGTCCTCTCTCTGTCTTGCTGGTTCTCGGTGGGGGAGCTGTTGTTACAGTGGGTGAGCTAGGTGTACATTGCAGAGGGTGTGGAACTGGGGCATTAGACCGAGCTGAAGCCACCCCTGGCAGTTCCCCGGGGGCGTGGTGGTGGGGGAGGTGCAGAACCCCGTGCTGTGGGGGGAAGGGGGCATCTCATTTCATGGGGAGGGGGTGACCCTGGCTGGGGTAGAGGGGCAAACTTGGTGCGGGGAGTCTGTGGCTGGCGAGGTCGGGGACGCGGGGTGGGTGGATCTTACACTCGGGGTGTGACTGGATGTCAGCGGAGATGATTCTCGACACACACACACACACACACAGGCACACACACACACACAGGCACACACACACAGGCACACACACACACACACACAGACACACACACACAGGCACACACAGGCACACACACACACACAGGCACACACACACAGGCACACACACACAGACACACACAGGCACACACACACAGACACACACACACACACAGACACACACACACAGGCACACACAGGCACACACACACAGACACACACAGGCACACACACACAGACACACACACACACACAGACACACACACACAGGCACACACAGGCACACACACACAGACACACACAGGCACACACACACAGACACACACACACAGGCACACACAGGCACACACACACAGGCACACACACACACAGGCACACACACACACACAGACACACACAGGCACACACACACAGACACACACAGGCACACACACACAGACACACACACACAGGCACACACACACACACAGACACACACAGGCACACACACACAGACACACACAGGCACACACACACAGACACACACACACAGGCACACACAGGCACACACACACAGGCACACACACACACAGGCACACACAGGCGCACACACACAGCACACACACACACAGGCAGGCAAACACACAGGCACACACACACACACAGGCACACACACACACAGGCACACACACACAGGCACACACACACACACAGGCAGGCACACACACACACGCAGGCACACACACACACAGGCACACACACACAGGCACACACACACACACAGGCACACACCACACAGGCACACACACACAGGCACACACACACACACAGGCAGGCACACACACACACGCAGGCACACACACACACAGGCAGGCACACACACACACACAGGCACACACACACACAGGCAGGCACAGGCACACTCACACAAGCACACTCACGTGCACACCTTCACACACAACACACACACACACACACACACAGTCATACACACTCATAGACACACATGCTTACAAACACATACATTCAGACACATGCACACTTTTGCGCGTACATTCACACACACACACACACGTGCACACTCAGACACACACACGCACACTTTGACGTGTAGGCGTACTGGATGGATGTTCTTTGGTTCTGGAGAGTGGGTTTGCTGTTGACGGTGGGGATGATTTGGGGTGGGGTGGGGTGGGTGCAGCGATATTATAATTACCCCTTTCTCCTCTCTCTTCTTGCCAGTGTGCACGGTCCTGAGTGTAAGAGAGCAGCGCGAGAGGCCTGAGGAGATCAATCAGCAGATCCACACCAGTAATAGGCAACACCAAGCCCCACTGGAGTGAACAGAGAGAGAGTCTGCACTGTCACATCCTCACTGACTCTACAAGGAGGTGATTGGAAGTGGGGGAGGGTCCGCTGGGGTGAGAGTTTCCCTGGGGTGGGTGGGGTGTGATTACTGGAGGCAGAGGGGGAAGGAGGAAAAAAATCTTCAAATTAGAAGGTAACAGGACCCTTCCTCGGCACTGTCCCTCCTTTCTTGGCCCTCCGTCCCTCCTTCCTCGGCACTCTGTCCCTCCTTTCTTGGCCCTCCGTCCCTCCTTCCTCGGCACTCTGTCCTCCTTTCTTGGCCCTCCGTCCCTCCTTCCTCGGCACTCTGTCCCTCCTTTCTTGGCCCTCCGTCCCTCCTTCCTCGCTCCTCCGCACCACCTCCCCCAGCTGAGGGGCACTGATTGATGAGGGAGGGTCACCCCTGGAGAGTGAGGGGGCCATGATTTCCAGTGGTGTATACCCTGCATCATCCAGGAATTTGACCACCTCCTGCCCCCCAATGCCACATGCCCTCTAACCGGGTCCTTGCAGCCAAGGGATGCGCCCTCAAGAACCTCAACACGCTGCGGCTGCGAGGGACGTCCCTCGGGCATTACGCGGGCAGCTTCCTGTTGGCCAGAGCCCAGGAGGGCCCGGCCCAGCTTCCCCTGGGCACCTCCACGGTGGGCACCTGGGAGAAGAGGGAGGTGGTCTCCATCTGCGCTGAGTGCCAGGGCAAGGCCACTGACCACCCGCCAAGGCTGGATGCCAACTCCAACAACCCCCAGGAGCGCTGCCGCTCCTGCCCCCACTCGCCCACGGCAGGGGGCCTCCCCTGAGTGACCGCCCTCGGTGCCAACCTCTACCCCCTCCCCGTTCTCCTCCCTACCCACTCCCCTACCCCCTCCCCCTCCCCTACCCCGTCCCCCTCCCCTACCCCCTCCCCCTCCCCTACCCCGTCTCCCTCCCCCTCCTCCTCCTACTCCTCCCCACTCAGTAGTGACTCCAGTCCCGACGCCATTCGCCAGGACACGTTTCCCAGCCCCCGAGCGGCCGGACAGCCTCAGGAGGCAGGGGTCTCCCGCGCCAGCCCCTGCTCCCAGCGAGCCGGGGTCAGGCCCGACAGCGCCCCTCTGAGCCGGAGCTGCCCGGGGTCGACCTGGACTCCGTCAGCGCCGTGCCGCTCCTGGTCCTCGCCCAACCCCCTTCGGACGTCAACCAGAACCTCAGCCCTGCCCCCCGGGTTGCAGGTCGGGGGTCGGCGGGGAGAGGTGACCCCACCGCCCCCTGTCCCGAGGGCCGGTCGCCCCCTCTCCAGCCCCGTCCACCAACCCTCCTCCTCCTCAGCCTTTAGCTCCCCTCACTCTGCCCGGGTGTGGGCAGGGGCTCAGTCACCGTCCGGAGCCGGTAACACTCTCTCCATTTGACGAAGCTCCCAGGCTGTTCCCTGTCACCAGCTCGCAGGACGGGCTGCTCATCACCTTCGAGACACTCCAACTTCCACTGAGTCCCAGCCCGCAGAGCTCAGCGCTGGGGACAAAGCCCAGCCCGCAGAGCTCCGCGCTGGGGACAAAGCCCAGCCCGCAGAGCTCCGCGCTGGGGACAAAGCCCAGCCCGCAGAGCTCCGCGCTGGGGACAAAGCCCAGCCCGCAGAGCTCCGCGCTGGGGACAAAGCCCAGCCCGCAGAGCTCCGCGCTGGGGACAAAGCCCAGCCCGCAGAGCTCCGCGCTGGGGACAAAGCCCAGCCCGCAGAGCTCCGCGCTGGGGACAAAGCCCAGCCCGCAGAGCTCCGCGCTGGGGACAAAGCCCAGCCCGCAGAGCTCCGCGCTGGGGGACAAAGCCCAGCCCGCAGAGCTCCGCGCTGGGGACAAAGCCCAGCCCGCAGAGCTCCGCGCTGGGGACAAGCCCAGCCCGCAGAGCTCCACGCTGGGGACAAAGCCCAGCCCGCAGACCTCAGCGCTGAGGACAAAGCCCAGCCCGCAGAGCTCCGCGCTGGGGACAAAGCCCAGCCCGCGGAGCTCAGCGCTGAGGACAAAGCCCAGCCCGCAGAGCTCAGCACTGAGGACAAAGCCCAGCCCGCAGAGCTCCGCGCTGGGGACAAAGCCCAGCCCGCGGAGCTCAGCGCTGAGGACAAAGCCCAGCCCGCAGAGCTCAGCACTGAGGACAAAGCCCAGCCAGCGAGCTCCACGTAGGGACCAACGCCCAGCCCACAGAGGTCCACACTGGGGACAAAGCACAGTCTGCAGAGCTCCACACTAAGGTCAAAACCAAGCCCACAGAGCTCCGCACAGGAACCAAACCCCAGCCTGGAGAGCTCCACGTAGAGGCCAAGCCCCAGCCCACAGAGCTCCACACAGGGACCAAACCCCAGACTGCATTGCTCCACACAGGGACCAAGGCCCAGCCTGCAGAGCTCTGCCTGGCAACCAAACCCCAGCCCGCAGACCTCCATTCAGGCACCAAACTCCAGCCCGCAGAGCTCCACGCAGGGGACAAAGCCCGGTCCGCAGAGCTCCATACAGCGGACAAAGCCCGTTCTACAAAGCTCCGCAATGGAGACAAAGCCCGGTCCACAGAGCTCCGTGCAGGGACCAAACCCCAGCCTGCAGAGCTCCGCAGTGGGGACAAAGCCCGGTCCGCAGAGCTCCGCACAGGGGGACAAAGCCCGGTCCGCAGAGCTCCACGCTGGGGACAAAGGCCGGTCCGCAGAGCTCCACGCTGGGACAAAGCCCCGCCCGATATGCGGACACCCAGGAACATCACCTCCTTTCATGAGTTGGCACAGAGGAGGCGGCAGAGCGCAGGAGGGCACTCCGGGGCTAAGAGCAGAGAGGGATAAGAGCGACTGGTTAATGACATTCTCACCCGAGGGCGAGCTGCCCCCTGTCCCTGGCACCTCATCCCGGGTAGGAGCCGTGCCCGGGGCCCCGAACGGCTGGAGGCAGCAGGGGGCAGTCATCACCTTCCGGGAGTTACGATACCGGAGCAATACGGGGCTCCCCCTGAGCCAGAGAGATACACGCGGTGCCGTGAACACCCAGACCACGAGGGACAAGGTCCAGCCAGCCTCGCAGACACCCAGAACAGCCCCGAGGAAGGAGGCCGAGGAGGGTGCTGCAGAAAGCGGGCACCGAGGCAGCGAGCGGTGTATCAGAGGGAAGGGGCGCCGGTCAGCGCAGAGGACAGAGTCTCCGCACTGAGCTCCGCAGCTCAGGCCACTCGGACCGCAGTCAGTGCGGCACGGAGCCCCGACTCACCGAGACGTTCCACGGAGCAGGACCAGACAGGAGGCAGAGCGAGGCTCCAGGGAAGGAACTCGCCATCCCGGAGGGACAAGGGGACAGAGCTCGTGGCAAGGCAGACGGAAGGGACAAGACCATCAAGGAAGGTAAGAGAGAGAGCGGAATGGTCTCAGCACCCGTATGCAGTGTGTTTACACCCCTCCCCACAGTGCGGCGCTCCCTCGGCACCGACCCTCCCACAGTGCGGCGCTCCCTCAGCACCGACCCTCCCACAGTGCGGCGCTCCCTCGGCACCGACCCTCCCACAGTGCGGCGATCCCTCGGCACCGACCCTCCCACAGTGCGGCGCTCCCTGGGCACCGACCCTCCCACAGTGCGGCGCTCCCTCAGCACCGACCCTCCCCACAGTGCGGCGCTCCCTGGGCACCGACCCTCCCCACAGTGCGGCGCTCCCTCAGCACC